>NW_027397065.1:81321409-81891918 GCF_003265705.2 Callorhinus ursinus | reverse complement strand
CCTTCCTTCCTTCCTTCCTTCCTTCCTTCCTTCCTTCCTTCCTTCCAGAACATTTAAAGACTTGATTCTTAAAGCGGTTGTATCATTAGGCATGGCTTTTGGTTGCAAGCAGTGGAAACTGTCTCTTACTAATTCTCAGCATCTCAGATGGTAACAATAGTTCATATTTGTCAAGAGCTATGAAGGGTCTGAGCTTTTTTACCTATAAAAGCTAAAAGATTGGCCTGCTGCAGTTTGACAGATGCTGGCAGAAGATGTGAAATTCTTAGGTTTCTTTCATGATAGTACTAGTTGTCATGATACCAGCGTTTTTTTGCACCAGTACTCTTAAGACCTGATTCCCGCAGGGTGACACACAGAAGGCCAACTGACACTTGTATACACAGTGGTTGTGTTACAGGAGAGGAACCCTGAATTTAGGGTGTCTGGATTGTAAGCTTGGCTGTTCTTGGCTCTGAAGAGAGACATTCACCGCCTTCCAGAGTCATAAGCAAACCTGCCCTTTGCCCTGGAGGGAGACACTGTCTTTCTCTTCTGAGTATATTTGCTGTAAAAATATCCTTGTAATGATAGGCTGGAGCAAAGATAGTGCCTCTGCTTACATGATGTATAGAATTGCAAGAGACCTCTACTAGGTCACTACTAGCAGGTCTACCAGCAATATGCATTGTGGAAATTTAGAAAACAAGTGAAAAAAAGTCCCTGTAGTTCTGCCATTCTAAGATAATCATGGTTAAAGTTTCGAAGTACGTACTTTTAGTTTTCTTCTCCGTAAATATAGATGTTTGTGTATAACTTGTATTTCATAAAAGTACATTCTGACTTGATTTTTCAGCCAACACTGTATTATACCTGTTTCCCTCTCCTGCCTGCCTAGGTCATCTTTGCCCAGTCTGCTAGTCTTTTAGACCCTACTTCTTGCCTAACATTTAACTGTACTAAGTATAGAACCAGAGTTTTAGAGATTCGAGAGATTTCAGATCATTTGGTCTTGCCTTTTCATTTAAGGTGTTAACTCTCATTTAACATTTCACTGAGAACTTCTGGAAGCTACACCACAACCTTCATGTGGAACTGTAATGTTGGGAATTTGGGGCATTCTAAGAGGTGTGGATTTAGCTGCATAGCTTGGGTGATTTTATTCTTGAAATTGTGCCCTGAGTAAGAAAACCCTTGCTTTAGGTTCTTAACTAGGTTGTGCACTCGGAACCTCCTGGTCCCCTGCATCTTGCTCAGTCAGCCCACAGCGGACTACTGTTGACTGAACTGCAAGAACCACTTTTGCTAATACTTGTGACCTCAGACCCCCTCTGGAATCAGATGGGTCATCATGGGACTAGGTGGCCCAGAGCCTTGGATGTGCTTGCCCAAATAGGGACTCGTTTTGAAAACTCTTCTTCCAATTAAACTCAAGTCTTTGTGAATAGTGGCAAGATAGTTCATTTCTAGACATGTACTTCTTTTGATTTATTAAAAACTATGGAAAAATCTTTTCTTGAAAAGTATCCTCCAAAACTGAATTCGAAGTATTAAATATTCATTATTTCTAGGTTCCATTAAAAACAGTTGCGAGTTATTTAAATAAATAGAATTTACCTTGATTAAAAAAATTCAGTACTATTAGATTTTAGATTATTAAGGCAGAATTGCTAAATATTCTTTGAATGGTGTCTTTCTTTTGAAAGGCACAAAGCCATCTTATCTTCTCTCAAGAAAATATTATTCTTTGTTGAATGATTTAAGCCTATTAGTTCTTGGAAAATTATAATGATGTGCTGCCTTCAAATAGTAAAACAAGTTCCAGCTTCTTTCACTAAGAAGAGACTTGTTACTAAGGATTATTTCTACTCTTGATGTCATTCTATTGGCTGGACTTTATGGAGAGGATATTCGAGAAGCTTGCTGGGGCTGTGGCATTATGTATTCTCATTCCTGTCTCTTTTTTTCTGCCATTCTCTTGCTAAATTTTGGTTTCTTAAGTTAGATGTAGTGCTGCACAATTGCCCAGACAGGGAGTTGTGGAGAAGGGCTTTGGGCTGGGTCAGTTAGATCTGTTGGAAGGGGTCCAGACAGACTTGTAGGAGGGGATGTAACCAGCATTGGGGTTCCCAAGGTAAATGGTTGTGATTAAGAGGTCACCTGAGGTAGTGTTACCCAGAGGTTAGAGCACAATTCTCTGCTGATTGACTGGTGCAGGGTCATAAAAGCAGGGCCCTGGCCACTAGCCAGTGATTCGGACCCTGGCTTCTGTCCCCACCCCTGTCCCACCATAGGGCGGGAGAACCAGCCATGGCAGTAGTGTCTTCTGGGAGCCAGCCGTGGTGTCCGAGGGGCTTTGCATACTGCGTCATTCTATCAGGTGGCCCTGCTGCCACACCACTCCTCACTGCGATCTGTGGGGCTTTTATTCTGTTTGTGGAGGACTCTCCTGCCCTTCTCAGGACTCTGCTCCTCTTCGGCATTCTTCCTCACCCTGAGTTCTCAGCTTGAGGGTCACTCTCTGCGAGGTTTCTCTGACCCCTTGACAGGACCCTGTCCTTAATCTTTCATTGCACTTGTCACTTGAATTCAACACTTACCGTGTCTGTTCTGTGTTTAATTTCAGCCTCCCCTGTGGGATGGGTCTGCTTCTTGGGTCAGGGAGTGTGCGTCTGTTTTTCAGATCTGGACTCCCAGGGCCTAAGATGTGATGGCACGTGTGAGCGTCCGGTGCATGTCTGTGGACTAAGTGGCCTGGGTCTATGTAGTATTTCCCCCGTTGGTCTTGGATCAGCCTAGAAATTGGTGGGCAGGATCTGCAAGTAGAGATTGAAGAACCTTCCAGCTGTGGAGCTGTGGGGGAGGCAGACATAAGTGCAGTTAAGTGGAGAGCCTTAACGCCTTAACTACAAGCTGCTGGGTTTTTGGGTTCATCGGATGTAATAAAGCCATTGGTCCATTAAGAGTGCTCCTCTCAGTTTCTGCTCTGCTGTGGTTACCGATGGTAGATGATATATTCAGTTCCAGCGGGTGAACAAACTGCCCATTTACAGTTAATTTTTCCTCTCCGTTGTTAAATGACTGAGGTTTTGCTTTTTCAGGGTTAGCTGAAAATTCATTTTCTACATTTAAATAATGTTTTAAAAATCAGTATTCTTTCAAAGATAACTGTATCCAAGAGGAAAACTTCCTTCTGATCTGCCGTTTGTTTTAGAGTAACTTAAGATTTTGCTTCTATTTACCAAACAACAAAAGTATAGTAAGAGTTCAGATTACACCTGAGCTACAGCAGTTTTTAAAGATTAAAACGTGCTTTTGAATAGGACTTTTTAACACTGAGTTGATTACAGATAAATACATTGCAATTGAGTGTAATACTTTGCTCAGGTCATGTTCTGTAGTTTTTAGACTGCTATGTTTGGCTGTATTATTTGTTAACTTTGAGGATTAAGCATGACTACTCTGATAACAGAACCTTTTCCTGGAGGGTAGGAGGAGCTGTGGTCTGAGATGATCGCTTGGAGAAAGGGAGAGGTTCATTTTTATTGCTTCACTTAGTCAGATTTACTTTGAAAATAATAATTCTGTTCATATATTAACTCTGAATAAATTGCTTGTTGTTTTTTTTTTAAATATAGGTTGTCTGCAAATCACAAGATCTATACTAAGTAAAAACAAAAACAGAGAAGTGATTGGAAATCTGGGCCCGGAGGTGTAGGTGGACCGACCTGGCAGTCAAATTGACAGTTTTGGGAAAAAAGATAAAAATAAAAGTCCTGTTAATCATCTTGTGAAAGTAGCATATAGTCAGCCCAACATTTCTGGGCACTTTGAAGGCCTTGTATACAAGCTGAAGTAATTTTAAATACTGTCGCTAGTGTTGTGAATACCAGTCATTCCATTCCATTCTGTTTTAATTTTTATTAATGATTTATAATTTTTAAGAAGAGCTTAATCAACTTACAGGGTCATAAGAAATAATAAGTCATTGATTTGAATCTATATTTTGGGGTGGTCTGTTGTGCAGTAATTAGATACCTGATATACCAAGTACGTACATGACTTTTTTTTTTTTTTTTTTTTACAGTAACCAAGTTTCATTATTCTATTCACCTATACTTGGCATGGAATAATTTACTTATTTCCCAAATTCTAAGGGTTCTGAAAGAATAACAGTTTACTACATTAGAGAATGTGCCACAGGCTATAATAGGCAACTTGAAAAGAGAGCTTCCAGATGGCTTTGAGCACTGGCAGTGTTTCTGTAGTGTGTGCTGGAATAAGTCTGTAGCTTCCCGAGGTGATTACTTAGAAGGTAACCATGCTAGAGTCTTCCTTTTGGCATCTTTGTTAAAAATAAATAGAAATAAGAGGAAAATAACAAGCTTTATTCCTTGGTTTCCAGAAACATTTTCCCCCCAAGGACTGCAAAAGCCTTGCAGACGTTATCTTAATTCTGACAGGATTCTTCACAATCAATTTAGGGAGGTGATATTTTTCAGAACCTGTTTCCTGGTCAGATATTTCTGGCTTTGTGCTTAATAATGGAAGGATATGAAGATAAGATCTTATATTCAAATTACCTTTTTTATGTTCTTAGTATAAAAAGTAATAAATTCTAAGAAACAGTTTTTTTAAAAATTTTGTTAGCCATCCGGTATGACTCTTGGTCTCCTCAAGAATGTGGATGAGTCATGGCGGGATGTTGTGATCCACCCTCTCGAGAGTGTGGTGCGGGGGCGGCCTGGCCCTGTCTTCTGTGTGAGGGGCTCGGGGCCAGGGAGCCTCGGTCCCTGTGGACAAAGGCGCCTGCTCTGTGCTGGGCTGAAGCTGGTGGCACTGGAAGTGGTGGGGAGGGTGCAGGCCGATGGCTGTTGGGGAAACACAAGGAGCGGAGCACACAATTCATGGAGGAAAGTGAATTCTAGTTGATTGTGCAGTACAACTGGTAATTTTTTCCTTTTTGTGATTTCGTTACTGTTACATTATAGGTACCTCAGAAATCAGTCTGGTGCTTTAAGTGAAAGAACTGCAGTCCTCTTTCTAGGGTCTTGATGGATGCCTTGAATGTTTATAGACCTTGGTGAAAGCACCAGAACCTGCCAATAGCTATAGACTTTAAAAGCTGATTATGCTTTCTATTTCTTGGGAAATGCCTGTTTGGATTCTGTCTCTGGTTTGGAGCCGAGAAAGTCTCAGCTGTGGTTGTGCTACTCCTAGATTTCGTCTTGACCTCACACAATAAAATGCTGGGTTTGAAGGCACCAGCCTGATTTTTTACTGCACTGGGTGGTTTGGAGCCAAGTGCAAAGGAGGGAGGGGACAGGGTTCTGAGTTTCTAGTGTGTGGGGTGCACGAGAGGAAGAGGAGCTGCTTCTCCTCTCTGTTGGAGGGCGTAGAGCAGTGTGACCTCTTTGCCTGTCTTTATGATCGCTGACACCTTAGCCGTAAGCAAAGCCCTGGTACCTCTGGGCTACCTTAGGTAGACGGCCATTGTGTGGTCAGTGTAGGGTGGTGTGTCCTAGGGAAACGTGCTCTCAAGTGCAGTGAAACATGGCTAATGAAGTAGAGATTTGGAGAGATGAATGATTGAGCATCCTTTCAGACGAGATTTGTGGAAGAGGTGGTCTGAAGGAAGAAGAGGTGGTCTGAAGGAAGACTGTTGTGATGCACCCCGTGCTGCATCAGAATGCCGTTCAGATGTGTGGGGGCAGAGGTCAGCCAACGGGTACAGTTTAGCCTCAGAGTTATTCTTGGGGGCACCGTGTTACAGTAGCGACCCTGACCTGGCAACCTATTGCACCTCACCCTGCCTCAGTTTCCCCACCCCAAAGTGGGGATGGTCATAGTACCCACTCGGGTTTCTTGTGATGATTAACTCATTTACTATCGTGTAGTGCCTGGAATGGGCCCTGATCCCACATAAGCTCTGTGTACGTCTTACTAATGACATTTGTCAGGGGTATTCTTCAGACTTGTTAGAAGCCTCGGGGATGTGGTGTTGCCCCTCTTTAAAACGTTCACTTCCAAGCTTTTTTCCCCTGCTCTCTCTATTCTTACATGGCTTCAGGAGAGACAAAGGGCAGTATTTGTGGTGTGAAGGGAAGTGCCCATGGATTAAGAAGGGCACAGGATTTTGTTGTCCTAAACTACCGGCTATTGCCGGAAGAATCCAAAGAACATCCTTGTGTGAGCTGCAGGGCAGGGAGTGTCTGCTTGGGGGTCTGAGCTCTGAGTAGGTGGGGTGGACTGAATACATCCATCACATGCCTTCTTCACTCTCTCTTTTGTGGATTGGAAATTCTTTGGAAAATAGAACACGTGATCCAGAGAAACAGGAATTAAAAATTCCCCGGCATAATGAAGCTGCTGACGTTTCATTTGGAGGTGCTTACGGCGGTAGACACTAGTTCCTCGGCATTTGAAGTAACCTTACAATGAAGTGTGCCGTTTGTTACAGCTGATTCACAGTGAAGATCTATCTTGTATCCGAAGTTCATTGGCCACAGGTAGAAGGACAAGAGCTGCTGGCAAAAAGAGGAATCTTCCAGTGGTAGTTGTAATTAAATTTAATTCACAAAGAACTGCATACCACACTCAGTAACTCATTAATTTTTATTATCTGCCTACTGTATTGTTAAAAACACAGCATGTAGGAATTACTGGTGTTCTAGAACATAACCAGTTTTTCCTTTTAAAATGTACTTTTCAGAAAAAGGAATTTTCTAAAAAATTAAACATGCTTTTCGCTTCATCCAGATCCTTGCTGCAGTCTCGAGTACTTTGCATTCTGTGCGCACAGCTTGCGGCCAGGCTCTCCAGATGTTCCTCATCCTTGGAAGTTGAGCTCAGTCAACTGTTTTTCTAACTGTGAGACTCTCCAAGGTCTCTGTAGCCCCTTTTCCCTCCTGTCCTGCTAACCTCTAGGATGTCTCCGGCGGCTGCTTCTATTCGGGAGCCTACGGTTTGGAGTGTAGCATTTTGGAACCACTTTATTATATGTTATTCCTGAGTACCACCAAAAAAGAAGAAAATAAAACTCTCTAAAATATAAGTACCAATCTCCTGTTTTGGTGTATATCCGTTTAGGCTTTTCTGTTTCTATTTATGTTTGTATGTTTGCGTGTAACTACATAGAAGCATATATAATCATATTTAATACATGTTTTAAAGGGGTCATTTTGCAATACAGTTTTATCACCGGTTTTCTCCAGCAAGGAACAAATTATGGAAATAGATCACAAAACCAAACGTAAAACTAAAACTTCTAGAAGGAAGCATAAGAGACCTTTATGATTTTGGGTTAATAAAAGATTTCTTAGATAATATACAAAAAGCATGAACAACAAAAGAAAAGTTTGATGAATATTAAATAAAAAAATTTGCCTTTTACAGTATATCGTTAAGAAAATGAAAATCCAAGCCACAGACCGGGACAAAATACACGTAAATCATGTATCACATAAAGGACCTGAGTATAAGAAGAATTTTTACAACTCAAGAAGGTAAACAACCAAATTAAAAAAAAATTAGCACAAGATTTCAGTAGATACTTCAACAAAGGAGATGTATTGGGACAGCAAATACACAGGCAGATGCTCAATATCATTAATCACTAGGAAAGTGTAAATTTGAACCACAGTGACCACTGCCCACCTACTAGAATGCTGTAATGAAAAAGATGGGTACACCAGCTGGGGTGAGGCTGTGGAGGAACTAGAGGCCTCATAAATTGCTGGTAGGAATATAAAATTGTACAGTCATTTTGGAAAACAGTTGGTAGTTTCTTAAAAAGTTCAATTTTTGCTTACTCTCTGAACCAGCAGTTCCACTCCTAGGTGTCTGCCTCAAGAGAAATAAAAACATATGGTCCTGCACAGGCTCTCATACAGATATCCAGCCACATTACTCCTGGTGGCCAAAAATGAACGTCTGAATGTCCAACAGGATGTGATATATCCTATCCATACAGCAAAACGGAAAAAACTTCTGATACATACCACAAAAAGGATGAACCTCAACAACCTTATGCGAAGTCCAGGAAAGCCAAACACAAAATATGACTTATTGTTTGATTCCATTTATATGAAATTTCTAGAAAAGGCAGAACTATAAAGACAGAAAGCAGATCGATCAGTGGTTGCCTTGGCCTACAGGTAGAAGAGAATTGCCTGCAAAGGGGCACAAGGGAGCAGTGGAGTGATGCAAGTACTCCAGAACCAATGATGGTGGTGACTGCACAACTGTCAGTTTACTAAGAATCACTGAACAGGTCACTTAAAATGGGTGAGTATTTTAAAAAATAGTGAAATCAAAATTTATCTAACAAATTGCAGTGTATAGAAACCTCTGCCATTTGTTTCATTTAATTCTAAAAGGTAGATGATGTGCCCACTTTCCAGAAGAGGACATTGAGGACCAATGATGGTAAATGATTTTCAGGTCTCAGAGCCAGTAACTGGCAGACCAGGTGGCCACATCCGGGCGTTCTGACCATAGTACCCCATCTGATAAAAATGAGGGAATTTTATGGTATGCAAATTTTACTTCATGAAAATACCTCAGGACACATTTTGAAGAACATATCATGAATATCTTTCTATGCCTGGAACTGTATTTGCCATCATTTCTTAAAATTGGAACATTGAGACATTCATAAAAATAGAATTGGTCGTGACCACCCAGCACTCAGCACTTGGCTTCTGCGACATCACCTGGCCTGTCTTGGTGCTACTCTGTTTCTCACTGTCTGGATTACCTGGAAGCAAGTCCCAGTCATCATCTTTTCTACTGGAAACACTTTAGTAGCCTTATTTGTAAGTAGTCGACTACCGTTCCATTGCTTGTAGAGTAAGGTGTTAAACCGGTTGTTGGTAGATGGTCATCTGGGGTGATTGCTGTGTATTGCTTGGTAAAGGATACCACGGCAGACACCCTGCCCGGTAAATCTCTCTGTTGACTACCATGGCTGTTGTTTGAGGTATCGTACTGGAGAACCCTTTTTATTTTCAGTGCTTTAAAGTGTACTCTGACTTAAAAAAAACTAGAACAAGATTCACAATAAAGGTAGCCCTTAGGTAATTTTGCTTGTCTCAGAACATGTGCACAATGAACTAGCCCAGCTGGTTCACTTTCTTTTGTTTGTAGTTGGTTCCTTGGAAACAAAGACATTATTCGTATTCATGCTTCACATCCCCACCCCCCACCCCCCCCCCCCCCCCTTTTTGCTCACATTTGTGATTGTCTTATGAGCTAAGCTATATGTTTTATACTGAAGGTCTTTAAAAAAAAAAATACCTGGCAGTATTTTCAAGTTGTTAGTCCTTCAGTTGTCAGGAAATTTGATCAGTCTCCACTCTTAGGTGAGAGGTACCTGGGTGGGAAGGGCATTGCAGTGCCCCCAGCAGACAGGATCCCCAGGGTGCTGCTTTTCCTTTCTTCCCCTCGGCAGAACAGCCTGAGTGGGGGGGGGGGGCTGGGGGAGGCATCAAGCTGGTGTAGGAGCCTGGCGGGGCGAGGGGGCAGATGATCACAGGCCAGGACAGGGCACGTGGTGTATGGGCACCCAAGGGAGGTGGAGCTGGTGGACCCTTGAGTTGAGTATTGCAGGAAGGTTACAAGTTAGGTGACAGGGCTGGCTCTGTGTAGAGGGTGGAAGCATGAAACGGCATGGTCATTTCAAGAAACCACATATCCATTCTGAGTATGGTATTTTGTCTAACTTCCTCATTTACATGGGGGAGAAACTGAGTCTAGGGAGGCTGTGGCTTGTCTCAGGCCACATAGGTAATTGTTGAGTGAACTACCAGATGGTGGTATGTATGTCCCCACAGCCCCCCACCCCTTGCCGCGGGGCCTCCTTGTTGGCCCCGTTTGGAGCCGGTTGTTTGGCGGTGTATACTTAGCCTCTGACACTGCTGTCTAGACTCATTTAACTTAGGCACACATTTATCAGAGCCACTGCGTGGTCTCATTTTCCAGACCTGCGGAGACCGTCGAGAGGTCATTTTGCAGTACTTGTTTCTTCTAAATCTCTTCCAAGCACTTTTGGAAACTGTGCTTTCTTGTTTTCTAATTATTTGAGGGAAAAACCATGGAGGAAAAAGGAAATGGTCAAATTTTTATTTCAACACGAGTTACAGATGTTATCACCCTCATTTTTTCATTGATTATAACAATAATTTTAAAGCGCCAGCTGATTCTGTTCGGCCTTGTTTGTTGTCCAGTAGTTCCTTATTAAATTAAAATTAAAATTTAAAGTCAACAAAAATGAGGTGGCTATCCACGAATGATCCATACTTGTCTGTCTGTTCTTTGCCCTTGCATTAACCCCCTTCGTTCCTTTACCCCTTTCCTGCCGCTCATGAGCTCTTTCCTTTCTGGCCACTCTACCCATTCCCACCTGGGAGTCTCTCATGAGCTCCTAGGCCAAAGCTTGGATCTGTTCCCTTGACATTTTGGGAATGGTGGCCACTTGCAGCCATGCCACCAAGGGAATTAGAGCTTTTGAGGATTCCTTGTGACTGGAAAAAAAAATTCTCATTAACATAACTTTATGATTTTTTGACTTCATCTTCCCCTGACTTTCCAATGAGAACTAGAGATTGTGGTCAGACCAGTGACTGATAGCTGTAGCAGCTACCCAAATAATATCCTCAAGAGGGGAGGAATCCAAGAGATGGATGTTTACTGTCTCAAAAAGATATCACCATCTCAAAGATTTGCTGCATGTAAGGATTAACAGGTCATACTTAATGGCTTACAAAATACTTGATGTGAGTAATGAGTACTGTAGATCTGTCTGTAAATGTACCTGGCATAAAGCCTATCATCTGAAATGGCTTACTGTTACTAACTGTAAGTGTACCAACAGCATAAGCAGTCATTATTATATTGTAAACTTGACCCTAGTGTGAATCAACTTCTGGTAGAAGATACTCATCCGCTAATTTAAAATGTGAAACGGGCGCCTGGCTGGCTCAGTCTCTAGAGCACTCGACTCCTGGATCTCGGGTTTGTAAATTCAAGCCCCACGTTGGGTGTAGAGGTTACTTAAAAATAAAAATCTTTTTAAAACAATGGAATATTTTGCCATCTGTGACTGAAGGTTTACAATATCAGAACCAGCATTTTCCACCTGAAGCATATATAGGACTTAACTGTGCAAACCCTGTTACATTCCTTTTTATTATGCAAATTTAAGATCTGCTCTTTAGCAACTGGTAAGAAGTCTTTTTGTCACTTGAGTCTGCTCTTGGCTAGATCAGAGTGTAGATGTGATTTTAAACAGATTTCTTGAATAGATAGGTGTTGAAACAATGTGGAGTTTTTTTTTTTTTTTTTTTAGCATTCTGATCAAATCAGTACTATGAGGGCAAATTTTTTCCAGTGGAATAAAAGGTATAAAGAGAAATGTAACAGATGAAAGTAAAATAGTGGTTTAAATGTATTAGTTATGCTCATGTAGAGTGCTCAGAATGGAAAGAATCAGAAATGTTGGGGTGCCTGGATGGCACAGTCCGTTAAGTGTTCGACTGTTGGTTTCAGCTCAGGTCGTGATCTCAGGGTCATGAGATCGAGCCCTGCATTGGGCTCTAAGCTCAGCATGGAGTCTGCTCTCTCCCTCTCCCTGCCCCTCCCACTTGTGTGTTCTCTCCCTCTCAGATAAATAAATCTTAAAAGAAAAAAGAATCAGAAATAGTTAACATGGACCAGCTCCATCCCTTCAAAAACCTAGAGGCAGGGTTTGGGGGCCGGGAAGGCTCCTGCCTACCCAGGTGGGCCCAGGGCCCCTGTTGAGTGGGGTGTGGGCTGTGGTTGGTTCCCTCATGAGTCCCAGCGGCGGACCAGCTTCTCCATGCCTGACTGGACTGAATTCTAAGAGGGCGGTAGGACCAGCTGTATCCTTAGATCTCTTTTTTACTTAAAAGGCTCTCAGTCAGTACATTTATTTGTTGGATGCTCGGTATGGGGGGGGGGCGAGGGAGTGGTGTGTGCAGAGAAGCCTACTTTGCGATTCCTGGAAATAAGATAGAATTATCATGAAACACATGAAGGTGCTTTTGATCTTATTTTCTACTGTCTAAAGGAGTATTAATAATGTACCAAAAAAGCAGTTTGATATTATCAGTAGAATGTAGAATGAACAGAAATCAGTTTATAGGGGAGGAACGAACTGATTTTTTAGATAGTACTAAAATTTTAAATATTTGAAACAATCCGTTTTGAATAGCTTGTTTTAAATGTTTTGCTTGCTGCTTTTAGTTGCTTGTAATACCACTTTATAAATATAAAAGGTGACATCTGTTCTTAAAATTATTATAAAAAACATTGTTAATTTTGTTTCTTGGTTTGGCTGCCTCCTCCCTTCATCTTGAAAGGAAAGCGACTGCTCTTTGTGAGAGCTTGTGTCACAGTTTAGTTAGAATCTCTGAAGACAGTCATTCAACACTGACTCATAGGAGGCCCTGGCCTGGCGATTTCCTTCCCCATCCAGATGCGCGCGCACACGCTCAGACACGCGCACACGCTCAGACATGCGCGCACCCTCAGACACGCTCAGACACGTGATTGCTCAGACACGTGCACATGCTCAGACACGCGCACGCTCAGACAAGTGCGCACCCTCAGACACGCGCACACGCTCAGACATGCGCGCACCCTCAGACACGCTCAGACACGTGCTCGCTCAGACGCGCGCCATGCTCAGACGCGCACACTCAGACACGCTCACATACTCAGACACGCTCAGACACGTTCTCGCTCAGACGTGCGCACGCTCAGACACGCACATGTGCTGCTGGCCTTGCGTTCCCGTCTCAGGCCTGCAGGGTGTTTTACCAGGCCTGTCCCAAGTTTCAGTGCGAGCCAAATAGCAGGGGGCCAGGGGAAGGGCTGGAGCAGGTTGGTAAGAATTGTTGGCATTATTGAAGAAAAAATATTTTCCTGAATTGCAGAGAGACACAGCAAACGACTCCTGAGCAGGGTGCTTTGAGTCTGCTGATAGTAGCCCGGAAGATGGGGTTTGGTTTATTTTTTAATTATTGTATTTGACTTTGATTTGGGTCAGATGTTTTAAGAAAGTGATTCTCATGACTTTTATGTGTGCATACCCATTCTAGTTCATTTATTTTCTAGCAATCAAAAACACCAAATAGGGCAAGCTGTATTTTTAGTGTACAATTAGTCTAGTGACAGGGTTGAGCCTAGTAGCCTGATCTTCTCATTTAGGATCTCTTGCTTCTGACCTAAGAGCGGTTTGCGTGCCATTGAGCAGTGCTAACGGTATGTGTTAGAGGAATTCAGAGCAGGGCAGAGGTTCTTCTTCCTGGAGGTTGTGTGTTTTGTACAAATAACAAGCACTGATACGGATGGCAGGGAAACCAGTCTGCTTTGTTCTTAAGAATATTGTCCTTTAAATTGAGGCAGAAGGATTCCTGTGAGTGGAATGAAGAAGGAAAATGCACTGTTCCCCTCTTTTCCTCCCCCTCCCCCTCCCTCCTGCCCTTTTCCTCTTCTGTCCTCCCCTCCCTTTCTTCCTCCTCCTGTTCCTTCTTCCCTCCTCTTTCTCCTTCCCTCCTCCTCCTCTCTCCCTTTAAAAATAAATACTAAGCTTGTGATGAACGCTAGCTGCTCGCAGAGCAGAGAGCATGCTACCCTAGCAGGCTTGGGCGCTGTGCTCTCCCCGTTTGAATAATTCGCTTATAGAAAACCTAGATGCGTTTCTTTCAAACTGGGCTATGTTGGGTGTGCTTTCACGATCTGTATACAACGCAATTAAATGTTATCTAAGTGTTTCAGTCATGAGTGGGAAAAGAGAATGTTGCTGTAAAAGCTAAATTGAATGATTTGGGAAGATTTGATAAAGGCTATCCATTTAAAATACCTGTCAAGTTAAGTGTGGAAGAGACCATTGTAAATACAAGCATTCCGCCCTTACATTTCTTCAGGGGGTCTCTATATTCTAGTTCCATTGAAGGCATATGAGGGTGTCTGCTGGTAAGATGGGGAAATTGTCCCATCCCTTTGAGATTCGTACTCCAAGGAAGGACCTCAACCCAGGACTGAAGATGACAGCAAGAGGCAGGGCTCTTAGAGTGGACTTGGTGTAGTGGGTAAAGTGTCCATATTGAGCAGGAGGAGGAAAGAAACAGAGTACTTGCATCTTTTTTAAGGGCTTTCTGCTTTTACTGACTTGGTTTAAAATGAACTGACCAGAGACTAGTTGATCACATTGAGAAAGAGGGCTTCTGCCCCTGACGGAGACTCTCGTGGGTGGGGAGCACCAGCTGTGCACTTCGACCGGAGGGTGGTCCGTTTCCCTGTTTGAATCACACACGTGGAGAAAACTAAAGGAGGACTCAGGGGATTGGCCATCATGAAGGCTGAAAATGACATGTTAGTGCCACTTGTCCTCCAGCTAACAGGGTAGACCAGTAAGCCTCAGGTGTTCATGGTCACATGAACTTCCAGGCCTAAGCAAAGCAGGTTCCACTGGTCACCTAGGAAGGATGACTGGAGATTGTGTGAGCATGGCGGGGAAACTGAGGCTGTTTGTCCAAGTCTTAGGGGTGTTTGGCTATGCTAAAAACCAGAAATCAATTTTGTTGTCCCTTATTTCACCTATTTTTAAGTGGATGGATTAAACTGAGAGGTATGTTTCAGTTTGATCTAGGTCCTCGCTGATTTGTCTGTGTCATCAGCCAGTGCATGTGTGTAGACAAGGGTGTTTTCTGTCTGTCTCTGACCAAGGTGGAGGAGGTACTGTGGGTTAATGAGACACATCCTATGTTAGATCATTATGCTTTACTCAGTGATTTCAAGTCAGCAGTATGGTGATTTTTTTCCTTTTACATTAAAAAAATTAATGTTATTTACTTCAATATGATTTTAAAAACTTGACTTGGAGGAAGAAAGTAAAATGATGAGACTTTATTTATTTATTTTTAAAAGGTTTTATTTATTTATCAGAGAGAGAGAGACAGAGGCAGGCAGAGGGAGAAGCAGGCTGCTTGCTCAGCAAGGAGCCCGATGTGGGACTCGATCCCAGGATCCTGGGATCATGACCTGAGCTGAAGGCAGATGCTTAACCGACTGAGCCACCCAGGTGTCCCGAGACATTTATTTTTGATGAGAATTAATCTTTTTATATATTTGGTTTTTACCATGTGTAGTTTAAAAAGGAAGGTACAATGCTCAGAATGGAGAAATTAATTTACATAGTAGCCTAGATTTTCTGCATGTATACATTAAGAAAGATGACTTGTAGTTTGTCTTACTGGTTTTTAATTTGGGAATCCCAGATCTTATAAGTATTTTTAAGCTTAAAAAAAATATTGCCACAAATTTACCTGGAAAGCATGCATCTTTTTTATATGATGCTAAGTAAGAGAGCACTGAACTGTAATTTAGTCACATTTTCTTTAGGAGCATTCTTCTATAGTGGATTTGTTATTAGTGTTTGCTACCACACACTGTTAATGATTATTGGTGGCAGTGACAAATTTGATTGTGATCCAAAGTGTATCACCCTTTATCATGTTTTTGTATTTTTAGTGAGTGTGCTAGTGATAAAAATTTGATCCCCCTCTCCCCTACCACCGCTTTCTTCATTTAGACCTGGATTCTTCATATGTGACCTTGAGAACATGATTCCACTTGTCTGAACCTTGATTTTTCATCCATGAAGTGAAGGCTTGGTACTACATGACTCCTAAGGTCTCTCTAGCTCTGAGGCCCAGTGATCCCGTGAGGCGTGTGATCTCACTTGTGAGCCAAATCCTTACTTGCAATTTTACCAGTGACCTTTCTACTACTGCAAAGCGTGTAGAAACTGAGCAGCCAAATCACAAGTCTTGTTCCTTCTACATAGGCAACTGAGTTTTGAGAATAGAAGCTAGTTGTGAGAACTGGTCATTGATTTATGCTGACTGGATTATTCTTTTAATTTGCACGTCAGTGATTAAGAACTTGTGTTCTGGGGTCAGCTTTGAATCCCATCCCCTCTCACTCAATAGCTGTTTGATTTGGGCCATGTAGTTTTCCTTCTCTTCAGTTTTCTCCTCTGTAAAGTAGGAGCAGCAATCGAATCTGCTTCTTGGTGTTAATGAGGATTTGGCGAGAGAAGCCGTGCAGAGGTTGGCTTGTGGCCATAGCTTCACAAAGGTTGGCTGTTTGGATTGTGACAGTGACTTTCTCCAGGTCGTGGTTGTGGGCAGCCTACAGCCTTTCCTTCCACGAGTTTGTCAGAGTTCTCTCAGTCTGCCCCCCCCGCACTTGCCCCTTGACCTGGTTTGACTGTGGAAATACTGCAGGTGCTGTTCTCCAGAGTTTACGAGTGGTCATGGCACCCCTAGACTTGGTTTGTCTAGTGCCCGCCATAGATTCACACTTGTCTAATTGTTGTTGTTAGTTTTGCCTGCCCACTTATTTATATGATTATTTGAAAAGAAGTGATATTCCAAACAATAAGATGATGTTCATTTTCCTTCTTATATTTGCTGCACCTTTTTTGGACTGTTTGTGTTGGTGTCTCATACCCCGACCATTGAGAGAGAACTGAGTGGTCATTGGAGTATTGATGGTCTCTTAGAAATAATAACCTGTGGTCCAGGTTATCATGTTGTCAACACTGAGGTACCTTGATCATGAATGGGCTTTTTGTCCAGTGCATTGAGTAAACTTCCATGAGGTGGGTTTCAGCCATACCTCTTGGATTTTAAAGACCATGTCTATCATATGGCAGACTGTTAATTTTGTAATTCCATTTGGCATGTGCTAGTACAGGAGCAGTATAAAGACATGTTTATTTATTTATTTATTTTTAAAAGATTTTTATTTATTTATTTGACAGACACAGCGAGAGAGGGAACACAAGCAGTGGGAGTAGGAGAGGGAGAAGCAGGCTTCCCGCCAAGTAGGGAGCCCGATGCGGGGCTCAATCCCAGGACCCCGGGATCATGACCCGAGCTGAAGGCAGATGCCCAATGACTGAGCCACCCAGGCACCCCTATTTTTTTTTAAGATTTTATTTTTTAAGTAATCTCCACACCCAATGTGAGGTTCGAACTCAACCCCGAGATCAAGAATTGTATGCTCTACTAACAGAGCCAACCAGGCACCCCCAGCATGTTTATCTTTTAACATGATTCAGTGATTTGGGGAAAACTACCTGAATGTGCCCTGAATGGATCAGTACATTTGTTTCTCCTCTCTTCTTAATCATGGGCCCATTTGTCTTGCTTAGGGAAATTCTTACAGTCACCTCATGTGGTAGGTAGCCTGCCCTAGGTCCCATGGCTGGAGCATTGCACACTTGACCACATTCATTAGAGAATGGTAGAGGTAAACCATGTGCAGCCATTTCACATATGTGTGACATTTCAGAAGTTCTGGGGCCCATGGTGGCCGCAGCACTCGGGCCCCAGGGCACGTCCACTACCACCACAGTTCCCTTCCTTACTAAGAATCCTAGTGTGAAAGGCAATCTGGGAAAATAGCTTCTTTTTCTGTGTTATAATGCTAATAATGTGAGATAGTCTCAGGTTTGGGAAAATACTAAATGAATGAGTGATATCTATGAGTTTGAAATCAAACATTCCTAAAACATTCAGTAGCTTTTAGGAACAAGGCTCTGCAGTTCTTAAAGAAACAAAGGTGTTTTTAATCAGTTGATTTTTAATGTAACTATCATCTCTGTCTCTTGGTGAGGAAAGAAGATTCTCCTTTACCTTCTCCAAACAGGTTAGATTTTTATTTTTTTAAGATTTTGTTTATTTATCAGAGAGAGAGAGCCCAAACAGGGGGAGTGGGAGAGGGAGAGGGAGAAGCAGGCTTCCCGCTGAGCGAGGAGCCCAGCGCGGGACTTGATCCCAGGACCCTGGGATCATGACCTGAGCCGAAGGCAGCCGCTTAACGACTGAGCCACCCACGTGCCCCCAGGTTGGATTTTTAAATGTAACTTTTGAAAACTAAGTAAGACTCATCCACGGGGACATATTTTCAGTTCATTACACTCAATCACCAGCTTCAATAAGAAATGACATGGAACATAAGCATGCTGTTTTAATAAAGAGTACTTGGTGTCTTCTTGCTTAATAGATTATGTAAGAAAAGATGTGCAGGGACCCCCGCCTTGTGCTCCGTGTGCAGAGCGTGGACCCATGCTCTTAGCCTCCTGCTGTGTGATCTCTGGGGAGCGCTTGCTGTCCCTTTGCCACCATAGTGGGTTGTTGGGATGATTCAGTGAAGTTGTCATGTAAGAGCTTAGGATGGTGCCTGGTACAGAGTTAAGTGTCTAATTATTGTGAAAGTAATTTTCATTATTTTATTATAAAACCACAATGACACACATAAGAAGGCTGATATTAAGACCCCAAAAGAAATGTTGTTCCAATGCTGTGGCATCATTTAATTTGAAGGAAAAAAAAAAAAAGAAATAACCTCCTCAGTAATCAGTACCCAAGGACCTGAGCTGACTGACTGTCTGAGAGTCAGGTGTACCACGGAAGAGATACCCAAATACAGAAACTGAACAGAGTAGTTTGTAGGGAAAATAACATTTCCGTCCCATTGGACAGAGCGGTGGAGGAGTGTGCTCTGGGCGGGGCTCTGCCCCAGCTGCTCTCCTTGGCTGCCGTGGGCCTGGCCTGGCCCTGCCAGCACGCTGGCCCCAGTAGTCCTCACAGCAGTCCGCATCGAGGGCACATCAGGACTGCGCAGCTGCTAGAGCCGGGGCTCCACCCAGAGTCCCAGCCAGAGCCGCTGTCCTTTCCTGGGCCCCGCACCAGGCGTTGTGTGTCAAACAGAACCGTGACCGCTGGTGAAATGAGGAAAATTGTCATTTCAAAAGCTGATGAACTTTCCAAGATGAGTATAATCCTATAAAAGGGACTGGAACTACTGAAGTGGGGTCCGCGGGCCGGCAGTGCAGTGCAGTGGTCTGCCGTGTCGGACGCCGAAAGCCTGATGCTGTGGTTGGACAGTCGGTGGCTGCTTCCCCATGGAGTCTGTTGCTTTGCTTTTGCCTGTTGAGTTTGCAAGGGTTAAGACGAGTGCCTCAGTTTCTGCTGCTGCTGAAGAGAGACTTGGTCCAAGGTGACAGCAGGTGGCCCAGAATTTGCAGAAATAGGTCATGGCCGATGTGTTGGCCTGACATTGGTGAATGTTTGTTACATGGAAAAGTACTTCTAGGATTTTAGCAGAGCCTGTGGCTAATGAGAACAAAGTTTTAGGGCCAGTGGCTTTGGGTATATATGTGGGGTGGGGAGAGATAAAGGGTACTTTATTTTCTTACGGAGTTTGCTTTGATCCTTATTCCCTTCCCCACGGAGTGGGGAAGCTCCTTCTAGAGCCCTGCTTTGGCCTCTGTGAGCAGTTGCTTTGTTATTCTGAGTGCTCACCCCTGGGTCTTCGGTCCTCCTCTTCAGGGCCAGGGAGAGATTGCTTCTTTCCCCCACATCCCCAGCTGTCCTACCAGCCCTGCTGGGAATGCTGTTCCCTCAAGTTTGGATGCTTCTGACAGAGCTTGTGGCTGTTTCAGGCTATAGGAGACAGACCCTCCAGGTTTGAGGATTCTGTCTCAGCAGGTCCCTCACCATCCTTGGGTTGTCCTGCCCCACCGGGTACCCTGGTGTGGATGTGTGCCTGCAGTGATGGATCACATGCATCAGCATCACCCGGAGCCCCCTGGATGACGCACCAGAATCTGGGATAGGGCTCAGGACTCTGCATTATGCTGGGATCTCTACGTGAGAACTAAACTACTGTTGAAGAACCATTTCTGGAGGAAATAAAATAGATTGGTATTTTTCTTTTCTTTTTTTTTTTTTTAAGATTTTATTTATTTATTTGACAGAGAGAGAGAGAGCACAAGTAGGCAGAGTGGCAGGCAGAGGGAGAGGGAGAAGCAGGCTCTCTGCTGAGCAGGGAGCCGGACATGGGGCTCGATCCCAGGACCCTGGGATCATGACCTGAGCCGAAGGCAGCCGCTTAACCGACTGAGCCACCCAGGCGCCCCTAGATTGGTATTTTTCAAGCAGTAGGTTGTTACCAACATTTCTAAAAAAATAAGAGCAGACTAAAATAAAATAGTATAGGACATATCAGAGTTCATTGCACACACCAAGGATTATTTGGTGAGACTTGAGAAATCCGTGTGTCTGACATGTGTTCCAGTTTGGTTACATCGTAGAATGTATTTCTTACCGTGGGTCAAGGTCAGTGAAGTTGGAAAGATGTCATCTCTGAGTTCCAACTCCTCACAGCGCCCTCCTGCCTTGTTTGCAACCCTTAGCCCACGCCACAGCCAGGAAATTATCTATTTTGTGAGGAACATCAAAAATGAAAGATGCGGGGAAGACACTTTTAATCCATCCTTGGCAGTGGGTCTCAAATTTCAGTGCACATTTGAATATCCCAGGAAAATGAGTAAAATGCAGCCCCGCTCCAGACCGTCTGTCTCAGAATCCACGAGGATCTTGCATTTTAAGTAAGTGTCCCATATGATCCCGAGGCGGGTGTTTGTGGGACCACCGTTTAGGAAATATGGATGGGCCTGTGCAGGCACTTTACATGTTATATTTTAAACCTTGTGACAAGTCTGTGAGGTGACAACCCCCCTCCCGATTTTACAGATAAAGACATTGCAGTCCACGTTAATTTAATTTGGGGACTTATGTGGTGTCCCAGAGATGCTAAGGCCGAGGGTAGCCCTCCCTCCTCAGAGGGCATCAGGGGCATGAGATGTGAAGGATAAACACTCCTGATTGGGGGATTGCCCTCATGGGAAGAAAATAAGATTGTTTAAAAAATGACCGTTTTAGAGAGAAGACTGGGCACGAAGCATTTTGCCTTGGAAGCAGATACCATCCGTCACTGCTGCCTCTCGGGCCCTCCGAGCATGGAGCCGGACATAGGAGAAGCTCGTGCCCAGGTGGGTGGGCAGATCCCACAGGGTGCTGGACCTCCTGCCCAGCCCTGCCTCCGGCTTTGGGGTCTTAGGTGATGGCTTCAGCTGCTGGGCTCTCGCTGCTTCCTTTGTGAAACCAGCCTCTCTGCCTGAGAGGGCTTCTAGATTGCAAATCCTGTGATTTTATCTTTTGAAAAGGTAGTATTTCCTGTCTCCTACCCTGCCAGAGATACTGAATGGCTAAACAGAATGTAAGGAAGTGTTCTGAGCCGCACGTACTGGGGTGCGGCTGCCCAGTTCAGGCTGACACACACTCCCCAGTCCCAGGCCACACCCTCTGAGAGCTACCCCCCCCCCCCCGGGGGCGCGGGAACAGCGCTGCTTTTACAGTGGGAGGCGTTCCTTGGTCTCCTGTCCATCAGGCCGACTCTGGAACAGGGTGTGGAACAGGGTGCGGGCACAGCTGGGCGAGTCTGCACCCCCCGAGGACTGCACAGCCGCAGCTTAATCTCATTATGTAAAGAAAGGGAGAATGATTATCTTTCAAGATGAGGCAACTGCTTCTGATAGGGTGTAAGTGGGAAGTTCTATCCAGGGGGATTTGTGAGAACCAGAGGAAATAGTCACGTTTCCGGGAAGCTGGGCTAGCGCTGTGTAGCTGTGCATTTTGTGGCCCTAAAAAGGAACTTTATTTTTAACTTGAAGGTATCGTTTCCCTCCCTGCCTCTGGCATATGGACTTCCTTCTCTTTTTAAATGTGTGACATTTTATGCTCAAAATCTCATCTAATTTTAGTCTTAATCTAAATTGGATTATACAGATACAAATCCTCTCAAAATACAATTTTACAATCATTCCCAAACCCTTGACTTGGATCTGCAAGTGATTACATTTGCTATCTTTTCTGCTTGATATCCTGGAGAGTACAGAGAGGCAGAACCCACATTTGGCCTGAAAATAGTATCTACAGAGGTAAATGTTTTTCAGGCATAAGTTGCAGTCCTATTTTTTTGGTTTCCCACTAAATTGCATTTTTACTTTGAAAATTTACATGTTTAATTTTGTTTTGTGTTAATATGTTTTTCCATTTCTTGATTTTTTATGCAAGAAACAATAATTATTATACATTAATTTTCAGAAAGTATGTGAGGCCAGTATCCCATATCATTTTCAGGTTAACTTTATCTGTGTTGCTTGTTTTAAGTAGAAATTCCAGCATTTGTCTTTTTTAATAGAACTTAAAATGGGGAAGGGCTGATGAGTTATAAGCTATTTTAGAACTCAGGTTGCTCCTGGAGTAACAGGAGACACAGGTAAGTTAACCTACGGTCTTTTGGTGAAGACAGAATAAAGTGAAGGATATGCTAAAAGTTACACTGAAGATGATGTCTATAATGTTAGCACCATCTTAAACATTTGTTTTTATACTGTTTTTAAAGGACAGAGAGTAACCTGGGAGGATGGCTAGCTGCTTCCTTTTATGGATGAGCTACAAGTTACTAGCAGGCAATAGCAAACAAATAATGAGTGAGATTTATAGAAAAAGCAGAGTGGAAGGAGTCCATAAGTAAGATATATTTCAGTGGACAAAAACAAGTGCCTTTGAGTTATTTTCTGAGGGCTTGACCCTAATGCATCCAAACATGGAGGTGGAAATTATAAATATGGAAGAATAATAAATACCCAGGAAATAGGACTTGCCACCAATTTTTAAATGAAAGAGAAAATAGAATACCGGAATGTTAAACACATATATAGGTTAAGATCTGTAACATTATGCTAAGTACATAAATGTGTATTTTTGATATCCTGTATGAAAGTTAAAGTTTGTGAATTAAAAATTAAAAATTGGCCTGTGAATGTTTAAACTCTTTGAGCCTCTGTTCTCATTTCTAGGAATGAAGGGGTTGTGCTCTGTCATTGTATCCAACATAGAAGTCCCGAGCGGTTTTTGTTACTTTTAAAAGCCACAGGTTACCAAAAGCATGGAGTGTTTCCTTAAGTTTTGCTTGAATTATAGAGAATTAATGTGGAGTTGTGGGCTCATCAAAAACAGTAATTGGCTATTTTGTGGATGGGGGTGAGGTGGGTAGGGCAGACAGGACGGAGGAGATTTGGGCGCACTTCTCTGAGAAAAGAAGAAAAAGCAGGTGGAATGAAGTCTGCAGAACCCAAAACGAAGTTAGGCGCCTGTATTTCTGTTGCCGTGTTAACAGGTCCCCACAAACTTAGCACTCTAGGCACTCTGAATAGGCCCGGTGTCTGGCCGCAGCATGGCTGGCTTCTCTGCTCAGTGTCTCACGGGCTGAGCTCGGGGCTGGGGTGCCATAGCCCCTGAAGCTCTTTCACGTGCGCGCCCCAGGTGCCTTGCGGGTTGTTGGCCGACGAGGTTCGCTCTCAGGTCCCTGCCCCATGGCCTGCCTGCTGCACCCAGTGGCAGTGTGCTCTGTCGAGGCCAGCAGGACAGCCTCTCTGACTGTTTGCCTTCATGGAAGGGCCTCCCCGGATTGGCTAGCTGAGAGCCAGCTCTTTTGTAGACAACTCGCAGGGCTCCTGTCCTTTGGTGCACAGTGGCTCGCACAACATTCGGGAGGGGATTCTGTGAGGGCCACATGCCAGGTGCGGTCTTAGGGCTTCCTCAAGTTGTGCCTACCACAGTGCTTAATAAAATAGTGGCCGGACTAATGGGTGGAAGGAAGGAAGGAAACAAAGAAGAGGTTACATAAGGGAAAAGTCAACTTTGAGTTCCGGCACGGCTGGGCCGGTGCTCATACCCCCTCATGGGGGCACGGTGTATGTGTGACTGAATGGGAGGGGAGCCATCAGAGGGAAGGTGCGGCAGTCCAGGGGCGACTCTGGAGGCCTGCAACGGTGGATTGAGCCCTGGGCTTCAGGCAGAGGTGCAGACTGAGAGGACCCCTCTTGGAGTGGGACTTCCCTCTTCAGTGGAACTAGCATGGAAAGTTCCAAAGTGCCAGTCCCTGTAGCCTCTCAGGTTATTTGATGACAGCAAGGATGTTCTTGGACTGGGCCTTTCTCCTGTAAAATCCCAGCCTTTCCAACATGCTAATACAGGCTGTTTTTTTAAGCAGGTTTCATACTCAGTGTAGAGCCCAATGCAGGGCCTGAACTCACAACCCTGAGATCAAGAACTGAGCTGAGATCAAGAGTCGGATGCTCAACCGACTGAGCCACCCAGGTGCCCCTACAGTTATGTTTTAAGAAGACCTTGTGGAGTCTGAGAACGAGGCCAATGCCAGGCGCATTGCAGCTTTCTGGTCACGATAAGATTCACCTGTGTGCCTCGGGGTGAGCAGAATGTTACTGATGGAACTTCAACTTTAGTAAACCAGGAATCTGCACGTTATTTTTGAGGCTGAGCATATCCACATGGAGAGGTCTACGGAAGTAGGTTTCTTTTTTACAATAGTGTTTTATTCTGGATTATGTATTTATAAGAGGCTATGTCTATTAACGTGGAATTTCTAGTAATCATGAACATTACAGTTTCATGTTGTCCATGAAGCTTGGCAAAATGTCTTTGTCTTCATTTAAACAACCTATTTAGTCAGTTGCTTGGGTAGTCCAGTATTTTGAAAGGCCTTCACTCGCAGTAGAGGCTCCACGGGGAGTGAGCGTTTCCAGATCTTCCCCAGGAGCAGCCCAGTGAGCAAGTGGCTTGAAGTCAGGAGGATGGGGGAGACCGTGGTTCTTTAAGCTCCTCCCCAGCATTCCCTTAGCCTAGTGCTTAAGGGTGGAAGTCAGGAGGAGCTGGAGCAAGGCTAAGTGTCCTCAGAACGGGGGACCTGCAGGAAACCCACAGCTCTGTGATGTCAAGAGTTGAGGCACAGGAGGGTGCTTTGGGGAAAATAGGCGGAAATAACTATGGTATTGTTTTAAGCTCTCAGCTTGCGGGCCAGGTTTGTTTTTTCACAGCCCTCAGTCCTTGAGGAATTTCAGGCATTTTGGTCATCCCCCTTTAGGGCCTTCCGGAAGTGTGTTGCTGTCAGCGGCTCAGACTGTGTCATAAAAGTGAAGGGAGCTGACAGAGATGGCCACTTGGAGAGTTAAAATGAGGATGTTTTTTATAAATGTTAGCACGAGGAGAAAGCCAAGAAACAGCACACCTTTGACCTTTGTGATAAAGGACAGGGGCATCCATCCTTGTGTGCCGTGTGAAACTAAATCCTCAAGTATTAGGTCGTGGGTTACAGAGCGGACTTCCTCGTGTGTGGTGTCCCGAGTGGAAGATTTATTTTACTAAGCGGCATGCTAGGGCTCTGGTGTTTAACGCAGTACGCCACGGGAGCACTTTGTCAGTGCCCACTGTGTTCTCAAGACCATGTCCCTCCACGCGCTGTAGGAAATGGCAGATGGAAGGTGGCAGCCACTGAGGAATTGGGTTGGGAAGGCTGACCTTGTGTGTAAGGGACACCGAGAGCTCCATGTAGTTTTCCACTAAGTACAAGTCAACAAATGCTGCTGCACCGAATATGATGAAGCTGTATTGGGAGGGCTTGTTTTAGGTCCTATGATAAAGATTCCAACACTTAACTTGTTTACTTCCGGTATGAAATTTAGAGATACACCTTTAGCTTTGTTCTTCAATCTCAGTTGAAGGTTATGGTATAAGAGGGAAGTTCGTTTTCTGTGTGCTGGAAAAGTCTCTTATGAATAAAGTTAGAATCCAGTTTTGCTAATATCATGTTTGTTATATTTGAAACTCAAAATGAGTACAGCTCATCATTAATATTTAGCAAAGTATTCCATAATAGAGGCCTCGAAGGGGTGATATCAGAGCTCTCCCTGAGCTCAGAGCAAAGGTGTCAGGGCTGGTGCCTGGGGCCAGTGAGAGCTGGCCCTTTCAGGGTTTCTGTGGCCAGTTTTGGAATGGACGAAACCCCACCCTCCCTGACCACCCCCAATAAAGGACAAAGGAAGAACAGATTTGCTTTCATTACTTCCTGTTAGGTGTGGGGAAAAATCATGTTTCTGTCTTTTAATGCGGTTTTCTGCACCTTGAGCTTGAATTCTGAGGTGTTTCATGTGAGCACGTCAGGGACAGAAATCCCTTCTTGAAAGCTGTTGCGAGGAGAGCACTGCCCACAATTTGAGTCTTTATTTCCTGCTCGGTCTTCCTGCGGTCCACGCGGCACGGGTGAGCTGAAGCTGTTTTTGAAGTGGACACATGATCTGCTGCCGTGAAGGTGGGAGTCTGTGATTGACAGCGTGTCAGGAATATCAGTGTGAGTCTGGGAACCAGACACATGGCCCAGGAACCTCAGCGAGTGCACCGTGTAACTCCAGCAGCATAGACAGCCGGCCTCAAATGCTGGCGGAGACGGAGAAGGACCTCCGTGTAGACCATCTCATTTCTTGCAATCCTGTGAGCTTTCAGGAGGTTGCATGTGGATTTTAAGTACAGGTAGTCTGCATGGGCACAAGTCACATCATTTTGAATAAGCTTTAGAATGAAATTTTTATCAACTTTATCACCACTTGTACTCCTAGAACTGTTCGACTTTAGAGGAATTTACTTGATAAGAAAAGTTTTATTAAGGTTGCTGAACATATCAAATTATAATAGATGGTTCAAACCATTCTAATTGTAGGCTGTGACAAACCAGAATCTGGACAGGAAATTTTAGATATACATTCATAAAATGAAAGCATAAAATTCAAACGTATTGAAGGGAGTTGAGAGCA
Organism: Callorhinus ursinus; assembly: GCF_003265705.2. Taxonomy (NCBI): domain Eukaryota; kingdom Metazoa; phylum Chordata; class Mammalia; order Carnivora; family Otariidae; genus Callorhinus; species Callorhinus ursinus. The sequence continues at coordinate 81,865,325 of NW_027397065.1, read as the reverse complement.
TCCTGTTTTATCTCAGACATCCTCTATAATATTGAAATTTATGATATCAATTATATATAGATTTTTATATATTTCAAATAGATGTAAGATAAAAATAAAACATCAAGGTATGTTTGATCTTAAACACGAATTGGCACTTTTTAAAAAAATGAATGGCCAGATAGTACTTTGTGGACCCACATGGTGGGTCTTCGATGAGGCTGCTCAGCTCTGCAGTCCGAACATGGAAGCAGTGTTTGTCGAGAATGGGCTTGGCTGCATTCCAGTGAGACTTTATTAGCAGACGGTGGCAGAGGGCTGGACTTGGCCTGCAGGCCCTTTTTGGTCAGGCCCTTCCTGCAGTATTGTTTCAAAGCTTGGGATGGAGAGGAGTTCTGTCTTCTCTACTTTTGAATAAAGTGAAACTGTAAAATATTAGACAGTCTCTAGAACCTGTTCCAGGAGTTTAATTTAGGTTTTGGGGGTGATGTAATTTTGACCACCTTTGAATGATCCAAATAATTAGGGCCCTTTTGATCTTTCCCTGTACATTTAGGAAGATAGCATTCAAAGCTGGATTCAGATGGTTCTTCTCTTAACTCCATCAGCCGCAGCTTCTCTGCTGATAAAGTGTTGTGTAATGCTCTGTGTATTATCCTAAAATGTAGTTAGCACCTAATTAAATCAAAACAGTACTTTAACAAAGAAGAAATGAAAGAAACCTAATTTACAGACATTTGTTTGAGTATGTAATGCTGAAGTATGACTGTGTACTAGCACATGGTACTGACGTGCTGATCTGCTTCGAGAATGTAAATCCGTAAATCACCTGGTAGCTTCCTTCACTGACAGTCTTGCTGTGGAAAAGAAAGGTCAGCAGAAGACCTATGCACTCTTTTCTAAGTGCAGAGAGGTGCTCATGAGCTTGTGGACTTGCGGCCAGTCCTGGGATCACACTTTGGTAGGAGCACTCTGGGAGAGGTAGCATCTCCACGGACGGGATGTCCATGGAGGCCGACTTCTAGCGAAGTGTTCTGTTGGTGACTCAGATGCTGTGAGCCACATTGCTGCTGGTGACGGGATTTTCTGAAGTGAACAGTTCTTGGTACATTTCCAAGCCAAAGTAGAGATTTCTTCCATTTACAAGATAGTTTCTCTCCTGAAAAATGTAGTGTATAAAAACTGTGCCAAAAATTTGTTTCTCTTTATGCATAAAATGGAGTTCGGTTCTAAGCTCAGGATTTTGAATTCTTTGAATATCTGGCAAGACATTGGAAAGTCAGGATGTCAAAGCCAAAGATGTTTAAGGAAGCGTGTGTGTGCTGGGGGCTGTCACATGTGAGGTCGCTCCGGCATTCCTGGCCCTCATCTTCCCCAGGCCAGTCATGTTCCCCCCAATCATTGTGACAATTACAAATGCCCGCACAGATTTCCGAATATAAAATAGAACAACGAAGTACCAGGTGAGGATCCGTGGAGGGTGTTCAGCACTTGGTCAGATGTGCAGATCGACACTCGTCTGTGCTCTGATTGTGCAGACCGACCGCGGGGCGTGATCGGAGTAGCTCATTGTCCACCCAAGCAGAACTCCTGAGTGCTTTTTCTGGAAGCGCTTCTCTCTTTATTTCTTATATTCTCCTTTTCTATCTTTTCCTTATGGTTCCCGCCGCCCCCCAGCATTTTACTTGGTCATTTCTCTGGGTATGATTCTCTAGGGTAAAGTTTCCTATCTTGATGATCCACCAAACTGCTGAGTCCTAATCATTTGTAATGTGTGGTGAGAATCATCTATTACCATAATAATTAAAGCACTGAAATTTGCAATATACGTTTTCCAATATCACTTGGATGGTTTTTGTTTTTGTGTTTCCCGGAGCTGGAGAGAAAGTGGTAAAGTTAAGGCTCACTCATATCATAATTCTACAAATGGATTACCATCAGTACCTTTCACAAGAGGTTGCTTGAGAATTTAAATTTGCAAGACAGTACTTTCAAATTACTTGCATTGCAATGCCCACCAAATGTGTTTAGTGGTCGCTGTTACAAAGAAGGGAAAAACAAAGCATAGTTTGTCATGTTTACTGTTGTTTGGAATTTTAACAGTCCAAAGGTGCAGAGATTTGCTTTGCTTCAGTAGTTCTCTCTCTCTCCCTTGTGATCCCATTACATTTGGATGGAACATGCTGAATGGGCCCATTTTTCAGTAATGGCCCCTGCCCTTTCCATCCCATCTGTGCGGTTGGGGGAACCCCTGAATGACCTGTGGGTGCCAGAAAGCGGATATGGGAAGGAGTGCTGTTATTAGTGTTATGTCCGAACCAAGAAAGAATTAAGGTTATATTTTATGAACGAACTTTGGCTATTTTCAGTTGACTTTTATAAATTTCACAGTTGAGCAGTAATGAGTCATAATCACTATTTAATTTCAAGCCAGAGAGTAGATGCATTTTGTTCTTAGACCCGCCAGGTTATAAGTGAAGGGGAGAAAACTTTCCCGTGGGGTTAAGGAGGAAGTCTGTTAACGCCTGTTCCTGGGCCTGCCTTGCTCTCCTAAGCGGGCCTCTTTCTAGGTGCCTCTTTTTCCTGTCCTCTCTGCAGGGAGAGCTGTTTACCAGCTTCATTCTCTGCTCTTAACGAATTTAATTTAATAATGTGATTAGAACATAAAGTACGCAGAACAGAATGTTTTTATGATGAGTTATTTAAAACTTGTATTATACAAAGTTATAGAAAGTTATATATTGTAGAGTCATAATAGAATCTGATCTTGGGGACTTGAACTCCTTTGGACAGTCTTATACAGGCATGAAACAGTGACTGATTTTTTTTTTTAAGATTTTATTTATTTGGCAGAGAAAGACACAGCAAGAGAGGGAACACAAGCAGGGGGAGTGGGAGAGGGAGAAGCAGGCTTCCCGCTGAGCAGGATGCAGGGCTCGATCCCAGGAGCCTAGGATCATGACCTGAGCTGAAGGCAGGTGCTTAATGACTGAGCCACCCAGGTGCCCCTGCTTTTTTTTTTTTTTTTTTAAGAGACGGGGAGGGAGAGAGAGTGAGAGAGACAGAGCGAGACTCCCAAGCAGGCTCCATGCCCCCAGCGTGGAGCTCCGTCTCAAATCCCTGAGATCATGACCTGAGCCAAAATCAACAGTCAGACACTTTACCAACTGAGCCACCCAGGCACCCCCGAATTTTTTTTTATAACAGTAGTCCCCCAGTCTGTGAGGAATACGATCCAGGACCTTTGGTCTCTGAAACCACAGATAGGACTGAACTCTATAATATACTATTTTTTTTCCTGTACATACATACCTATGATAAAGTTTAATTTATAAATTAGGCACAGTAAAAGATTAATAATAGAGTAGAACAATTGTAACAGTACACTGTAATGTAAGTTCTGTGAATGTGGTCTCTCTCAAAATACCTCACTGTGCTGTACCCAGTTGTCTTGCTGTGAGATGGAGTAATGCCTGCACAGTGAGGTGACGTGAGGTGGGTGACGCAGGCGCTGGGACGTAGCCTTGGCTACTGTTGACCTGGCAGCGTGCAGAAGAGGGTCATCAGGTTCCCGACCGGGGGTGGCTGTGGGTAACTGACACCGCGGATAAGGGGGGCCTACTGTATTTTCTTACACTATCATAGGTCATTGAAGGAGTCAGGGGGAAGCAAATACTTGTTGAGAATCTAAATGTCCAAGTTCACTCAGGTAAAGATTCCGGTCTTGTGGGTGTTCCAATCTAGTTGAGTACGTAAGGGCTTAATTATAACAGCAACGGCAACAGCTACCAGTTCCTGTAATAAGCACTACATGAGTTATCTCATCCAATCCTTCTGACAGTCCTGCCGAGGTAGATCTCATTATTCACATTTGGTAGTGCTGGAGGCTAAAGAAGACAAATGCTAAGTGGTTGTCAGGGTCACATGGCTGGTAGGGGCAGAGTGTGTACCTGCCACTGTTGTTCTCCACTGCATGTTTTTACCATACTGGGCTGCTCTCAGTTCCTTGAATGAGACATGCCCACTTGTTTCTGGCTTCAGTGAACATGTTCTTCTTCACCCTTGCCCCCATGCCCCATACAGAGAGGCATTTCCTGCTCTCCTACACTACCTTTGTACCCGCCCCCACCTTCTGCAGTATGTCCCCTCAACTTCCTGTAACCCCAGCTTCACACTCAATTGCATTTATGGTTTTAGTTTTATGGACTCTTGGAATATACTTAGCTCCACGAACAGGTCCTTTCTTAGCTCCCTGAAGGCAGGAGGAATTGTCCATTATCATTGCCTAGCATGGCACGTGACATGGTGGATACACAAGAAATATGCCCCCACAAGAAATCTTTACTAAATGGATGTACAAACTTTTCTTCACTATGTACCACACAGGGTAGAAAGTGAGAGATGCTGAGACTGTGCATCTTTTGAGCTGTGGGCAACACACTTTTAAAAAACAGAATCCTAAATCAGTTACAAAAAATTGAGTATAGGGGTGCCTGGGTGGCTTAGTCGGTTAAGCTTCTGCCTTCAGCTCAGGTCACGATCCCAGGGTTCTGGGATTGAGCTCCCTGCTCAGCGGGGAGCCTGCTTCTCCCTCTCCCTCTGCTGCTGTTCCCCCTGCCTGTGCTCTCTTATTCTCTGTTAAATGAATAAATAAAATCTTTTAAAAAATTGAGTATATGTTTTCAGCATGTGTGTTTGTTTACTTAATGCTGTGTATTACAAAAAGTCATAAAATTGGAACTTAAAAAGGATAAAAAGTTTTAAAAACATGGAGTTTCTAGTATTTTTTTTTCTATATGTCAAAGGATCCCCTGGTGCAGGGGACCTACCCCACTTACACCTGGGAGTGCTGTGGGTGCTTTCTGTTGGCAGACAGCCATTGAATAAGCCTCAACACCTGGTGGAATTGGCTGGTGGGCTGATCAAAGTGTGGTCTTGAGTGGGAAGTGCTGGGCTCAGGAGGGGAATGGCAAGCAGTTGAGCGTGAAGTATGATGCTCCGGGACTGCGGGGGAGCGTGGAAAATAAAATTCATCCAAAAGGCTGGGGCGAGGCTAGAATTGTGGTCTGATGGCGTTCAGTGTGTAAGACGTCACCGTTATTGAGTTCTTGAGGAAGCAGGTAACTTGACCCCCCTCAACATTTAGTAAATAGTTTTCCTTCCCTCTCATCTCTGAATATAGTAGACATAATGTTCCATTGATTCTATCCCTTCTTAAGCCCCTGGTTAATTTTTCCCCTCTCTGTACCACATCCACCTAAAGATTTATTCCCTGTCATTATCATTGAAAACGTTGGTGAGGTTCCTGTGTGAAGAATGTACAGACAGCATGATGCCATGGACTACTTGAAGGCCATAGAGAAATACTGGTAGTTCAGAGGTGGGATGAATGTCAGAGGATAAAAAAGTACAGTTCTGTGGATGAGCTGGGTGATGGCTAGGGGACCAGGCAGTTGTGACCTTAGAAGCTGGTGGCCAGACCAGTGGATGGGGAGATGCTTATTCCTTTGCTAAACTGTGGGTAGGATGGTAGCTGCCTTGGCTTGTCTAACCTTCTGTACTGTGAAGACTGCCTGCGATGGTGGTGAACAGCCTGATGCTCGTCGGGGGCACAGGGCCCCCAGGAGCCAGTTCCGCAATCTCAGTGTCTATCTGGAGGAAGGCCCACACCACAAATGAGTGGAGGGAAAATGTTCTGAGATCTGTATTTAGAGAATCAATACACAAAAATCATGTTTGTGCTGTAAGGAGTGAAATAGTGAAAATTGTTTCTGTTCCTAACTGTGACAAGTGTCTATAAGTAAAAGGGGATGCACTGTAATGACTGCAGATTGTGATGATGCAGAAAGTATTTTAGCCTGTTTCACAGCAGATATGTCAGTCTGTTAAGAGGAATGTATGAATTTGCCCCGTGTAGTCATTTAACAGAGGTGTGGGGCATTTTAAAAAGTGATTTGTAAAAAGATCTGAAATGACTATTTAAAAATTTTTTTTTTTATTTAAAATTTTTTTTATCTAATCTACAAAGCTGGATGATTTTCAAGGAATGCGATACCAAATGTTGATAAGAAAAGATGATTTTGTTTTAGGTTAAAATGCACTGTTTTTCTTTTTAAATGATTCTAATAAAAGAAAGGGATTTTACTTTGCCCTAAATTACATTCCAATAATTTGGATTTGCTCTAAGTAACACATTAATGGAGACTTTAAGAACATGTCTTCTATTTGAGGGAACTCTGATCTATTAAAGAATGAAGTGGAAAATGGTATCTCTGAAAAACCAAAACAAAATATTATCCATTCTTACATAATATATTCAGAATATAAGGGAAACCTAGGATGTGTATTTTGCTACTTGTAAAACATTTCAGACTTTAAAAGTATATTTCAAGCATCTTATAATACAGTCTAATTCATTTGTACAAACTAACAAATTCTAGAAAATGATCAGACCTAAAAAAAAAATTCAAGCTCTGGGTTGAGTACAGCAAAAAGCAACAAAAAAATGCTCCAAAAACAGGGGTGGGGGGATGGGTTAGCCTGGTGATGGGTATTGAGGAGGGCACGTTCTGCATGGAGCACTGGGTGTTATGAACAAACAATCAATCATGGAACACTGCATCAAAAACTAATGATGTAATATATGGTGATTAACATAACAATAAAAAAAATTTGAAAAAAAAATGCTCCAAAAACAGAAGACCTGGATTTGATTATGGCTTCCTGGCTATATTATCTTGAGTAAATGGTGATTTCATGTCTTTGACCCTTGAGTCCCTGGTTTCTAAAGTGTAGACCATAAATGTATAAAAAATAAATGTATTTAGGGGCGCCTGGGTGCCTCAGTCGTTAAGTGTTTGCCTTTGCCTTCGGCTCAGGTCGTGATCCCAGGATCGAGCCCCGCGTCGGGCTCCCTGCTCAGCGGGAAGCCTGCTTCTCCCTCTCCCACTCCCCCTGCTTGTGTTCCCTCTCTCGCTGTGTCTCTCTCTCTCTGTCAAATAAATAAAATCTTTAAAAAAAAAATAAATGTATCTATCTTCCAGGCTGGCTTTGGTCATTGGGTGAACTAATTAGGTTTGTAAAATGCTGTAAAGAACTGTAAAGAACTATATAAAATGTTAATAGTTTTAATAGTTTAAAGGTGGGATGTTGGCCAGTGATGGTTCGGCTAGGTCCAAAGATGATTTTATTTACGTAAATTGGAAATTGTCTAGAAAAATGAAAGCTTTTTCTTCCAAAGCCAAAATGTAAAACTGAATGAAAATTTAGCACTTATGTGTACTCATTCTAATCAGTAAACATGTATTTGTAGAATGAGTTCACTGGCAAGTCGTCAAAAGCTTTTGGGTAGGGATGCAAGATTTTTTTGTGGTATAACTGATAAAACTATGCATTTTTGATGAAACCTAAAACTTAGAACTGTGGATTCAACCAGCTGACCTGGTTGGTTAGATGGATGACCTATTTAGCAAATGATTTATTATGAGAGAGACCAACCTAATTTTATTGAACTGTTGATTCCTCAGGGTGAAAGGCCCAATGATATGGAATTATGGTGGTTTGGCCCTTTCCAGAGCAGTTTAATACAGCCTTCCCCCCCCCCGAGCTTCAAAAGTCCCCCCAAACTAAAAACTTAATGGTGACTGAAGATACGTCCTTTAAATGTATTCAAAATCTTAAAATGCTTGCATTTTTTATATAATGACAAAAAACTAAATTTTTATGAAAAAAATTTTTGTCTTAATTTGTAAAATCTGTATTTTTATTTTTCAAGTCTTGTAGTGAACTGTTTGTTGAAGCAGAGATGATGAATACTTAGATAGCCCACTCTCTTTCTATTCAGTACACCAGACTAAACTGTTGGGATCAGGAATGGATTAACTTAGAATGTATGCACTTATTTCCCAGAGGAGTATTTGACAAAGTTATTAAACATTAATACTGTTATAATTATTGAATACACCCAAACCTTATGTCCATTTAGGAGAGAAGAAATAATCATACCGCCTCTAATCAAAATGACCTCTTCTCCATTCCGTATAAATATTTTTAATAATCAGTTATGACATCTTTTATGTAGAATGTTTTTGAAACATTTCTCAACTTTTTTGGGCCAGCTTTATTGAGATATAACCAACTCTAGTGTAAAAACCACCCATTTAAAGTGTTTGATTCAGTGGCTTTTCAGTACATTCACGGAGTAGTACAACCATCACAGCGGTTAATTTTAGAATGTCTTCACCAGAGAGAACCCCACACTCCTTAACCTTCATCCCTCCAAACTTCTCATTTTTTCCAGTCCCATGCATCTCCTAAGCTACTCTTTTTCTCTACAGATTTGCCTATAAAACAACCTGGTTTTATAACTTGAGAAAGCTATTCACAGACTTTCTAGGCCCGTCTGCTTTTGCACTCTGTGGTAACTCAGTGTAACTTTATAAACATCTGGGAGAGGAACGGGGCCCCCTACCTGCCTACTTGTCAGCATTATGGAGTCCTTTTTCCCTCTGATAGTATCTGGGAGTTCTTTCCCTTTCCTTTGGTACTAATTTGGTTGTCGATACAGTGGTTGAAGAGGACTGGGTTCAGTGATCTGTGGTGTGATGTGCAGTTGAGGGGGAAAGGCTTGCGTGTTGCTTTGAAATACCAGAGACTCAGAATTTGTGGAGGCAGGCTGACGTGGTCCACTGCAGACATGTACACACAGAGGGTGCACACACCTGCTGCTACCAGCAGTTGTTGGGTGGAAATCAGCAGTTGTTGGGTGGAAATCAGCAGTTGTAGTCTTGACACAGATGGGCGTGAACGCGACACATTCAAGTATGCGACCTAAAACCCTCTGCACAGTCACTGAATTCGTTGACCAGTACGGTGCTTAAAATGCCTGATGCTTCACCTTGGCAATTTCATCTCTTCTCAGTTCACCTGTTGATGAGAGAGAATTATTTGGCCACTAGGACTGGTCAGGCCTTGATAGCTAGGTATTAAAAAGGGAGACTGGTTACAAGCTAAACCAAAACCTGCTTGCCTAGTTTAACTTAGAGGTGGCTACTATTTGAAGTAGAATTTATGGCCCAGTGATTTTTATTCTTTCTTACCACTAGTGCTATTATTATTTATTGGACAAAATTACTTTTAAAAATGTTACTATATTTAATATAGCTACTAACCCCATCCTGCCTATGATCAATGGAACATGCGGGAGACACTACACAGGATGGGTTTTCCTTTTTTATCTGTGGTGAATTTTAAAGTTGATCATAATGTTCAGATGTAATCAGATACAGAATGATATTTACGTGTGCGAAAGTAGAGTTTGGGTCAGGTTTCTTTCAATAGTAGGCATGTAGTAGATTTTAATAGGAGTAAAAGTTAGAAAAATGCACAGTCATGTTGTTTTTGGAGGAGTATGGCCAGTGTTGGAGGGGAACTGATTACCTGTGTCCTGGGAAGGACTTTCTGTAAGAAGGTAATTAGATGGTGAAAAATGCTGATTAAAAATTTTCATTAATTTGCTCTTTACTCTTAAAACATAATAATGTCAGTGACACAGTCTCGTCCCTATTGCACGATGCAGTGGTAGGTGAACTTGAAGCCGGGTATCTGTTGTACTGTGTTTGTGACCCTGATTCCCATGCCAGCGCTCTGTCACCCCACGTGGGCTCGAGTGTGGGCGTGTTGCCTCCCACAATCCCTTGTGGTGCAGGAGGGAGAGGTGTGTGGGTGCACCGTCTCTTGCTGTAGTTGAGAAATCTTCTTCCTTTGTGTCCCATGTGCATATAATTTAGGACGATAGTAAAGAGGATTCAGTGTTCATCCTTTTAATTTAATGTAACTTTTTCTGCTGCTTTTTTCTTTAATTCATAGAGTGGTCCTTTAAGTTAAGATCTTGCAGTGCAGTTTTTAAAGTACCCGGGAGAGCAACTGCAGTGTTTTCTGCTTGGTCTTGTTTGAATGGTGTTGTGTAGGGTTGAGGAGTCCCTGGTGTCAGTTCCTAGCTCTCAGGCACCTGTGCAAGTGAATTAACCCTGTAAATTTCCATCTCCAAATGAAAGGTATAAAAACAAGCGCTTTGTGGGATCGGTGGAGTTGCCAGCTCATGATGCTGGTGATCATGACATTTTGGCCATATTTTCATATAGGATGGTGGTAGGTGGTTATGCATCATCTGAAATTGTTGGCCATAGAGAAGATAGGAGTGCATAATGCCCAGGATGTTTTGTATAGTCAATAGAGTAAAAAAATATTGAAAATTCAAATATTAAACTGCCAGGAATAATTCCGGTATACAGTTAACTCTTGAACAATATGGGTTTGAACTGTGCGGGTCCACTTATATGCAGACTTTTTTCCCCAATAAATACAGTACAGTACTATAAATGTATTTTCTATTCCTTATGATTTTCTTAATGTTTTTTTCTGTAACATACTTTATTGTAAGAATAAAGTATATGATACATACACAAAAATATGTGTTAGTCCCCTGTTTGTATTCTGTTTCCAGTCAACAGTAGGGTATTGGTAGTTAAGGTTTTGGAGAGCCAAAACATATTATACATGAACTTTTGACTGTGTAAGAGTCGGTTCTCCTGACCCCGTGTTGTTTAAGGGACACCTGTATGTAACTGGCATTCTGACATAGAATGTGTGTGTGTTTGTTTTTGATAAAAGTCTAGCAGTTATTTTGTAGTGTTCTATTCTGATTAGTGATACAGACCTCCTCCCATCTCTCTCCTCCCTCCCCAGGCCTTTCTGGGTGCTTGTGAGCATTCTTCAGTATGCACCTGGTTATTCCTCCTCCTATGCTTAGTTGAAATGTACAGAATAAGAATTTTATGTAGTAATTCAGTCGGCAGTGAAAGCTTTTGTGCATTCAAAGGTTTGGGTTATTGGTCTCTTTCCCGAAAAGATCTATGCAAGCACAGCACACAGGAGCTACAGTGTTTACTCCCACCCCGATCCCCCCAAATACCTGGAGATGCGGAGATGACTTCCCGTAGGGAGTAAGCGCGGAACTGACTTGTATTCCCTAGGTGCTTGTTTGGAAACTGACTTCCCTGTTTAATCCTCACTGACCTTATCAGATGTCCCACCCCATTCCACAGATGGGGCTCTGAGACCCAAGGCCACCCCGTTGCAGAACTGAATTCTGATCAGGTTGGGCAAACTAAAAAAATCCACCTTCTTTCCACCATTGTCTGCCTTCATGTTTTGTGGAGGGGAAAATACAGGAACATAAATGACCATGAAATTCATAACAGGGGTACCAGATTCAGTTCAACAGCTACTGAACAATGGGTAGAGTACTGCATAGGGTCATCTACAACGAGAGCATCTCCTCCCCCCCCCATTAGGAAAGGCTTCATGAAGTTTGAGACTGGCCTTCAAAGAAGGATACTTTGGGGGAGAGGGGAGGGTGATAGCAGAAGGAATATTTTCTCAATTTTGAAGTAATTCACATGTAATTTGCAAATTGAGAGTATTCCCATCATTCCAGCTAGAATGTTACCAAGGTTTTCCCCTCTCCGATGGTTCCTTCCTAAACTCTTTGCCCTTTTTTGCAACCTAAATTTTGCGAAATTTCAGGATTTTGTCTTTGGTCTGTGAGTAATAAATTTTAAAATAATAAAACAGTTAATAGGAATCATACAGATTTCTGAAATAAGGCTTTAGAAACTAAGTGAAGCTTGAAGTTTGTTTGCTTTTATGAATGCAGTGTGGTTACATTGGTTTATTCTAACAGATACATGATTTCTAAACATGGGATCAGTTATTACCTACTAAATGCAGTTCGTAGGGAGACTCCAATCAGGAGCTTTGCAGTGGGGGTGAATGAAGGAAAAGGGGTTCTTGGTCACAAGAAGATTGGGAATAACTGATGTATTTATGCAAAAATCACTAAAATTTTAGCTAAGCTGTTAATGTGAGGCTATCCCCCTTCTTTTTTTACGTGACAGCAGATTTCCATTCTCCTCACTACTTCCCTTGCTCTGAACAGTTGCATTTAAGCATTATCAGCATTAAAAACATATTTGGGAGGAAATCCAAGCCAAGCATCTGTTAACCAGCCAGACATTTTCCAAAACTCTTTCAGCTGCAGACAGTGGCTCTGCACACCGTGTGCTTCTGATGCGCGTGTTCCGGGGGGTGCGTGCCTGTGTGCGTGCTTGGGGGCGGGGCTTTCCTGTTGAGACTTTCAGACAAGAGAGAATACTAACGTTTCACCAAAGCTGTGGAAAACAAGCCACACTCTTATCAATATCTGATGAGATTCTGCATGTCTACTAATTGGTTTGAATCTGAAGGATATTAAATGTGAATTTTTCTCCCTACTTCTTTTCTTTTTACAGTCAAGATGGAATTTCTTCATTAAAACTATTGGCAAAACCCATTTTGGAATATAATATGGTAAAAGTTTGAAATTTACATTATGTTCTCATGAATTGTGAAACAAGTTTTTAAGAGTAGTTCTTGGATCCCTAGAGTGTCTGATTAAAGTATTGGTGATGGTTTTTTTTTCTTTTACGGAAAATAGCAATGCATTTCAGTAGGTTGAAAGAAACAAAAATGCCACTTGGATTATTTCTTTGTTATCAGTGTTAGAATGAGAACCCCCTCCCCCAGCCCCAGCTTGTTTTTGCTGAAGACTGTTAAAACCGTTTGAGGGCTTATTCAAAGAATATTTTCTAAATATGTTTCTTTCCTATTAACTTAGAAATACAGGCCTTGTTTTGGGCCTGTCTCATGTATTCAAATTCATAGTGTGTAGTTATTCTTTGAACCTTATAAATTTGCCTTGTATCATAATTGGGAATTAAATGATACTGACTTAGGGAAGCCAGGTAGAAATTACGGAGTTGGTAGATGACTTTGTAATCTTTTAGTAATCATTTAGTATGATCATAAAAACTGTACATAGTAGAGCAAATATTCAGGATGTTCTGATGCCATGGGAGCAAGCTGGGAGGAAGAGGGCAGAGTGTCGGTCCCTACTTAAGATTATGTACCTTTAAAACGTTTTTCATTAAAGTTTTCTTTGAAACTTCATTCGTATTAGAGGCTGATTTAATATTGTGGATCCAGAGAAGTTTTCAGCTCTAAAACTCTGATTTTAGCATTCTTTGCATTTTATTTCGTCATTTTAAATAGCAAAGCTTGGAGAAGGCAAAGCAATAACAACTAAAACATGTATTTGCTCATTTTATGTTGTTTCCTCTCTCTTACCCCAGACACTTTCTGTGATTGTATTTCCTTCTAGTTGTACTTGTTAGGGTATGCCATTTATATTAGTAGCAGAGCCTCTCAAGACCAGATGTGGGATAAATTATATTCTGTGTGAAGCTTGGAATACTTTTTGTAGCAGTTCAATGCATTTGAGTGCTATAATTTTTACTAAAATTACAAGTAAGTTCTGTTGAGCAGCATCTTGATGATGACGGTGACAAGGATACTCAGAGTCACTATGCTACTCCCTGTGTCAGGCATCGGTGTCGGCTCTTGACTGTCTTCACTGTAGCACTGCAAGGTCGGTGTGCTGTGGTACAGGCGTGGAAATTGAGAAGCAGAAGTGAAGTGACTTATCAAGGCCACACAGCTCCCTCAGTGGCAAAGCCATACTTGGAACCCAAGCAGCGATGCTGTTGCTGTGCTCTTAACCACATGCTGCACTTCAGCCAGCTGACTGATAGAAAGTTCTTCTCTCTATTGTGTTAAGATGGCCTGAGAATTGGAATATCTGTATCTCTGTGTATAGTGAAGATACGCTAAATCTTTATCTTTTCTCAACCTGCTCATCTGTACACAGAGTAAAGGTGGTTGACAAAGGAGACCAAACCATTGCAAGTCTGAAGTCTGGTCTGTTTTTCTGGTTAAAAATATTATTGAAGTTAATGCAGTTTTTCCCTTGAGGAATTCTCACGAGAAGAAAATAAAGTGGTGTCTGCCAGGCATCGAGAAGTTTCTGCTTCACACTCCTTCACAAGTGAATGTTATAAGGAAAAGATAATAACGTGGGGGCTTTTTAATCTACCGTTTGCTTGCTTGAAGTCAGCCAATCCTTAAATTCCCACCATAGTCCGCATTGTTGGAGAATAAAGTAGAAATGAGAAACACAGTCCTCACCCTCTGTAAACTCCGTCTGTACTTGGGAAGGTCGATGACAGGCGAACCTCCAAACGCCTGGTCAGTGAGTTCTAGCAGAGGGGGCTTTCAGAACGGACGCCGGTGCTGGTGGGCCCCTCGCCACAGCAGCAGGTGGGCAGGTGTTGGGTCTTCTCAGCCCTGCGTGGGGAGCTCAGTGGGAGCTCGGGAGGTGTGCTGAGCAAAGACTCAGGGGCACTCTGGCCACCTTGCCATGGCTCTCTCCCTTTTCATGTGCATTTACCCCCTTCCCTTAACGTTCAGCCCATACCTTAAAAATGAGGTGTTTTTTTTTTTAAGTTAAATTTAAGTTTGCTTCGAGGTTATATTCCTTAATGTAGTAAACTTTTCCCCCATCCCTTTTGTTTCCTTTATGTTTGTGGGGCTTGATTAAAGTTTCCATGTACCTGCTATAATGACCACTTTTATTATGCATGTCTTGAATTAGAAAATGATTTTTAGAAAGGTATACTTCAAATAGAGATGATAACGACAAAATAGTATGTCTGGATGTAGTGTCCTGGGTTTAAAAAAAGGCCTTCAGCAGGAGGAGCTAAGCCAGACTAGTGCTTTCCGCAGCATTTGCTTTTCTCATTTATAAGGAAAACCTGTCAGGAAAATAATTAGGTGCATCAAAAGACCATATTGATTTTTGTATGCTGGTAGTTTTTTCCCCCCCTTAATTGTGTACATTTTTTATTAGTTTTTGTCTTATCAGTTTTCAGTATAGGCATGCCAGTAGCCTAGAGCTTCCTAATTCGTCAAATAGAGAATATTTTCTAGGAAAATAGCAAAGGCCCGGTCTGAACCTTGCACATGCTGTCCAACAAAGCAGCTCGCACACAGACGCTGTGTGCGCCTCAGGGCCTCTGAGGGGGAAGGGTCCTCCTAGGGAGGGGCGGCTCAGCTCTTGCCTGCAGGCCTGCTCAGCTGCAGCTCGGCCACTGCCTAACAGAGGGACGGTCATTTAGCATTCTGTACTTTGTTCATTAAAGTTGGAAGAATAAAACATGGGAGAATTTTAAGCTTTTTGGATAGAATATTTTAACATAGGGGTTGATTTTCTTTTCATATGAGAGATGTTGATACATTAGGAAAATATAACCTATTTTTCACGAAGATGGCTGTTTTCTGTCTGAAGTTGCCATTTTTGGGAAGGCACTTTGAAATTGTGATTTCCTTTTTTCAATTCACAGCATTTTGTGTAAAAATGCATAGGCTTTCTGATTGATGGCTTGGACGCATCTGCGTAAATGCAGCTGAACTAACCTCCCTGAAGTTGTAGAGAAGGTAAAAATCGATGCTTCTCTGAAGGCGTCAGCGAATAAATACTTACAAGTAACGTACAGCCAACTTTTCTGAATTAGTTATCTGCACTCTTGAACGTGTTTTCCTGTAGAATTGTTACTAGTGGCTAAGCTCTCAGGCCAGGCCCTAGAAGTTGACCTACTCTGTCATGTTGCTGAATTACAGTATTAAGACTATTAGAGAAAATAAGCAGTAATCATCAAAATAGATCTGAAGTTCTGATGGGCCAGTGGGACCACATCTGTGTCCAAGTGAAGCCCAGGAAGCAGGAAGCAGCAGCATTGCCGGTGGCCTGGGGGACTCGGCGCTCTGCTCCTGGTTATCGGGGAGCGGCCGGTTCCTGGTAGATTCGGGTGGGGGACATCAGAGATGGGTCTGGCTCTTTTCCAGGGGGCGTGGTCCCTGGAGCACCGGGAGAACAAGGTTTGGGGCTTTGGTGTGCACGTTGAGGGCCTGCATGTACAAAACCCTCTCCAGCAAGCACTAAGATATTAGGACGTGAAGTTCGAAAAAGCTGGTGAACCTTTTGGGTCCGTGAAGAGATAGCTTTTGTTCTTAAGCACTGTTCCCGTGGGCTGTAACCATTCTCCGCCCTTGTGTGGTGTGTGGTGTAGCCATTTGTCCATGGTATTTAAATTAGGTTATTGTGAGAGCTCGTTTGCACCTGTTGAAAGTGCTGGCATAATTTCTCCATTAGTAAACCCCAGAAATCTGAGCCCTTCTTTCACTGAAGTTTCTTATTTCAACTAGAACATTCTTGTTGAATGTGTGTGATGGGATCAGTGTACAGCTTTCAAATGGTTCAGTCTTTCTTTGCAACAACGAAGTTTCTTATTCAGGGGTGCCTCAGTGCTTTCGCTCCCCTCCTCCGCCAGTGGAATTAAGAACAGAAAGGCTTATTTTTGAGGCAGCTGCTAACAAAAATCTTGTTTTCTTAAGGGCCGTGCTTGTCATTGCTTAATGATAGTAGATGTGCGCCCAGGCTGGTGGTGGTCGCACTGCTGTGAATGGGTGATGCCTCGGCATGGAGGTGCCTGTCTGTGCAGATCAATGGCCTTTGCAACAGACCCTTTCTGCACCTGGAGCCGGCTGTAGGGCTGTGTGTGCCCGTGCACACAGAGGTCACCGGGAAGAACAAGTAGGGGAAGGGTGTGCCAGGGGGTTGATATTTCGGCCCGGTGCTTCAGAATCTGGGATGACTGGTAGCCTGTGGTTTTGTTGTCAGCCCTGCTAGGCCAGCATTGACCCTGCTAAAAAGCCCATTCGTCAAATGATTCCCATTCCAGTTAAGTGATGCATGCTATGGAATTAGCTATTTATTTTGAGTACTAAATGTATTTGGTATCTGTTTCAAGCAGCAAAACATTGTAGGTACTTAGGGATAGAGTGTGTACTAAATACCGCTTGATTGTTCTGCAGAGTAATTCTTAGTGATATAATGAGAAAACACCCCTTCTCTGGCCCCTTAATGTAAATTTTACTTCTCTCAAACCATTTCTTTTATCTGATAAGCAGTTACAAACACTGTTGAAAGAATTGAAACCCTTTGAAACAATTCGAACCTTTTGAAACAATTTAAATCAGAAGGTGAAGTTCAAAATAAACAGAAACCCTTTTTAAGGATAGAAAAATAAAATATAACTTAATTACAGGCTCAATGGTATTAAAGTTTCAGCTTCTTAGTTCTCTTAAATTTGAAACTTGATTAAAACTAGGTGGGAATTCTCAGGTGCAGTTTCATTCAGGGCTGGGAGGTTCATGTGCTCTTGGAACTTAATATCTTTGCCAGTATTTTAAAATAGCAAGTCTGTCTATGAAGTCACTACTTTACTAACTGTCAGACTGTGGGAAGGCACAACCAGGAATGGTCTGGCTTTGCCACCACCTGCCTCCACCTCTTGGTAGCTTCTCATGAAGTCCCTAGAGTCGTCAGTTATCTTCAGAGTGTTAGAAAGGTCTTGCTCTACGAGTTAAGGAACCGGACCAGACTAAACCCAAACATTCCTCTCTTAACCAACTCAAAGCCCTTTTCTTCCCCAGTTCAGGTCTACGCCCCCACCCCTTCTGTGGGTTAGCTGCAGGGCAGGGAGGGGGCCATGTCTGTTTATTCTTCAGCTCTCTCCTCTCTACAACCCCCCCCCCCCAAGTTTCTCTTGGCCCCTTATGGTAGGGGGCAGAAACGGGAAAGGACAAGGGTGTGACACCTCTTTGGACCTGGGATGTTATCTACCATTCTCTTTTGCTTTGTTTCCGTTTCTGCATCTTATCTGTCTCGCAAGTTCTTCAGAGACATTGCCTCGTGCGATGTTCCTAGGGCCTGGTGAGGCTCTAGGTGACCTTGTAAAGCTGCCCTCCAGAACCTCTCCCGGAGGTGCAGCTGGCTCAAACTGGAAGGAGCATTGTTACCCTTTCCCTCTCCCGGCCGCAGCCTGCAGAGCCAGGGGCTGGCCCCAGGGTGCTGCTGGGCTGAGTTCCTCCATGGGAGCCGCGGAGAGATGGACCTGTTGTTAGAGGCTTCGGGCCTGAGCCAAGTTCAAGACAAGGGGACTGCTCCTGTCACAACTGGGGATTTGGACTTGGCTGCTGTAATCTGTTGTTTTATGTGTAGATATAAACCTCAGAATTATAAGGAAGATCAGTCTGAATTATGGAAATTTTCAGTGTACAACCTGCATATTTTCAAATGTAGCTATACATGCCTTTACATGCACAGGTTTGTTCTTGCATCTTATAAAAAATAAGTCTTTTAAGGAATCCATTCTTAAAGGTTAACTCAGAAATTGAAGTTATATATCAAAGGAATTCTTGATCATTTGAACCTTATTTTGGAAAATTAACTGAATTTTATAGGTTTCTTATAGTATACACACTTATATATTCAGTCTAGATTTGTAAATAAGTTTCCATTATGGAAATTAAAATACATCTTAATTTTGTTTCAAGACTTTACAGCTCATGCTAAGATGGCACACTATTTTGACAATGAAGTTCACAAGTTAGAATCTTTGACATGTTAATGAAAAAGACTGTTGCTTTTTTGCTTTTGTTTTTTATTTTTTTAGCTTGAGTGTGGGAAATCTAAATAGATCTTGTACTTCATGGTGTATTAGGAAATCATAGCGTTAGAAACTGGTAATATACTGGGGCGCCTGGGTGGCTCAGTCATTAGGCGTCTGCCTTCCACTCAGGTCGTGATCCCAGGGACCTGGGGTCAAGCCCCACATCGGGCTCCCTGCTCCGCGGGAAGCCTGCTTCTCCCTCTCCCACTCCCCGTTTGTGTTCCCTCTCTCGCTGTGTCTCTCTCTGTCAAATAAATAAATAAAATCTTTAAGAAAAAAACTTTTAATATACTGAGTTAAAATGATCAAAATAGCTTTTGAAGGAATCATGAATTTGTTATAGCCTTTTTTTAAAAATTTTATTTGAGAGAGAAAGGGAGAGTGTGGGGGGAGGGGGCAGAGGGCAGAGCGACCCCCTGCTGAGCCCAAAGCCTGCCACAGGGCTCGGTCCCAGGACCCCTGAGATCATGACCTGAGCCGAAGTTGGACACTTAACTGATTGAGCCACTCAGGCACCCCTTCTAAAATTTAAAAATAAAAATTTGGAAAGAAATAGAATGTCAAACCTTAGGTAATAAAGCCTATGTTTTACCCTTTTGTTAAAATAGTCACTGTTGAAAAATGTGTTGAATGCATTTTAGTAACCAATATCCACTGCCAATTCAAAGTGACACGAGTAGATTAGGAAAATGAAATACATTGGTTTGAACTGTTAATTACTTGAATGGTAATTTTATGTTAACTGAGTAGATGAAATACACAGAGAAGTGTTGGGGCCAGGGCCCCAGGTAGTGTCCTTGCATGCAGTGCCTTAGGTGAGGGGGACAGAAGAGCCCCACTCCTGCCTGGAATAGGAGGGCCACTCCATGTCTAAGGTCAGCCATCCTGAGGGCTAAGCCCCTAGTTAGCACTGCCCCTTTCGAGAATGGTTGCCTGGGCCGGTGGGTGCCTCTCTTGTCTGTCTTCCCTCATGGCCAGGAACCACTCTATTGGGCTCTGATTTGGAACAAAGAAGCCTCATCAGAGCTGATATTTGTTGGACACCATTGGAGTCCCAGGCACTGTACTCAGTGCATACAGACTTTTCCTTTAAGTCCTCAGAGCAAACCTGCACATAAATTCTTACTCCCATTTGATAGACAACCCTGATGCTCTAAGGAGTTGACTAATGTGGAGATGGTACTTCTGAGGTTTGATTCCAAGCCTGACTGACTGCCTGAAGGTGATAATCTTTCCCACTATTCTGAACCCCCTCAAAAAACTGCTGAACCTTCGGTTCAACACAGGTGGGCCAGTGTGAGCGAGACCCAGTTCCTGGTCTGAGGTGCTCACAGGCTGGGAATAGACAGGTCTTGGAACTGCTGACCTCGAGGACCACAGAGAGCAGGCTTGACTTGTTATTTCTCAGGGGGGGACATGTGGCTTCTCTGTTGAAGAAAGCAGTGGAAATGAACAAGAGAAGTATAAATGGAACCTTGTTGGTGCAGCGGACTTGAAAAAGTTGACAGTTTCTGATTTAGTTGATTTCTGGTCCTAGAGCCATCCTGAAACTGAGGGAGAGATGTTGTCATTATGAAGCTGATGACACTTAGCCCCTGGCAAGGCTTACCCGTTTGCTGGCTGATGGCAGACACCCTCATCATTACTTCAGCTTGAAAAACAGCTGAACTTTCCGGGCTTTAGAGGAGGGAGTTCCTGATGGAGAATGTGTCCATGTAGTTCAGGCTTCATTTGTTCCTTTGTGTAAGTGTCATTTGCATGTGTCCTGGTCAAGCAACTGGACAGACCCTCAGCACAGCTACTTTGTTGCCAAGGCTTGAGGGCGAGGTTTGATGGCAATGTGAGGGGCGGGCCTGCTTGCTAGCAGGACCCATTTTGGGAGCAGGGTTCTTGGTAGTAACGTCATTCTGAGCTGACTCCTGACTTGCCTATTTAATAGAATCATTTGAAAGGAACAGAGCAGAATTCTGGCCTGGGGGATGGCCCCGCCTGAGGGCTTGGTTAAGGACTTTCTGGGCTTGGCTCTGTGCCGCCCAGAGCATCTCCATCTTCTGGTGGGAGAGAACACGGACCCCAGGTATACATCCATACGTGCGCCACCTTGCGTGGAATGGAAAGCTGAAGTAGATTGGGAGGAAGAATGAATATTCTGGGCATTTTCTAACCTAGTTCATAAAAAGATCTATGTATTTTTTTCCTCTCCAGCTTTAGGAATTAACCTGTTAAAACAGTATGCTTGAGAAGGCACAGGGAAATGATGAATATGAATTTGTTAGGGAATCCACGCTGCTTGATTTTATTGTCTTTGGGGGCATGTTTTATTTTTGACACAGAGGAGAAATAAGGATGATTTTCACCTTAAAAAATCAGCCGTCTGTAGCATAGCTCCGTGTGGTGCTTAAACTAGCGAGCAGTTGCTTCTCCCGCAGTTCAGCTTTGCACAAAGGAGATGATGTAATCTTCTTCACTGTGGGCCACGTGGCCGGCATGCCGCCACTGTCTTCCCACGGTTACCTCTGTGCTGCCAGCGCTTTATCAGCTCGGAAGGACTGTGCATTTGGAATTAAATTGCATTCCTCTCGCAGTGCCTTGCTCTCCTGCCAAGGCTGTCCTTCACCTGTGTGTACACATGCCTTTGTGCTTTTGGAGAGCGGGGCTGACTTTCTGCAGAAAGCTGACCAGAGTAACGTGTTGTAGGGAGCCACGGAGGCCATGTGTGTGCAGATGTAACATTGGAAGAGATGCTCTGTTGCCATTAGCAACCACTTGCCTATTTATTAGAGGGGGGATATGCTCAGAGCTTAGGTTTTCCCCTTTTCTTCCACTGCTGCTTTGTGAGTTCTGACAGTAGCTCCCCTGCGCTTTTGTACCCTTGAGCGGGGTGACCAGGAAGACGACTGCGTTCAGCTGCATAGACATAGAGGCACGTCCTTTTCAGTGGAATGAATCCTACCGCACGTTCTGCCTTTTAGTTGCCCTTCCTCCGTGGTCATCACACCGTCCTGTTGATTTAGGGCAGTTGCAGCTACGTAATCGCTGCTGTGGACTGTGCCCTTATTTGTTCAGCTCTGGGTTAAACGCTTCTCTGCATATTTGCTCATTAGATTCTGCCACCAGCTTCTGAAAGGCACGGCGCAGAGCGGGGGGACCTGCAGCCGGGCTGGGTGGGGGGGTGGGCTGCTTTGCTGCAGGGACTGAGTCAGGCGAGGTGAGCATGTTGCATTTCATCCTGCTGAATTTTTTTTTTCTTTAAATGAAAGATTACGTTTGGAACCTTCCTTCTCCTCAAGTGACCTTGGTGTTCTCTTGCCAGTTATTAAGAGCCCCTGGGTGTGTGAGCCCCCGGCCACTGAGGCTTAATTACATCAGGCCAGCTTTGCGCTCTTGGGCCTGGCTTTCTGGGTGACGTGAGTGCAGTGATACCGTAACGTTTAAGGAATCACAGAATTCCCTTGACTTACGAGCCCGGTGCCTTTGGGGGCCTTATTGTTAAGCTGTGTGAGCACTGATTGTGATCAGCATTTATGGCCTGCACATAAGATGACAGAGCATAACTCCTGTATAATTAAAAATCATCGCACCTTAATCCCAGATTCTGAAAGTGCCTTATTATTTGGAGAATTTGGACCTGGGGTGGAGGGGAGAGAGGAGCATGTGTCCATGCTCCCGCCTGCTGTGCACACTTGTTTTCTCCCTCTCGGTGGCTGTTCTGTTGGCCGCGCCTCAGGCTGAGATGGCCATCGGAAAAGGCCTTGCACTCTCTCTTGATGGTGCAGGCTCAGGCCTGGGTGGTGGCAAACAGAGGTGCAGTGTCTGTTTCTTGAGCCGACATTTACAGAGCAGTTTTTGGTGTTTCACTTGTATCGGCTCATTGAGTCCTCGCAGTTCCCCGGGGAGGTGGCAGCTCCTTGCAGAGGATGGCTGAGGCCTTGGATCTGTCTGCCAGGGGGGCGAGGGGAGCGGTGGCGGTGGCCTCATGAATAGACCAGGCAAGTGCCAACGGAAGCCACAGGATCGGAGGAGGTGGTTTGTGAAAAGATGGAATCTATTCTCAAAAGTCAGAAGGGAAGAGTATCTTAAAATCTTGCTTTTCTTGGTGAAATAAGGGGTATTAAGGGGTGATAGCGGGGGAATGGGTGAGCTGAGGTCAAGGACTTGAGACCAGGGTGTGAGAAGAGCACAGCAGTCCCGGTGCCCTCAGGGCTGACTGTCCGTTGGGACTGTTCGCCAGGTGTATGGTTTTATGCACGGGGATGGTCGATCCAGGCAGCTGACCCCTTTTGGCCAACCTGTGAGATGAAAGCCTTTTAAAGAGGTCCTTCCCTAGCTCATGGTATCTTTAACCAGATCCTGTAAAACAAGATGTTGAAATAAAAGTATCAGTTTGCTTTTGTTATATTTGTTTACAAAAGGAAAAGGTCACTTCGTTACTGTGTACTTAGTTGTGATGTTCTTAAGATTTTTGTCTCATTAAAAATTAAGCATCTTTTGTGCAAGACTCTGGAGACATTTTTAGTATGGTAGGGCTGTTGCTTTCCCATCATGTCTGTTGGCACCGATTTAATTCCTTTTCCATTCGTGATCATGTGCGTCTAGTCTTTTGTTACACGCTGTCCTGCTGCAGCCTAACCCAGCGCCTGGCCACCTCACCAGACTGCCTGCCCCAGGCGCACCGGCTCCTCGTTGACTAAAATGTGTCTGTTGTTTTGTACCTGCCGAGGACCAGGTCGCTGTGTCACTGAGGGACTCCCATCTGTTCTTGATGTGGGGGGCCTGTTGTCAGGCACAGCTTTCAGGGGGGCGCCCATGTTTTCTTCCCGACTTCGGCCAACCTCATGGGGGGTGGGAGTGCGTGGGAAACAGGCGCAGCATAGGGGACTGAGCCGTGGACAGACACCCAGCAAGGACCGGCCGCACCCTCAGGGCTCCTGGACTGGGGGTTCGACTGTGCACGCTGCCACCATGTTCTCTCCCCCGGGGAGCCTGGTGCCGAGATGATGAGTAGCCATTCATTGGATTAAGGAAACACCTTCTGTCAGCACTGTTTTTAGTCACAGATGTAGATTAACTTGTCACATCCAGTAGTAATTCAGAGGAACTTTGCTGAAGAAAAGGGAATGCTGATTCCAAGGAGCACCGGAGCTCTGTGTTTGCTGAAAGGGAATGTACGCTGGGATCTCCTGAGTGGGGGGAGAAAATACCAAAATCCTTTTAAAGATATTTATTTAAAGCTTATCTTCAAACATCTATTTGTGGGTATATAATATACTAGTACAGTAGTACATTTATATAATTGAGGGCATGTAGTAAAATTCTCTGGTGATAGGACTCTTGAGCAAAAGCATTTGAAGAGCATTGCTTTAGGGCAGTGGTTCTCAAAGTGTGGTTTTAGGATCCCTTGGGCTTCCCACAAACTTTTCAGGGGATCTCTGAGTAAAAGGTATTTCCACAATAGGCAAATTATAGTCTTAGATTTTTTTCACACTCCTTCTTTCCAAGGTGTATAATGATGTTTTCTAGGGTCTGCACGGCATGTAATGTCACAACAAATTGGGGGCAGAAGCAGATGTGAGAATCTAGATGTGTTCTATTAAGCCAGACTTTAAAGCCAGTCTCAAAAGTATAAAACAATGCCAGCCCTCTAATTTTTTGGAAAATACAGATAGTTTAATAAACAGTATTATTTATTCTAACCTGTGATGGTTTTTTCGACATCTGTTAAATTTTTCTGTTTTAATTTTTAATATGGTAAGTATCCATACTAGATACCTAGATATTCTATGGACGGTAAAGATAACAGGAAGGACCCACGTAAATGAGAACTCTTTGGCATCCTCAGTAATTTTTAAGCACGTGAAGCGGTCTCAAGACCAGAGTCTTTTGAGAACTGCTTGCTGTGGTCGAGGTCCGGTAGACTGGTTCGGGTAGTGCAGGGCCGTGTGAGGAGCCTGGGGGAGGACCACCGGGCAGGCGAGGGACGGCGGTGCCAGGGCCGTGTGAGGAGCCTGGGGGAGGACCACCGGGCAGGCGGGGGACGGCGGTGCCGTGTGAGGAGCCTGGGGGAGGACCACCGGGCAGGCGGGGGACGGCGGTGCCGTGTGAGGAGCCTGGGGGAGGACCACCGGGCAGGCGGGGGGACGGTGGTGCCGTGTGAGGAGCCTCGGGGAGGACCACCGGGCAGGCGGGGGACGGTGGTGCCGTGTGAGGAGCCTGGGGGAGGACCACCGGGCAGGCGGGGGGACGGCGGTGCCAGGGCCGTGTGAGGAGCCTGGGGGAGGACCACCGGGCAGGCGGGGGACGGCGGTGCCAGGGCCGTATTTCGCCTTTTGCCTCGGCTCCATCCTCCCCACATCCCCGTGCCCGCTCTAATCCATGCCAGCAGCTTAGATGGGTTATTGTGAATGAAATGGGCTTTTGTGGGAATCCCCGAGACCCCAGGGCCAATTGGTAGCATGATTTCTGTGGGAAAGTCCATTCCTGTAATCGAGTAGTGGGGGATTTGACAAGGTTTTGGAAGAGAGGCCATTTGGAGGTTAGAGACTGAGTTTTCTGTGCAGGTCTCCACAGCAGTTCCTTTTTGGCAGTTACTCTGCAGGACTCTTAAATAGGAGGAACTATTAGAGGAATTCAGTTGAGATAGGAATAGAAAGGGAAACATCTGGGGTATCCTGTTCTTTCAGCCTACCAACTTGCAGGATGAAATGTGAAAATCTAGGTTATTGTTCTTTCGGTGCGGAGAGATGAGAACCCAAAATTAATTTCAGACTGATTTCTTGTTTGTTAATATGCTTGTTTTTGTTGTTTTCTTCAACTCATTTTGGTAGAAAATACCAAATGGTTGCATCCTTAAAAAAAGAAAAACAAACAAAAACATAGGTTCATCTGACAGACAATGCAGGCTTTAGAGAGGATGTGGATGGAGCACAGCCATTTGGGAAAACAATTAGGCATCACCTCGTAGACTTGAATAGGTACGTCAGTTCTGACCCGGTAGTCAATTCTGACCCAGCAGTTTTCCCCGTAGGCCTGAGACACTCCAGAATTGTGTTCTGGGGTATATGGACAAGGCTGTTCATGGGAGCATCATTTATAATGGCACACATGGGAGACAGAGCAAATGTCCATTAATAAGATTGCCTAAGTAAGTTTGTGGTGTAGTCATAGAATGGAGCATTAAATAAAGCTCAGCGTGCACATCAATGTAGATTAACCGTACAAACCGATGGCAAGTCACAAGAGGATGCACATAGTATGACTGCATTCACATGAAGCTCAAAAACAAGGAAACAAAGCAATATATCATGTAGCAATAGAGTAATAAGTAGCAAAGCTATAAAGAAAAGCAAGGGAATGGTTACCCTCCGTGTCAGCACAGTGTTTATGTCAGGAGGGTAGGTATCATCAGGCAGGAGCGGGGGGAGGCTTCTAAGGTGTTGGCATGTCCCGGTTCTTAAATAGGATGCTGCTTTCAAACATACGCATGGAATACACATACCTTCGTGCAGACCAGACTGGTACTGTCTTGTAAGTGGGACCCATGTTGCCTGGACTTTCATTTTAGTAGCTGAAAGAATTAGGAAAATTGATTTGAAAGCCTTTTTGCTTTACCATAAAGTGAATAATTGAATATTTAAAGCCACCAGGGCACTTAGATGTTATTTACTATAATAGCACCCACCGTCCTCCTGTTTTGAGGTTTTGAGGCAGTACCTTCGCAGAGTTGACTGATAGCAGTCATGCTGTCCGCATCCACCTGGGCTGGCCTCTGCAAGGAACAAAGAAGGAAAGCTTAGAGTGGTTTCTCATCACTTTAAAACCTTAATTTTGCACGACTTCGGTCTTCACCAGCATGGGCTTGAGGGTCTGGCAGCCACGGGCAGTCATATGGACAGAGGCCAGCGTTTTTGTGTGCATACAGCCGGCTGCTCATTGCACTGTTTACTACAGTTCTCGGCAGAATGGGAAAATCCTGTTTGTTCTTGATCATCTATTAAAAACAGCAGGAAGGTGGAAGATGAGGCTGGAGGGGAGAGTACGGTCTGTGACTTCTGGCCTCAGGTAGCCTTGTAGGGGTAGAGAGTGACCTCCTCTTGGTTACAGATGTCCCAGGGGCAGGGCAGGGCAGGGCTGCTGTAGGTGCAGGACCTGGATGGGGGAGCCAGACCAGCACCGCCTGCATCCCTTCCAGCTCCTGCAGTCACTAGCAAGCTCAAGGCTCTTGCTGTAGTCCCTGCCCCTCCCACTGGCAAAGCCGAAGAAAAGGACTTCTTCCACCAACGGGCAGGTCTCGACTGCAGAGAGGTGTGAACGAGGAGGTGTCAGAAAGGGAGAGCGCTTTGGGGTTATTCAAGTTTTTGTTGCCAGCATTTTAGTGAGAGGAGGTGATCTCTTACAAAAATGTTTTCCCTTCAGGTGACTTTTCTGGCTCATCTGCTTTCATTTCTATTTGTATTCTGATTTGCCCCTTCCTACAGATGGGAACAGGCTAATAAGCAGGATCCTGAGATGCTCGGGTGCCGCTGGGGTGTTGCTGTGTGTGTGTGTGTGTGGGGGGGGTGACGAAGGGGTCGGGATGAACTGCTGAAAGCTCTTACATCAGAGAGTCTTCTGACTTTTGAACCGCCTTACAGTTACTTATTTACAGTCAGTCTGGCAGGAGGAAATTGCCAGGGTTAATCTGTTGTGACTTAAAAATAAGTGGTTTCTTTTTGGTGACTTTTGACGGTAACTGGACATCTCAGTCCTACTGTTTTTTATTTTTGATGAAAATGCATCTTTGCATTTCATCATTTGATGAAAATGAAGATGCATCTCCATACAGAATGCAGAAATGGCAGGTAAATGGGCAAAATTTCCTCAAATCCATTTATTTAAAGCACTTACCAAATGCGTATATCTAAGAATAAGTGGCTTTCTCAAATGTCATTGACAATCATAGCGAGTGGTCTGGGCGCTGTTTATTGGTTCTGTGAGGTGGTGTCATTGGGATTCCATTTTGCAGATGAGGAAACAAAGTGCAGAGGGACCGAGCGTGCGTCCACTGTGTCCCTGCTGGGAGTCGGCAGACCAGGCAGCCGGGTCCAGCCCTGGCTCCTTACTAGATGTAGTAGTACCTTGACAATTTTCTTTTGAGTTGTGGCACTGTCGCTTTCAGGTGACATCCGTAAAATGTAATGCTAACAGAAGTGAGGGGTGGAGTCCCCTCCACACCCTCTGTGTGTCTCCTCTCTCCCTTGGAAGGACGTTGTAGCCCTGTGCCATCTTGTCCTTGGGCACGAGCACCTGGGCAGCAGGTGTCCTTGGTCTCTGCAGAGTACTGCAAAGGGCCTGCAGGTGCGTGAGCTGGAGAAGGAGTACTACGCATCCTACTTTGAAATGCCCTTATTGCATTGCTGTTTGCACTTCTATACTGAGTTAACTTGGAAGAAATATTCTTTTGGTAGACACATACTGTTTCTCTGTCAGGAGTGTAGCAATCAGGGAATTGGGAAAGGAAAGCGGATTCCCAAGCCTACAAGGCACACGCTCTTGGGCTTGACCCCACTCAGGTTGGGTGGCAGGACAAGCCTGAAGAAGTAAAACTTGCAGGGGAGGCTGCCCCCCTCCCCGCCAGGTTATATACTGCGGGACTCCGTGGCGGCCAGGAGGAAGCCCTGCGGCACAGGCCCACGTGCCGCCTCTCCATTCTGCCCTTAGCGCTTCAACGGTGCCCCAGGTGGGATGATGAGTGGCAGTCACACAGGTGGACCTTCTCCACCTTTTGTGTGGGTCATAGTCCTTCTGGAGCGCTTGTGCGTCATTCCTCTGAGCCTGTGCTGGCTTCTGCTTACTTCCCACCTCAACCTCCAGTGACTTGGAGGAGGAGCCGCGCCCCCCAGGACGAGCTTGAAGTTTCCTCAGATGTGCCGAGTGCCTGGCAGTAACTTCCAGCAAGCTGCCCTGCACTCCTTCCCTGAGGGTTCACGCCCCTCAGACGCTTGTGTCCTCTACCTTGTGAATTTGCACCTTTTTCTCTTCCTCAGTGCATATGCATAAAAATATAAGTGGAGATGAATCAATCCCCATTAAATCTATTTTTATGTCAAAATTTGCTTTCTCATTAGTATATCTAAATTATTTGATTTAATAAACACATTTTAAACCAGAATTTTAAAAAAATCTACTTTTGTGTGTATATGCAAAGGGGATTTGAGGTGGAGGAGGTGAGAGGCAGTTAGTGGCAATGACTTTCACTTTGCTTTTTGTTTTTTACAATAGCAGGTGGTGTTTCTTTTCTCAACTCTGGTAGTTTCTTTAATTTCTTGTTAGGAATCCAATAGGAAGGTAAATGGTAGGGACCTTTTCACTAGGATGGTTTTTTTCCTCTGCTTGGAAATGAGGGTAAGTCAGGACAACAGCACCTGAATTAGAAGGCACTTTAACCTTAAAAGCCGGTTAGTCCTAAAGGCTGAGCTTGCCCTCAGTGGTCTAATTGTAAAATAAGTCACATTGTCTGTGCCCAGAGTTGGCCAGGTCCTTCTCTCAGCGTGTCCTCAGCAGTCAAATCTCATTGTGGCAAATAGAAAGATCTGGAAGAAAAATTCAAACTTTAGGTTGTACTCCAAATTCAGCCTGAAAACAAGTTACAAAGCGCCAGGTTCTGTTGTTGTTTTGGTTTTTTGAGTTGTCCTTACATGGTGGTGACAGAATTGCTCCTTGGGTTCTTGTACTGTTGGAGGTTCTTGTCCGTGGTTGGTCAGTAGACATCTGAAGGTCAGAACTTAGCTTGTTCTGGTTTGTGTCCTCAAGCACCAGATGTATCACAGTGCATTTCCGATGTTTTTCTGATACGTTCAGAAAAAGATGAAAACAGTTGTCAAAGAGTAGGGGAACGGAGTAACTT
Source organism: Callorhinus ursinus (assembly GCF_003265705.2). NCBI lineage: Eukaryota > Metazoa > Chordata > Mammalia > Carnivora > Otariidae > Callorhinus > Callorhinus ursinus. The sequence continues at coordinate 81,835,958 of NW_027397065.1, read as the reverse complement.
AGACAAAGCAGCTGTGTGTAAACAATCAAGTGGGTTTCTAATGATTAAAACATCACAGTGTTCATCTTTGAACATGTTATTCATATTATTCACTCCTACGCTTTGTGGTCTTAATCCCTGGAGCAAGGGTTTCTAACCCTTTCGGAAGGGTCCCAAACCCCCTTTTTTATGTCACAGACTTAGTGCCCAAGATTGATAAGAAATTTCAGGGACAAAAGTAACACTTCTGGGTGGGTTTGTCTAATCACAGCAGTATCTACATCTCTTTTAAAAATAACAGTACGTGGATTTGCAAGACATTTGTTTATCTTCATCAGGCTTTTCCTGTTGCGTACACATTGTTAAGGCCACTGTTGGTCTAAGTGTGTGTTTTATTTTGTTTTAGATTATAAGCTTCTTAAAATCAGAACATACCATTTAGGAGGAAAATCTCTAGGACTTAAGAGAGCACTGTGTGTAAATATGTCCTCTGTGAATGCCAAGGGATTAAAAACACAACTCTAAGCTTCATCAAAGGACTGGCTGGTAGAAAGTTCTGCCAAATTCTTTGATGTTATTAAAGATATATCTTTCTGGGTGCCTGGGTGGCTCAGTTGGTTGAGCGACTGCCTTTGGCTCAGGTCATGATCCTGGAGTCCCGGGATCGAGTCCCGCATCGGGCTCCCTGCTCAGCGGGGAGTCTGCTTCTCCCTCTGACCCTCTTCCCTCTTGTGCTCTCTGTCTCATTCTCTCTCTCTCAAATAAGTAAATAAATAAAATCTTTAAAAAAAAAATTAAAAAAAAAAAAGATATATCTTTCTAGTGAGTTTATGTTGAAATTAAGTCCAAATGGAAATAACTTTTCAGTCCTTGGGTTAAAAATTGTTTCTTTGTGGCATTTGCCTTGGATGATATCCTAATGTAAGGATAAATGAATTAACTGAAGAGTTTTGAAGCAGAATTGACATATACTAATTTTGCTGACTACTTCCTTTAGGAGACATTTTGATATTTTGTATATATATGTGTGTAATTTAGTGTCCCTAAATACAGTATTTCCATTTGAATATGATCACTGGTCAGTCAGGGTAATTGATAGCTTATTAAGACACTCAACCTTGGTTTATTTTTTTCTCCATGAATGTAAAACTAATCAAGTGTCTTGAAGGTAGACGGGATTGATAGGCGTTTGCTGAGGAGCCTGGAGGAAGACCTCCGGGTGAGGATTGTGGCTTCCGTGCCTATCCCATGCTTATATCCTTTCTTATCTATCTGGGCAGGAGGAAATATTCGAGAGCAGAGCCTTGGCATTGTAGGGTGGATAGAAGGAAGGCTGGCTTGGGGAATATTGATGTGCAGAGAAGCTGAAACAAACCAAATTTTGAACCCAAATGTTGATTCATTGATAGGAATTACGTCCCTTTATCTTAAATTTATAGACCAGCCAGAAAGGTTTGACTCTGCCTATTTGCTTGATGTGTTTTCTGTTCCCTTCATACTCGTGGTCAGTAACAAGGAAAGATGTCAGTGACATAATGCAGGTGTTCTGGGATTTACTATTTGTGATATATGACACGGAGGCTTAACTTGTGTTTAATTAATGTGGCAAAAGACATTGCCATATGAGTATTCAGTTAGGTTGCCTCAGGCTGAACTTGGCCTTCTGGTACTGAGGGGCTTAAGACAACAAGACAGAAAGAAAGGTGTTCAGTTTTGAGTTGCTCGGCATTTATTTGGTTGCTGGTTCCCTCATGCTTCTTCTGTTTACAGAATCTCAGGATGAAAGGACTTCCGGGTAACTTGGAATTCTTGGGTGAAGACAGGACCATGACCCCACTCACTGCAAAGAGGCAGGGCTCCCTGTGTTTCCTACTTAGAAACCACTTCCCTGAAGGCCTGCATTCTTTTGGTCCTTGAGAAGGTAGAACGAAAAGTCACTGAATGCTCTTTTCACAAATCACAGCCTGGTCTTCCCACCAGAGAAGCTTTTTATAATTAATTAAAGTTTTGGTGGCTAGGGGAGAAAATACCTTTTTAATTACATTATAAAAATCCCAAGAATATATAAATGCGATTTTACGTGCTAGTCACCAAATATACTAGACAAGTAATGCAGTCACGTTAGCCTCCTCAAACTGAGCGTGTGTAGCAGACTGACTGCTTTGGACTTGTTGCTTTATGTGATAAGATGGATACTTTGCTCACAACTCCAAATTGTAGACGGCCCCTGAAAATGTCTGACTGCTTGGAACGTTATGAACCCCAGGGTCAAGCTAGCTAGGTGTGAGGCTCTTCCCGTGTGCCGCGCATTCTGCCGCAGCGAAACCAGGCTGGAAGATGAGAGGCACCAGCTTGCCTTCTGATGGGGTGGGGTGGGGGCATGGCCCCGGACAGGTATTTTCTTAGATAATTACCATGCAGCGTGGTGAGGTTTTGGGTGTGGTGGGCGTGCCAGGTGGGGGATCAGATCCAGCAGTGGGGAAACGGCAAGACTTCACCAAAGGAGTGGATCTGGTCTGAGTCTTCAGGAAGGTGAAGAATGTGTGGGCTTGTGCATGGGCAGGGGAGGGGATGCTTGAGGCAGTGCCGGAGCAGGGGCCTGTGGTACCTGCAGGAGTAGGTGAGGGAGAGGATGATGGATGGGGAGCTCGTGAGGGTGCAGAGGTCAACAGGCTCAGATCATGAAGCACTTTGTGCCATGTCGGGGAGTTTGGGTTTTATTGGAGGGCTCCGGGGAGCCATTGACACATTTTAGGTGAGTAAAATGATGAGGTGTGGGTTAGGGGAGAGTGGCAGGATGGATCAAAGAGAGTCCTGCACCTCCTTTAGGAGTCTGCTGGAGTAATCCACGAAAGAGAGATGCTGGCCAGTGGGCCAGGGAGACAAGGTGCTCCAGTTAAGTATGGAGCCTACAGGAGTACATGAGAGGATGGGGGGCAGGGGGCAGCCCGGGTTTCTGGTTTGGCTGTTGGATAGGTGGTTTATGGGGCCAGGTAGTGTGCTGGGACCCACACAGTGGGGAGCAGGTTTGTGGGGACCATGAGGAGCACAGGCGGAGATGGCTGTATCATAGACATGCAGGTGTCCCCTTTTTCTTGATACCTTTTTATGCCAGTGAAGGGGGTTTTCTGCTTGGCCATCAAGACCCATCATAATCATCTCCACCCCACACATCCTCCATCTTACAGGGTGTCTTCTCCTATTGTGATCCCTCTGGCTCTGGTTTTTCCGTACCAAGTCTGAACACTCAAGTGTTGCTTTCTCAAACAGACTGCAACAAGGGCACTCTAGTAGTTTATGTACAAGTCCCTCCCCCTCCCCCCAAAACAGGGCAGATCAGTGTACGCAATATCACTTAGTTATACTGAGTCTCTGTAATTGCACCTTTATTCCTTATAATAATCAAAAAGATCTGCACATAAAGGAAAAGGAGAATTACAACATAGCTTAATTTTTCAAAGCCTTTTACAAGAATGATTTTGATCTACATTAAAAAATAGGAAGGCAAAAGGATTTTTTTTTTTTTCTATTTTGGTAGAGGGCAAGGGTACTAACATGTATGAAATGTTTGTTGTAATGATTAAACCTGGTTTCTTTTAGCAGTCAGTCTTGGATGATTTGTTCTACATCATTTGACAGTGATCAAATTGTATCAGTTGTATCTCTGTGGTTCATCTGATAGAAACTTAGTTTCTGACTGGCTTTCCTGAGAGGCAGCTTCTTGATATAAAGCAAGCCTTCTTTTGAGTAGGTATCGCAGAACCATAAATGCAGGCACATATGTATACGTATCTGTATACATGTGCCTTGGGATGGGTGACTGGAGGCTCAGAGCACAGTGTGGGAGCTTTCCCTAGAGGCATCTCTTGATACTCTTAGAGGTACAGACAGATATATGTGTTCTTTCTTTTGGCTTTCGGCAAACATGAGGATAAGGTTTCTCTGTGCTTGGTTGGCCCTGGCTGGTCCTTCCGGATACAAAGATGAACAGCACATCTGGGCACATGGTTCTTTTTTGGTGTATGAGATTGTAGGAAGGTAGAATCCCCTTTTATACTTCTACTACTTTTTTGACTATTAAAATATTCCCTTCCATTGATCTGTTAGTTATGGTTTTTAATTAAATTCTAATGCATAGCTAATATATAATTAAATCATCAAACATTAAAAATTCATTATTTCATTTACATTAAAGTATATGTAATAATTAAAAAATATTTTTTGTTACAGTCTTTTGGTTATTTTGGTTTGTCCTCTGTGTTTTGTGTTCAAGACATTAAAAAGCCAGAGCTATTTTAAGTTGACAAGCCCTTAACTTCCTTGGATCAATCAAGCTTACGCTGTTTTTCTTCCTTAAAGGTATGATGTTACATTACAGGCTATTGCTTCTAAAATTATGCGAAGGAATAAATTAACAAGTCTGACAGTTATTCTAACCATAAAGGTTTAAGTGAAAATTATAATACTGTACTATGAAACCCCGTCTGTATTCCTGTGTGGTGGTCTGTGAGCATGCCCATATTCTTGATACAAGTATTTAATTCACTTCGTATGCATTTTATAAACATTTTATATGTGTGGATTGTAGTCATATATTTACATAAAAATATAAGCATTACATTATATTTTGATGTTTTTATGCCTCAGTAAAAATGACGTTAATATCATTTGATTTATAGCCTTCTTTCCCCCTAAACATTTTCATAGAGGATCCAGGCTAGTTAAAAATGCTTCCTTCCTACACAACACTAGTCTAACTGCTTGCCTAGTTAAAACCCTTGATAGCACAAACACTGTATGCCACGCACCGCCGCTTGCTGTGATCTGTGACTAATCCTGCAGGCTCTGCAGAGAAAGGTGAGGGAGTCGGAACTGCGGACGGCCTGCCTGGAAAGGGTGACGTCACCTCTATTTGCGCATGCGCGGCGCCACTGATGCAGAGATTTATCATCCTGCTCTTTGTGTTGAGGGTGCGTGTGCACGCGCGCGTTTCCCCTAAATAAACCAATGAGTAAAATTAGGTAATTACCACCAAGACTTGGTACTAATAGTAACCCTCCACCTTACTGGAGTGTTCCTTTTTGTTGTTGTTTCAGAATGCTGCTTTATTTATTAACACATTTTTATTACTGCTACAACCTGTGTTTCTGAAGGTGTAGAATTTTATTTTTCAGTTACTCCCATTTTTGATCTTCCCATCAAGTACTAAAGTAGTATAGCTGACAGGCAAATGAGACCTTTGAAAATGGATGAAGAGCAGTTTGTCTTGTGGATTGTTTTCTTAAAGACAAATCCCAGTGCAGGAGGTAAGGCAGACGGTTCGGAACAAGGCGTCAGTTCATTCCGTTCAGCCCAAATGATCAAGAGATAACTATGGTTTTTTCTAACACTTTTTACTTCACAAGAAAAAAGAAAAATCAAACGATTTGACTAGTTTAATTGAAGAATACATAAAATTTCAAATTACTAATATCTGCCAGTAGTCCTGGGAGAAATAAGGGATTAAAAAAAAAGATCCTGTGTCTTAGTTTAAAAAGTTTAAATTTGATTTTTTTTTTTTTTTTTTTCTCCTCTGTCTTTTTTTACCTTTATTTGCTCTTTCTTTTTTCTTCAATAATGCCACAATTGGGCGCCTGGGAGGCTCAGTCGGTTAAGCGTCTGCCTTCGGCTCAGGTCATGATCCCAGGGTCCTGGGATCAAGTCCCACATCGGGCTCCCTGCTCAGCGGGGAGCCTCCTCCCTCTGCCCCTCACCCTACTTGTGCTTTCTCTCTCTCAAATAAATAAAATCTTAAAAAAATAAATTGTAAAAAGAATCTAGCCTCTTTCTGCACTCTTTAGTTAGGTCTGTGTAATTTAAAAGTATCTAAATTAAGAAACAGGTATAACTAAATGTCCTCCGACTTTGACCCCTCGTTATCACTTTTCAAGCTGCTTTTCTTTTTGTCTAATTTTACCAAGAGTAATTTCTCTGGCACCCCCTTTTACCTGTTAGTGGCATTTTCAAACTCTCTTGGTAGCACTTAGAAGTAAAACTGCTGTTGACTCGTGGTCTGTGACACAAAGATGTGGTCTGAGAACTCAGGAGCATTGCTCCAAGGTGGCATTTGCCATCCCTTTCTCTCCGCATGAGCATGGGTGGGGTGGGGTGGGGGGAGCTGTGTGCTTATAGGGATAGTCCTGGAGCATATCCTTTTGATCCAAAAGTTTAGACAGCACAGCTAGCTCCTTTAATGCACAAGGAAGGAGCACAGTAGGAGTTGTCTTATCTGCAGTGTAATCTAGAATCACTGGACTAGCACAGAAGCCATGTATTTGGAATTTTTTTTTTTAAATAGTTGCACACTCTGTTTTCATAAGTAGCTCTTCAGGGCATAGAACAGAATCTGCCTTTTTGATCTGAGGATGTTTCATGGCTGAGTTCTTCCTGCTTTTTATTAAAAGTTACATGATATATTTAATCTAGCTTTATGGTATATATACATGCTTCCTTAGCCTTTTGTATGGGGTGTGTTTTTTAAAATGGAAATGAGATTAAAGATAATACTTAGGTGACTGCCATAATAGTGACAAACTCAGTTTCTTTGCGGTTATTGTTACATTTCTGCTTTTAAAAATTTTCTATTTTAGAAAAGTTTTGACTGTTTTAATGAAATTCCCATCTCTTTTTCTGTGACATATTCAACAAAAATATTGTGGTAAAACTGAAGAATTTATATTCTACTCTATGTTTGGATGTGTATGTATATCACGATAGAAGCATAACCCACTTCAAAACCAGTTTAACCCTGGATTCATGTGCCTTTCCTCCTCTAACAAAACTGTGGGTCTTATTTAATTTAGGGGAGAAATTCAGGAACTGATAGGCTTAAAGTAACTATAGTTTTTAGAAACTAAAACACAGGAGTGAGTCTGTGGTTTCTAGTGGGTCATAGGAAATCGAGATTTTGGTTGTGAAGTTTCGTTTACTTCACCTTGTTTTCACGTCAGTGTGCTATTCTTCCCGTGGGGTGGCCTGGAACATGGCAGCTCTAACTTCCATCATCCACTCCATAAAGGGTAGTAATAAATGGGTTGTTTCAGAGAGTCAGCAGGAATTGGTAAGGATGCTTTGGAATTATCCTGTAAGTCACGGAGTCCTCTTGTGAGGTGCCAGCACTGGGATTAGGACAGTCTAACTTGTTGAGCGTTGTGTGAGATGGGCTAGACCCTGAAGTGGGGCTTCGGTTTCTGTAGAGTGTGAGAATCCAGGACAGCAGGCAGCTGGTGGTCCTTCCCGGAGAGCTTGGCTGTGTCCTGGCCAGGGCTTCTGTGGGGGCAGAGGCAGTGTGCGAATGGGGGAAAGCCTGTGTTTTCTTATCTGGTAGCAATAGAAGGGGGATCCTCTTTTCAGATCCCTGTAGATTGCAATCCACAGTTAAGGCTTAGTTCTTCCTACTGTTTCTATCATTTGATTTGCCTCTTCATTTGTCCAGGCCCCCTAGCACTCTGGGCTGCTTGTGGAACTTTTCATACTGTGCCTTGCCATAGGTATTTATAAACTGGTCTTCATGAGGGCCGCCATGCTGCCTAATTCCTCTTTGTAGTTTACCCTACTGACATCTCTGTCCACCCCAGATGGAATTGAGATGCAATCTGTCTTTGTAGACGTGTCCAGTGAATTACCCAACGACTGGCAATGAATTGCCGAGACTAGATTGCATCCATTCAAGAGTTTTGAAGGAACCTTAAGGATGAAATTGCAGAACTCTTGGCTCTTGTTTTGCCTTTTATAAATAGCCACTGTTTTTAAGAGCTTGGTGGGTTGCCAGCACAAAGCTTGGTATATTGGAAAGCAAAATGGCCTGATGATGTAGAGGTGTGGGTTCTGTGTTGAGCCCTTACATGACCAGAGAGGTCATGCTGCTGTATCTCTTGGACCTTGGGATCCTCCTCAGGATGTGTTCGCTGCTGTCTTTGTGCAGCAACTCTGGTGACTGTCAATATCATGGTTAATCCTTGTTAAACTGGGTTCTTAGTATACATATGAGTATTCTGTGGGCAGGAGAGATTTACTTAATCAAATCACACCATTAATTTAGTCATTCTTTGCTTCTATGAATGATACATTGCAGAGGCTGGATTCTGTTACATTCTTCCTCAAAGTGCTGATTTTGTTGTTTGCTTGCTTTGGCAGGCTGCTAATTTGGCTGGACTCAAGCTACGGCCCATCTCGTCTGCCCCAACATGAATCTCAGTCAGATACTTTGTAGCTTGGAGCTTGCCTCCTACAAGCAAAGCTCAGGGGAGAGCCAGAGATTTGGGCCAAGATTATACCCAGAATTTGGGGCTCCTCTCTGCTCCTTTCCACAGTTTCTCCTCAGCTACTGAGGTTGCCCTGAGCTGTGTCCTGGTTCATGTGCTGGCAGCTCCATGTGGCTTAGCCTGCACCCTGTTCTCAGGCTAAAAGCCCCAGTCCAGTGCTCTCAATGTCCTTCCCTTTTTTCCCAAGTGGGTCTCCCTGCTTTGGGTTACTCTGCAGCCTTGAGACGGTTGATTTTTTTTTGTAGGTTTCCTCTGTGGCACGGCTGGTTCCCCAAGGGCTACTCAGACAGGTCACAGGTGGAAGCCCCAGTTCATTGAGAGAGAGCTTTCCTTGCTCTCTCAATCCAGGTCTTCATCTTTCATTGTTGTGTCACCAAGCTGCCATCCTGGGGCATTCCGTGTACTACTTCGGCAAAAACAAACAGGAAAATAGCGATGGGGCAGTGGTCTTTTATTTTTCCTAGAGATTGCTCAGCCAGTAATGATAGTTTCTCGTTTTGATGAGGATGGCCAGCATCCTGAACCTAGATTTCCTCTGTTCGAGACCTCCAGGAGAAATATGTCGAGGCATTATTATGAGCATGAACATTTTTGACCCCAGACTTTGGGGACCTTTGCCCTGGTGAGCTGGGCCAGACACGTTTGGGCTGCAAGAATTCCTTATCTTAGATGGATGTTGGCTTGGCCTAAATTGCTTGCTGCGTGCTTCTTTTCCATGATCTCTCCATTTGCCTTCGACGATATTGGGCATGGGGAGAATTAGTTTCACAGTTGAGGAGAGGGTCTCAGCCACCTTCTGAAGCAGGTGGCACTGGGCCATCTTATCCCACTAACCAGTGACATTCCTCTAGGGGGGCATGACCCAGAAAGCCTGGAAGGGTAGAGCCTAAAGGGAGCTGTGGCCAGTGTCCGGCTATTTATAATCCCTGCTCTCCTCACTGCCACTGTTTATTTTTAACCACACCAGACTCTGGGAAGGGAAGCAGGAGGGGGAGGAGGAGGCTTTGCGCTCCCCCTAGAGGCTTCAGCGTGCCACCAAACCGCGCGTTTAAAACATGATGTTGCTGCTTTTTAGTTGCATTCATCTACAGGATTCAGATGAAGATTTTTGAAATGATCTGGACTGGTTTCATATCCTGTGTTTTTGGGGACCAGATCTTTATTGCTACGAGTGGCCTGGAGCCTGCTTGGTACCGGAGCCTTTGGGTCTATGTGTAAATCATTGTTTGACATTAAAATAGAAGATAATTCTGTAATCACAGTCTTTCAGATGCTTTGAAATGATATTTCTAAAGCTGATTTAATGGGTGTGAGGAAAGCTGCTGTGTTGACATTGGATAGACTGGGTAAGAAGTTAAATGTCACTCAAGCAACATAGTAACTTGAATTTCTCCTTTTGTATTTCAGGGTTTCGAAAAAATGATGAAATGAAAGCTATGGATGTTTTGCCAATTTTAAAGGAAAAAGTTGCGTACCTTTCAGGTAAAGTTGAACTTTCTACTCTGCTTTACTGTTTCTTCTGACTGCTTTCTGATACAGTATCAGAGTCTGAAATACCACAGTAATTCACCTGCCACACACATTAAAGCACCGGTGTTTCAGTGGATTTTAATTGCTTAATTCTTGTAACATTTTCCTGAGAAATTAGTGCCTAAAGCATTTTCTCCTAGCGGGTAGGCACATTATAAGTCAGATAGCACGGGTAAGTAAGATATGTTTGTGTCTGTCATTCAACAAACATTTGATGTTTTTCCCCATTCGATTAAGTAAAGCCACTGATTGTTTAAAAGTTTAAAAGTCCATCATCTGGGCACCTAGATGGCTCAGTTGGTTAAGCATCTGCCTTTGGCTCAGGTCATGATCCTCTGGGTCCTGGGATGGAGTCCCCTCATCGGGCTCCCTGCTCAGTGGGGAGTAGGCTTCTCCCTCTGCCTCTGTCTGCCACTCCCCCTGCTTGTGCTCTCTGTCAAATAAATAAATAAAATCTTAAAAAAAAAAAAAAAGTCCATCTTCCTGAAATTGATGGGAATGTGACCTTACTGGATGTGTCCTGATTTCCTTGCCTTGGTTTCTTGTTCCCTGACCCTGGAGTTTCTAGAACCCATGTTATGGACTATGAAAGCCCCAGTGATCTCTACCAGCTGGGTCCTCCCCTCACCTGTACATCCTGGCCCTCCTGCAAGGTGGGGACGTCTAGGCCAGACTCAAAGGCTTTGGGGCACTGGAGGGTCAGCTTTAGGGCTAGCTTTAGGGCTGTATCTCTTGGGGCCTGCTCTATATGAACAGAAGAGCCGTTGGGTTTTTTACCTTTTTGGCACGAGTTCACTTGTTACAAAACAAAGGTTTGCAGATTTTTCTGCTCTGTTGTAGCAGGAAGTAAAGTGTGTGGAGTGTCATGTGCTTTTAGATGGTCTTCCTGGATGTGTTTCCCCTGATAATTTTTTATCTTTCTCAAACAGGCATAATATGCTGATCTGATGTCTCCTTTTGAACACATTTTATTTTAAACGTATAACACCACCAGCTGCTTTTATATATGTGGGGTGTGTCCTTTTGGCATGTCGAACGGGGCTATATTTAGGGCGCAGCTCCTCATGGTGCTTTTGCTAATCTCACCTTGGTGGCCAGTGGTGTTTCCTGGTGCCCCTCGTAAGCACTGTTTGATGATTTGGCTCAAGTGAGTCTTAATTCAGAATGCACTTGGAATGTTAATAGAAGTTCATGAAAAGAAGATGCTTTAGGTAGTTGGGAATACATGCTTAAAAAAAAAGTCCCCTCCTGGCTTGTAGTACACCAAATTTTAAAAGTAGCCTTTGCTCTTTCCTAATCACTTAGTGACAAACTGCATAATGTGGACCCGTGCCGCGGTTTGTCAGCTCCTGAGTTCGTAGTTGACAGATGGATTTTAATGAAAAGCTTCCACTTATAAATAGCAGAGGCGTCTGTAGGAGGACCTAAAGCCAATTCCACATGTTCCTCAGTTTTTGGATGTTTAAGGTTTGGATCTGTGGTGAGAACGCTTGTTTCTTTGGTTAAGCTCCTGGAGACGGGCATGTCAAGCGCAGGGGAAGGTTAAGGTTGATGATTTTTACTTGTACTCATTCTTTATTAGGCATTTAATACAGAATGCCTCATTTGATGTCATTTTTGTCTAAGTTACTATCAGAATTAAAACTATTTCCCTTTTAACCTGATTGAAGAAATAAAATCGGTTTTTCAGAGTTTATCATGACTCATTACTCAAACCTGAAATTCTGCAGGGTTAGTTAAAGTTGGGTCTCTTTAGTGGGGAGGGAAGTTGTGCACTGCAGCAAACTAGTCTGGAACTGTTGTTAAATATCTGAGACTTTGGCCAGCTGTGTTGGTTAAATGAGGTTGGTAGGTGCCATCACAGTTTTATAGTATTTCCTACTTTATGACCAGAATTGACAAGTTATGTTAGCATGAAGTCATTTGCTGTTTTTCTTAGGCTTGCTGTTATTTTGTTTAGGAAGAGAAAAGGGAAAAACCCCCACTAAATTAAAAACCTTAATTTTAAAAAGTTAAAAACGTTACTTGCATGTTGATTTCTTTGTGTGCATAAAAGGTTTACAGTGAAAGAATAAACTTTTGAAAAATTTATGCCTCTGATCCTGTTTTTTAAAATCTGTTTTATTGAGATATAGTCCACAACCATAAAATCTACCCTTTAAAAGTGTATGATTCAGTGGATTTTAGGGTTTTCACAAGGTTGTGAAACTATCACCATGGTCGAATCCCAGCACACTTGATTACCTCCAGAAGAACCCCACGCCCAGTCCCCATTTCCTCTACCGCCTGGCTCGGGCAACTGCTAATCTACTTTCTGCTCTGACCCCATTTTTTAAAATATTAGGGGATATTTATTGTGGTACGTTTGTGAAAGCTCTTTTTGTGAGTAGCTTTTAGTAAATTAAATCTAACTGGAATAACTAGGGCTTTGACAAAGCAGGCCAGAATATCAGTGATTCCATGAGATACTTATTAGGTCAAAATCTCTAAAAACCCAGTGGGGATTCTTTGAACTTGAGTATTTCTGATCCTCAGTCTCATCTCCAGGTACCGTAGAAAGCAGTCCTCACCACATAGAGGTAAGGCGGCAAAGTACTTACTAACTCCTGCGGAGGGTGAATTCAGTGAGGTGGCCAGCCTGACTTCATGCTTCAGGTCGGGAGCAGGGGCAGTAAAATAGGGTTTTATAGTTTATAATTTTAACATTTTATTTGATATATATGTTAATGTGTTACATGTATTGTCCTAGTGTGGACATCATATGGTGTGTGTGTGTGTGTGTATATATATATATATATATATAAAATGTCCGCCCTATGCCACTAGGTGCTAGGGTTTGGGCATCAAAAGAGTTCACAGACTACCATGAGAATGAAGAACACTTTTTTCCCCTTAACCTTTTATAAGACATTTCAGCATCCAAAAGGAGAGAGAATAATACAATGAATTTCCATGAACCGTGGTTCACTTCAGTAATCTTGTCATCTGTATTCCTGTAAAAGCTTTAGAAAAAAACCTCAATACCATTAACAGCCCTAAAAAATGAGTAGTAATTCTTTAATAGGCCAATCGATATTCACATTTTCCTGCTTGTCTCGTATTTGTTTCCCAGGATACACATGGCAATTGGTTGCTCTCTCTGTGTTTCTCAGTCTATAGGTTCTTACTCTTTTTGTCTTGTCCCCTTATGTTAATTATTAGATGAGGAGACTTTTTCTGAAGATTTCCTTACATTTTAGCTTTTGCTGGTTGCACCCATGGGTAGCCATTTAATATGTTCTCCTTCCCCTGTGTTTCCTGTAAACTAGGAGCTGGATCTTGAGGCTTGATAGGACCTAGGTTAGATTTTGCAGGAAGAAGGCAAAAAATCCTTAATGGGTGGTGGTAGGTGGTTTCTACTGGGAGTTCTACTGGGGGAGTCTGGCTGTCTCTTTTTTTATGATGTCAAGCATTCACTGATGATCATGGTTTAGATCTAGTATTTTATCACAGTTGCAAAATGGTGACATTCTAATTACATCCTTTCTTCTTTATCAACTTAGCTATTCTATAAAAAGAAGTGTTCCATCATCAGTTTCTTGGTTCTCCTGAGAACATAGTTAATACAAGAAAAGGATAAATGATTGATTCTTGTCCTTTACCAGTTTTCAGACTAATGAAAAAGAATGATCACTGGTCATTTCAGACTGATAAAAAAAAAAAACTTTGCTTTTTAATGTTTGATGTGTTTCAGTTGATTGCCAAATTTTAAAAAATCTCTTATGAAGTTAAAATTTTCTCATCTTAGACCCAGTGGGAGTGTCTTCAGATTGGCTCCTGAATCTGTGCGCTGCAGTCCTCCAGGTTCTCTTTTTGCTGGTGAGACAGGGTGTTGCAGGCCCAGCTCGTCTGTCCTATTCCACATCTGGAGCCAGCCATTTCTCCAAAGTGTGCTGGTTCCTTTGCGTGGGAGAAAGGCGCAGGGTGCTACAGAAGCTCGCTGTTCCTGGCCGGGTCAATGTTTCTGTGCTCTTCAGCGGATACATCTAGGAAATATGTGTATAGATAATTTTTTTTTTTTTTAAGTAAGATGACTTCATAGTAAAGTTTCTAATTCAGATTTAGGATTACAGGTATTTTTCTTTGATTTTATATTTGTGTCTCCTTTTCCTTATACTAAAAATCTTGAGTTCCTACTCTCATCAACATAATTGCTTATTTATATTTTAACACTGATGTTATTGCCACACTGTGACTGCCAAATGTAATCTAATACTTCTGTTGTCCTAAGGGTATATGCCCCTAGGAACATACAGTCCTGTTACTGTGCTTTAAGATCACATAGACTAGCTCCTCTCTGTGTGGGTCAGGTTCCTGCCAACTTGAAACTCCAGATCATATGTTTCATTTTGTTTTACAGTTGTAAAGCTTAAAAAAACAACCACCTAATCTTGCTTTAGTATTAAGTAAAATGTGTACATCATTCCAGGGCTAAAAACTAAAAAAAACTTAAAGTACAAAGAAATGTAGTTTTTTTTTCCCCTGCCTCTTCAGCCCTGTACCTTTCCTCCACCAAAGGAAACCTTCTTTTGTTTTTGTTTTCTTTAGTTTTCTGGTTTTTTCCCTTACACTTGTAAACCAGTGCTCTCATTCTCTCTGTCTCACTGCCCCCCGACCCCAGTCCATTCTCCTTTCCTCCCTCCCTGAGATAAACAGTCATGTATTTTCCATTTTCTCTGCTTGCTGTTAAATTTTAACAGTATTCTGGAGAACAGAATATTAGTACATACAGAGATTCCACATTCCTTTTACAGTTGTTTAAACTGGACTGTGTGTATACAGCATACTGGGTTCAGTCGTTTGCCTATTGATAAGACATTTGGGTTGCCTTTTTAGAAGGCATTTTTGGGGTGGGGCAAGGTGAACATCATTCACCTTTGCAAGTGGGGGTATTGACAGGAACGTAGGATTTGATTGCCCAGAGGTTTGCTGTCAGGATTGGGACTACTGACCATAGTTTTTCTTGTTCTAGTTTTGCAGAGTTCTACATTTTCTGGAAAGGGGGGAGGGTACCTCCCATCCATCTGGGATATTCTCGTTAGCCTCTGGTACAGTCTGAGGCCATAGTGACAGACTGGAAGCCTGGGTATAGCCAGAGGCTCTCCAAGCGCCCCATCAAGAGTCCCCTTAGAGTCTCCATTCGAAATGCTCTAAGCCAGTTTCTAGTTCTCAGGACTGGGCTGCAGGAGGTGAGCATGGGAGGGTTTGGAGCTGTGGAGCTGCTGGCCTTGGCTACCGCTAGAGCAGGGGCCCAGTGACCACCTTCATAACAGAGTTTTCTTAGTTGATAGCAGACTTAATAGATTGTAGCCATAATTTCTCCTTCACAAACTGTGCCTTTTCAGGGCTTCCTTTGTAAAAATCGGCTTTTCATGATCTGTGAGGTAGACTGCTCCTCGGGGGAGGGAGGCATAAAGAATCATTTTCACTGGTATCATAATCCAGAAATTCAAATAAGGATCATACAAGGAAAATACAGTGGGTTCACTGAGATTTACATCATACTCCTCAAAGCAGGTATGGCTGCCTTAGAAGAGAAGGATGAAAGGTGAGTTCTTAATTGATTTAAAGAAAAAGGGGCAACTCTGAATCTAGCTGCTTTTGTGGTCATTCTGGGCCATGCTGCTCCAGAGCCCAAGTCCTCTGGACTTGGACCTTTTAGAAGAGAAAATAAGCATC
Organism: Callorhinus ursinus; assembly: GCF_003265705.2. NCBI lineage: Eukaryota > Metazoa > Chordata > Mammalia > Carnivora > Otariidae > Callorhinus > Callorhinus ursinus. The sequence continues at coordinate 81,820,428 of NW_027397065.1, read as the reverse complement.
ACTGGGTTTAAGGAAGGGCCACACAGACAGCTGCAGCTGCTTTCTTTCTCATGTTAACAAGCACCTCAGTCTGTTTAGCATCTCTGTGTGTGTGTGTTTAAGATTTATTTATTTGAGACAGGGAGAGGGAGAGAGAGAGAGAGAGAGAGAGAGAGAGAGAGAGAGAGAGAGAACACAAGCGGGAGGGGCAGAGGAAGAGGGAGAGAGAATCTCAGGCAGACTTGACGCTGAGCACAGAGCCTGACCCGGGACTGGATCCCAAGACCCTGCGATCACGACCTGAGCCGAAATGAAGAGTCAGACGCTGAACCGACTGCACCAGACAGGAGCCCCTATGTGTGTGTTTCTGTAGGAAAGTTCATTAGGCATGTCTGTTTTTAACTTCCTGATACTGAAAGTAGGTATTTTTAATTAACTTTGTGTGGAATATAGATGAATCCATTCATTCAGCAGATATTTATTGAGTATGCTTTTTGTTCCAGTCTCTTACTAGGCCTTGAAGGTATATACTGATGTCAGTGAATGAGCAAACCTGCCTCCATAGAGCTTCCATTTAGCGGGCGGGACAGACAAAGAAAAAGACTGTGTAAATCATATAATTGACTAGAAAGTGAGAGGTGCCTGACAGAAATATAATGGAGTATGGGGAGAACTGTAAGAATCAAAAATAAAACAGTGTCATTATGAACAAAAACTACACTTTCTGTTTTGTTTTGTTTGACTAAAACAGCATTTGGGTATGCAGATAATCCTTAGCGAGCTACTAGTTTTTGACGACAGACATGGAGCAGTCCAGAGACTGTGCCGCTCTCATACTTAGACATACTGGACGTTGGTAGATGCAGGAAATGGATTTCTTGCCCTTTTCATTGTAGAAACTAAGGCACTGGGATTCCCGTCTATAAAACGGGACTGACGTGTGTCCCACCTCCCTCACCCTGAGGCTGCAGGTCGACATCACATCCCTCTGAGTAGATCCAGCAGGTGAAGCTTTGATGAGCTGGAGCATCATTCTTGTTACTAGTTCAGGAACAAGAACTTTAAAGTTGTCACTTTTTGGCTTCACAGCCCGACAGTGTTTTTATTTGTGTACCTTGTGTGTTTGTGACATTGGCACCATGTTAAATCTTGGAGAACACCATCCAAATACGCATCCGTGCCATTGACTTTAGGCTCCTTGAGGCTCAGAGACCATGCTTCTTTGAACTAATACTGTGTCTCATCGGTTCTCAGATTTTTTTTTTTTTAAACCTCACTGGGAGGGGTCAGCAGGTGGGTGACTGGCACCTGCCTGTCACTGACTACGACACCACAGGTCGGAAGATGTGCCTGATGCAGGGAGGTTAGCAAACAAAAGCCAATTATTAAATTATTTAAATAGAGACTCTGCAGTTTTTACTTTATAAGTGATATTTGATGAAGTTTTAAAACTATTGAATTTTCTGAAGCTCTGTTCTGGGAAAAGGAAAAAGAGAAAGTGGATTTTTTTTCCCCCCTCTTAAAGGTCAAATTTGGGTTTATGGAGGCTTTTCTTTAGGACATAAGTGAGAGCCGATTTGGTGGATGAGCTTGCTGGCAGCTCTCAGGGGACTCTCCATTAGCGCTACCAGCTTGGGGAAAATCTCTAGTTAAAAGGTGAAGCAGCACAACAGGCAGGCAGTCAGGACGTGTGCACAGACGGCTGTGCGCGGTGTGCACACATGGCTGTACGTGGTGTGCATACCTGTTGATTGTCCACGTGAGAGTCCTTGATAGGCAGGCTTTGGATTCTTCTTTTCGCACCCACAGTGGAGTGTGCCTTGCTTGCTTGGTGAGATATGATGACCCCAGAGGGAGGAGAGACGAGCATGGGTCATTGTCATCTAGTCTCCCTACTGAATCAAATGTTATGTTGCATTTAAAAAATACAGAATGGTGGTCCAGGAAAACGTTAGATGCTGTTCTTTTTACCAAAAGTGGGGTAAATGTTTTAACCCAAATCTCATACTGTATTTTTAAGAACTCAAATTTCTGTAAAATATGTTGTTCCACAATATTTTTTAAAAGATTTTATTTCAGAGAGAGCGCACACAGATACGGGGAGGGGCAGAGAGAGAAGCAGACTCCTCCCTGAGCAGGGAGCCCGATGCAAGGCTTTTCCCAGGACCCTGGGATTATGACCTGAGCCGAAGGCAGACGCCTAGCCACCCAGGCACCTGATCCACAATATTTTTGATGAAGGAGACTGATTCTCTTTTTGGAAAGTATCAAAGATGTTGGGAGAGTTAAAAAAAAATACTGAATTGTTGCCTGTCTTATCTTGGGGATAAGAAGTATTCCCCCAAAACTTAGGCCATTGATTTTACCCTAAAAATACTATCCAAGAAGGTTACTTGGTGATGACACTCTGGCATTTATAACAGAACTGCTGCTTACTTTTTTTTTTTTTTTTAAAGATTTATTTATTTATTTATTTGAGAGAGAGAGCATGAGAGGGGGGAGGGTCAGAGGGAGAAGCAGACTCCCTGCTTATTTTTAATAGTACCTTTCATTCATTAAAAAGCTTAGAACCATCATTCAGTTGTCCTTCTGACATTTTTACTACTCTAATTTAGAGAGATTTTCTAAGTTTTTGTCAGGGCAAAGGACCCAGCTGTGACCATGTGACATAGTCCCCTTGTCTTTTTTTTTTTTTTTTTTTTTTTGGTAATTTCCTTTATTTTAAGTAATCTCTACACGCAACATGGGATGTGAACTCACAGCCTGAGATCAGGAGTTGCACACTCTTCTGACTAGGCAGCCAGATCCTCCCCTCCCCCATCTTTATTTAAGCTCTTTGAGCTTTAGTATCTTTAATTATAAAGCTGGAAGGATAAAACCTCTTAACAGGGTCATTGTGATGTTGAAATCAGAGCACGTGTAAAGGACTTGATACCATATCTAGCATGTATCAGTGGCTATGGTTTCGTGTTGTTCCCATTTAATACATGAATTACTGGATTTATAAATAATTTAATACTTTTCTAGATTGCATGACCTAACAGTACATGTGGATCATTTTAGTGTTCAGAATCAAAATTGAGTTTCATTATTGTTCAGAGGGACTATTAACCATTCTAGGAAATTGTAAAAATCTATATTGGTGAAATATGTTTTTAAAATACCAGTATCTTGTGCTGAATCCTTTTTTGGCTTTTCTAAAAGGAAATAATCTGGTTTTCTGTTAACGTTTGCTTGCTTTTTAGTTTTACCTTTGCTAATGAAGTAAATAAGATGAGAAAATAATGAAGAGTTTCATGTTGTGACTTGAATTTTGTGGTCTTACTGCTCTACTTCTGAAGACAGTTGACCAGAGCTGTGAAACTAAGGAAGGATCCACTTGGGAAGGCTAGATTTTCCTTCTCTGTTTTATTTTCTGAAAACATTGGTGGAGTAATAAAATATTTCTGGAAATTTCACCGAAGATATTCAGTGATACCAACAGACCTCATCAGGATTTTATGTATGTTCACGAGGGCTACATCTGCCTCTCTGTGACAAGACAGTCCCTGAGATTTGTACTTAGTATGTGATGTAATTTTTCTAAACTCAAGCTAATTTAGTTCTCTTTTAAAATTCTTAAATGCCAGTCGCTTTATTTGTATGTGCGGCTTTGTGTGAGAGATGGGTGAGGCTTGACCGCTGGGGTTAGGTGCCGCCCTCAAGAGAGGAAGATGTCCTAGATCCCAGATGATAGAAAGTCATCATCAGCATAAAAATTTGAGGTCCATTCCTGTCTCTTTCCTTCAAGACTTAAAACCCGATTTGGTTGATAGCAAAGAGAGAGCTTGGAATGCCGGGCGGGAAGGAGGGGGCAGTGTGGGGGACGACAGAAGGGCCTGGTAAGGCGTGAGGAGGCCGTGTTCAAGGGGAATGATGCCCATATACATGGAAACGTTGTCCACACATAAAACTGAAGTCGGAGGAGACACGGAGGAGGATAAAGATGAGGCCTTCTCTGCTGGCTTCCACGTGGCGGGCAGCACTCAGACCTGTTCTCCGGAGTCCCGGGAGGGGATGAAGTAGCCCAGCCACATGTCTGCCCAACCTCGACTCTTGCTGGTTGCACGCTCCTTCCTGGCCGTGCGGCTGCTGGAGGTAAAGCGTTGTGCGAGCGGTTGGGTCACGACGTTGGACCTCCAGGGGCGTCCAGAGTCCTGTCTTCTCTTGCTTTTGTCTAAGTGTGCTCCAAATGCTTGTTTTTCAGGTGGCAGAGATAAACGTGGAGGTCCCATTCTCACATTTCCGGCCCGCAGCAATCACGATAGAATACGACAGGAGGACCTCAGGAGACTCATTTCCTATCTAGCCTGTATCCCTAGGTGAGTTCTGTGCGGTTGTGGTTTGCCACTGTTGCAACCGTTCCAAGAAATGCGGCACTGCGCTCTCCAGAAGCCGCTGCACAGTGGCTTGAATTCCAAGCAGACCAGACAGTGCAGAACGAAAATCGTCACCTCTGTCCTTAGTTCCATTTTGTGACCGTTCTGTCATGTTTCAACACTTCTGGGTGTGGGGACGAGAAGGTAGGCATCTTGCCCGGAGTGCTTTGTGGGGGGACGGTGGGGCTGGGGTTAGGATGCAGTGCCTCAGGTGGACCATCCTTGGTGACTCTGATACCAAGACACTGCGGCCTGCCAGACCAGAAATGGAACGCTGTTTCTCACTATACGTTTCTGTCTTCATGCTGAGCTTCGGTTTCTGAAAAACATTCTCTTGATTTGTGGCATGAGGTTTGTGAGGCATTAAGAATCTTTACTAGCTAATATGCCCCGTTTGGGAACACCCATTCAATCCGAGACCCCCTTCATGATAAGGTGGTCGTTCGTGTGGATGCTAAAGAAAGACCAGGCAAAGCTTTATTTTCCAGATTACTTTTTGGAAAAGAGAAAACTGCTGTGATACAACCCAAGGTTGTAGTCATGCCTGCGCTAAGAAACTGTGTGTGTCTGGCTTGGAGGGCCCCTTCCCTGTGAGGAAGAGGAAAGGCACATACTAAAGGGGGCATAGTCGATGTGCTAGAGCCAGGAGGCGTTTCCTCAGAGACGAAACTGGGATGTGTGGAAGAAAACCTGGTCATCATACGTAGGCTAGAGTAGACAGCAATGTTCACGACGCTTATGCAAGAGAGTAATAAAAGGTGGTCAGTGGCATTGTTGAGGTTGAGAGGAGTGTGGTACATCTGCCACGGCACACGGGTTGGGACACTGCTGACCTTCTTTGGTTGACACCGAGCAGGGAAGGCAGCAGGGCCCGGTTGTGACCCATCCTTGCTGTGGCTGAGGCAAGTCCGCTTTCGCTGTTGACCACCTGACCTGCTGATGGGAGTTGTTGGGTTTTGCGCTGTGGTCACCCTCTACGAGAAAACCATCACTCTGCATCATCAGTGACAACGTGATAAAGCCCTGCACTCGTATATGGAAAAGTTTACTCTTTCCTCCTACTCTGGTATTTTCTTGGGCCGTTGAACTGTTGAAACCATGGAATTAGAAAGGGCTTTAGAAGTTCTGTGCTACTCACTATCACTTATAAATAACAGTAGACTTGATAAGGACCACTTACAGAGTTCTGTGTGCTAGGTACTGTGCTAATGATGGAAGAAGAAACAAATGCAAAGGACAATGTAAACATCTCTGCCAATCAAAGTGATACTTGTATAGTGTAATTATGGAATGACTATATAATTTTGGCAGCTGGCTTTCTGGTTTAAAAATCCGTGTTGATTGTAACTTAAAAATTTCTTTTACTTCATTGATACTGTAAAAAGAATTGATTCATGTGTATTTTGGATCATCTGGATGACCCACTTAAGCCTGCAGAACTTCATTATGGTGAGCATACACAAAAGTAGTGAAACTATCACAGCAAACATCCACATACCTGTCATCCGGCTTCAGTGATGACCAGATTTTGCCAATCTTGTTTTTCTCTGAGTTTCTCCCCGGAATAAAAAAATCGCAAGCTTCCTATCATTTCTCTTACAGATACTAAGCGTGTAGGGTGACCCCTCCACGGTCGAGCGCAGCCACTTCATCACCTAGATTTGCTTTTGTATTTATAATTCCAGGTGATAAGAAATGTCACTTTGCTTGCCCTGCGTTAATGACAAGAGAAGTGGGATTAACACGTAAATGATACGTTTCTCAAGGGATTAATGGGGGAAATTTCACTGTGGTCCAAACGGAGAGAAGTGGCAACAGAACCCATGGGTCTACCCTGGCCACCCAGGAGCTGCTTTGTCCCACTGTGCGCTTCGTGGCGGGAACATTGTTTTGTTAGAGCCGAGCAGTAGGGCCAAGAAAATTGTCAGCAAAATAATGGTGTGTGAATTTTTTTTTTTTTTTGACTTGTGGCTTTCCTTGCACTTAAGTCTGATTATTTGTTGCCATAGTTCGAGAGTGGTATAAGTCATCCTGGGGGTCATGAGACTTCCTTTCCTGCCCATTTCTCCTGGCAGTTTCTGTGCGGTGAAGTTGGCCTTTGCTGCCCCCCGCCCCGCCCCTCCCCCCCCAGTGGACAGTCACAGGGCCCCATGTTGCCAGATGTGGAGAAGCGTACGCCATCCGGAAAGCATGGGCAGCAGACTCAGACCATCTGTTCCTTTTACCAGTTTTCTCATCTACGAAATGTGATAGTAATGTGTACTTCTTGGGATCATTGTGAGTGTGGAGTAAGATTACTTATGTACATGCCTAGTGCAGTGCCTGATACACAGTAGCTCCCTCAGAAAAAGTACGATAATTTCCATCTTTCCTACTTCCCCTCTTTTATTTTTCCCTCTGACATGTGCTCTAGAGTCCGGATATCTTGTTTTTCTTCTGCATGGCCTCTAGTCTGTCTTTGTGCCTCTTAAAATGTGGCCCTCGGAGGTAATCATAAGTGTGATCTGAGCAGTGGTGAGTAGTTTGAGTATTATTACTTGGGTCGCCTTCCCTTTCATTCCTCCCTCCTTAAAAAAAAAAAAAAAAAAGGAAAAGCAATTGGAGTAATAGAGTGACTTTCATAAAATTAATTTTCAAGGAAACTTTCCATTAACTTTGTGTAAGAGAAGCAAGTCACAGTAGAACTTCTTGCTGGTCTAACTGGGATTCCCACACAGTGATGAAAATAACATCAGTCTTAGTACATCTCTAGGTGTTTATTGCTCTTATTGTTTGAATTACACTTATACTAATTATGTTTTAGAGCATTTTGCCTTCTTTAGAATGATTTATGGTAGCTACACGGATAAACTGTCTTTTGTCACCAGCAAAATAATGTGAGACTTCAATTAATTTGTTCATGAACATTCGTATTAAAAGATACTTTCTTCATCTAGAAACTAAAGAGCGTTTCTCTTTTTCAGAGACCAGCATTGAGAAGGGACCTTAATTTTATCTAACATTTCTTTGTCTCACAGATAAAATGAGGTTCTTAGATGAAGCTGCCAGAATACCTGGTGGATGGTCACACGTCCCAGTGAGCAGTGTCTTCCGGGGGGAGGAGTGGCATGCATGCCTTCTCCTGGAGACAGCTGCCCACGTCCTTTAGCTGCTCCTGAATAGAACTGGGTTTGCCAATCTCTGCAAGCCACTGCTTTCTTAACGAGGACTGGCTTTTAACTGGAAAAAGAGCCGGATTGAAAGGATGTGCCCTCCCAGCCCAGTTCACCTGCGATTTTCATTATTTAGAAGTCCCTGGGTGGTCAGTTCAATTGTGGAGGAAGGTGGATAGTGAGTCCTTTTGTAAACTCTGCAAGCTCAGGTACCTTCTGGTTGTGGTATTATCTAGCGTGTTCCTGTTGTTGAGCCTGGAGCTATTCAGTATGCCTTTCCAGCCCCTTTCGAGGGGAGGGGGCTGTGCTGTGTTCTGTACACAGCCTGCGGCGCTCTCTGAGGAGAGACCCTGGCTGCCCGAGTGATCTGGTGAAGGCTGATGCCTGAAGTCCGTCTAGTAGAGCTCCCACTGAGGCCATCAGGGGCCTGGCGTACGGTCTTCTGCCTCTGGTGTGTGGCAGCAGAGGGGGCATCCGGAGGAGAATGTCTCTGCTGGGGCGGGCTCCCTTTGCTCTGGCTGGTCTTGCCAGCCTGCCCACCCCATCAGGACCCAAAGAGGCCCAGAATGCTTCATTTCAGTGACTTGGGAGATTTGAGGAGACATTTCTGGAAGCCCTGTTTGCTTCTAGGATCTGTGAAGGAGGTCCATGCTGTGCTGTTCCCTGGTTTGTGGCCCAGGACCCACTGGAGACATGGAGAAGCGCTATCATGAGGGGTGTCTGAGCCAAGTGTTAACTCGTTTGGAGTTCATATTCCTATAGAAGTTGCAGACAGGAGTCCATCAAACCATTGCTGGCAGTTTCCACCTTTGAGTGAGAAGCTGGGCCGCTGTCAGCCTATGTCCTCGAGACGGCTTTCCCACCATGTGTCCAGGACCTGTGCTGTTGCCTGCTCAGGTTCTTGCCCCACAGACTTGTTTTTTGGAATTTTTTTTGTGCCATGTCTCTTACATGGCTGTAGCTGTGACAGGAACTTTATACATCTGTGAAATTTAGAGCGACAGTTACTGTGATGGCATGCATCAAGTTAAGGAAAAGAAGGGCATTCCTGTGGGGATGGGGAGGGGAAGGGTAAAGGAGTGAGCTTATGCAAGAGAGCATGAAATTGGTTTTAACTTTGACTTAATTTATTTTGGCTTTTTAACATCACTTAATGATAGCAATTAGTTTTCTGAGTTTTTAATTTATAAACTATATGAATTTATAACTATAAATAGTTTTTAGTTTCTCAGGTGATTACCTGAGGCAGAAAAATGTCCAATGTCTTTCCTCTAGGCCCAGTAATTCACGCTGGGTGAAACCTAAAGTTGTCATTATGCCCTTGGGGTCTTAGGTGTGTTTCCAAATACCTTCCCACAAGTCATTATCTGGCTCACGTCTGGCAGGGATCGGCAGCCTGCATGGACTCTGTGAGTCCACCACGAAACAGGATTCCAGTTGTTCCTGAAGTGTAAGGCTGTGCCAAAGCCTTCCTCAGTGCTTCCCCGTGAACACCGCAGTTCTAACCAAGTGCGACTAAGTATTGTAACCTGTGTTCAAGGACACTTTGACTCTTGATTTCCTTTATTGCAGAAGTGCATTTCATATGTTTCCCATGTACTCAGGGGTTGAGATTTAGTAAAACTCATCATTTTTATTGCTTTATCAGGGTCATTGTTAAGAGAAGCTGGCTTTTTTGTTTAAATTTACCAGAATGTGGAGGGGCAGAACACAAAGGCTGTGGCACTTCCTTGGCCAGTGCTGAGGACCAGCCTCCTTACCACCATGGCCTTTGCGTCACTAGTACAACCGGGGGCAACGGACAAATAAGTCTCAGTATTACTGCGAAAATCCCTTTACCCCAAAGACCCTGCCAGAAGGGCGCCAAGGACCCCCTAGGGATCAGCGAACCATACTTGGGGAGCCTCTGAGATAGCTCAAGGGCCTGAACCAGTTAAAGGGGACGCAATGGGACACTGAAAAGCTCCCACCCTCACCAGTGCGCAGGTACAGGTGGTTTCAGCACCTGGGATCCTGGCAGGCTCCTGGGACTGCTGTTCATTGGTCTGTCACCCTCCCCACCTGGGCTCTGTGCACATGGTTAGGGGTCTGTCCCCATTAGCGCTCACCAAGGACCTTTGCTTATATAATAGCTCCTAGACAATGTATGTGATCATTTAGTGCACAAAAGATGAGAAATCCCCTGCCCTTCCCCCATCCCACCCACCCCCACCTGACAGCCCCACAGACATCAGGATGAAGGATGCAGAGTCAGCCTCACCTAGTGGGACTCTGGACCAGAGAAAGAGTTGCATGGTTTAAACCTGTTTTTTTCTTTTTCTCTAGTGAAGAGGTCTGCAAGCGAGGATTCACAGTGATCGTGGACATGCGTGGGTCCAAATGGGACTCCATTAAGCCTCTGCTGAAGATATTGCAAGAGTCCTTTCCCTGCTGCATTCATGTTGCACTGATAATCAAGCCAGACAACTTTTGGCAGAAACAGAGGACTAATTTTGGCAGTTCTAAATTTGAATTTGAGGTAACTTCCATGTGTAGCCAGACCAGTTAAACCAATAGGCATGGTTTATTAAAACTTGACTTTTTCCTCATCATTTTAGATAATAGATTTTTAAAACCACATATTAAATGGGAACTGCACATCTTATATACAGATGGCATGTAAAATTAGTTATTGCATAAAACAACAAAATTCGGTTCATTAATCACATTACCCTACTGGATTATTTCACCCAAGGGCGATTTAAGTTTTAGTTCTCTTGGTTTTTGGTGGTGGGGCTGCTGAGGTATAAGGCGTGTACCATAGAAAGAGGTTCCCTCTTACTTCTCTTGATAAAACAGCTTCACCTTTGAGTCCAGGTGGCTTTATGCGGCCTCAGATTCATCATTGCCTTAGCCTTGGGAATAAGGGAATGTTAGGGAGAGATACCCAACTTCACGTGTCCAGAAGAAACTTGAGTTTTCACCTTGTCCTTGATGATGGAGGGAATGATCCGTTCTGTATTTCATGCATCAGTTCTCTCATTTATGAAAAGGGAGGTACTCCTTTAAAAACTATGCAGAGTTCTGAATTCAACGGCGCATAAGGTCGCCGACTCTCAGACGGTGTGTGAGACAAGCCTCAACCTGCTAACTTCTTTTCCTTTCCACTGTCACCTCTCCTTCAGCTGCCAAGGCTTTGCCCGGGCTTTGATGCAGTTAGTGTAAGGAGATGATTATGGGAAGAAAGTATTCCGGCCAGCTTGAAACTTGATTCATGCCGTAATATTCTGTAATAGAATGTTTTCTTATAAGATCTCATAATTTTTGGTTGAGTAGCTTGTGCTGCTTCTAGCAAGTTTGCCCAAACAGTAGGTTTCAGTGAATGTATTCATGTGTGTTAAGGTAAACAACAACAGTAGTATTAAGCACATCGCACAAAATTAATTCTTAAGTTTTATGTTCCATGTTAACTTTTCAAAGTGTTTTCACATGTGCATTACCTGCATTTTTAAATCTCTTGTTGTGATTTTCAATCTGAAGTCTGAATTTAGTTTGAATTTGAATTTGAAACTGCATTCAAGAGATTTAGGTAAAAGATGAAACCAGTAAGCCTTTCTCTTCACACAGCTGAGAAGTGATTTTGGATGACAGTTTATTGGGTCTTACTATTTTCTTGATGCCAGGTTTAAAGTGTGTTCCTTTTAATTCTACATGTTCTAAGCAGAAACAATGGTTTAGCAATATAATGCACACAAATGTTTTCTAGTCCAATTTTGATATCTTCCTCTGGGCCTTTAAAGTTATCTATATCAGCTTTTCTATTGAACTTACTGTCTCTACATTGTTACCAGCCTCTCTCTGTTAAGTGATTAGTTCCATGGATGTTATTAAAAGTCTGGACAGGTGAGACAGGAATGAACCTACAGTCACATTGCAAACAAAAGTGCAAGACTAGGAGCAGCCCTCTTTCTAGCTCTGTTGCTTTTTGCAGGTTCTCCTGCCAGCCAGCGTGGAGCTGATACAGTCCTAGGTTTCTCTAAGGCTGGAAGTGACAGAGGTGGGGCTAAACCAGCCTTTCTCTGTTTTATTTTTTGGTTCTTAGGCTACAAATCTTTGTCCTTTAACTTTGTTTTTGCATTTAATGACCCCTCTCCCACCCCCCATGTTTTCCTTGAGGCACAATATTGGTAGTAACCCTGCAGCACATGGTATATATAGGTAGTGTGAGGTTAAGATTTTTCTTAGATTGTAAAAGACTAAAACGTGGTCGCTGTTAGATTGGAATGTAGTGCAAATTGAAATGTCCCCTTCTACTACTCAGAATTGCGACCGATTGTTGAAATGAATGAAACATTCCCTCTGTGTTTAGCTTTATGGCAAGAGCTTCTGCCCCCCTGGCTGGCTAACCTTTTATATTTTAGAAAGTTTCAAAAAGTCATTCATATCCTGTCATCTACCTGGTGAGAGGTGGAGTTAGGACCAGATGAGCCTTGATCGTGGTCTGGTTGGAGCTTGTTTATCACTGAATAAGTAGCTCACAAATATGTGTCCTCAGAGGGAGGTGGCCCTTCACAGGGTTTTGGAAGCCCATGAGCAAGACATGCGCTTGACTGCCGAGAGCAGGAGGCCTCTACAGAGTTTTCTGTCGGGAGTGAGATGGTAGAGTGGTGCGGATGAGAAAGAATGCATTGAGGAAAGTAAAGTTTCTAAATCATCTGCTCTGTATTGCGATTTAAGACATTTCCTGGTTACCATGCCTAAGATAGCATCTCATTTCTTTAGCTCTCATGAGATACACGTCCTGTAATTTTAGGTATTCTACTAGCGTGTTGTTCTAATGGACTTCTCTTTCACTGACTATACCGGTAATGTTTCTTTCATCTGCATTTGTTTTTATGGGGCCAGAACAAGGTATGTTTCTGTAAAGAGATTACTTGCTTTATGTTTGAAAATCTGTAAGTATTGCACATTGCATTATGATAAGACCACAGAAAATTGGTTCATCTTCTCATACCTGATTTTTTTTCCCCTTAAGACAAATATGGTCTCTTTAGAAGGCCTTACCAAAGTAGTTGATCCTTCTCAGCTAACTCCCGAGTTTGATGGCTGCTTGGAATACAACCACGAAGAATGGATTGAAATCAGAGTTGCTTTTGAAGACTACATTAGCAATGCAACCCACATGCTCTCTCGGCTGGAGGAACTTCAGGACATCCTAGCCAAGAAAGAATTGCCTCAGGATTTAGAGGGGGCTCGGAACATGATCGAGGAGCATTCCCAGCTGAAGAAGAAAGTGATTAAGGCCCCCATAGAAGACTTGGATTTGGAGGGACAGAAGCTGCTCCAGAGGATTCAGAGCAGTGACAGCTTTCCCAAAAAGAACTCCGGCTCAGGCAATGCGGACCTGCAGGGCCTCCTTCCCAAGGTGTCCGCCATGTTGGACAGGCTGCACTCCACACGGCAGCACCTGCACCAGATGTGGCATGTACGAAAATTGAAACTGGACCAGTGCTTTCAGCTGAGGCTGTTCGAGCAGGACGCTGAGAAGGTAAAGGAGCAGGGGGAGGGCTTCCTGGACCGTTGGGTCCCAGCAGTCAAGGGGCTGCGTTGGTCGGGAGAGAGGGCCGAGGATGCATCAAGCACGCTTAGGGTTCACTGCGGCCATCTGCCCCCAGTCTGCCTTCCAGCTTTCCTCATGGTGCAGGCCCGGGCTTTTTCAGGAGCTATGAGTTCTTCATTACTGACGGTTCGGTCTAGCATGCCTATAGGATAGATGAGAAGGATATCTTGAGTTAAAAGGGTGACAGCTTTATATAGAATTTATATTATCGAAACCAATAATTACGTAGGTAATTTTGCCCCTAGCTGCTGCTGCACTCCTATAAAGTCAGTGACAGAACACCGTTCCGATCTATTATTGACCATGCTTTTAAAATAAAAGACCAATAAGGTGTTAAAAATAAAAAGCATAGCTTCTGGGAAGTATGGGTGGTGATTACTTATGTCCTCATTTTATTCTCGTGCTGCAGACAAAACAGCTGGTCCAAGTGGATGCTCGTGTTACCAGCCAACTCTGTCTTAGCAATGCGGAAACAGGACACTTTAATTTAGAGGACTGTGTTGCAAGCCATGAACACGGGTGAATCGATCACTCTTAATTTGAGCTCATTAAATTTTTTTCACAGACAGGAAAATATTTTCTAAAGTTAAAAAAAACTACATCACAAATCTTTGATACAAAAGGACCTTTCAAACAGTGACAGTCCACTACTCTTGTTTGGCAAGCTTTTAATCTGTCAGTGTACTTACGTTTAAAAGAAGTGCCTTGTCAAAGACACTGGAAAAATCTTCCTTTCAATTACTAGAAAAAACAGTTGACCGTCTCTGGGATTCTGGTTCAGGTCATGATACCAGTCCAAATAATGATAGTTATTTCCTTTTGCTTTCGTGTTTTCCCTGTGAGCAACATAATTGACATCCTTTTCCAGGTAGCATCTGTATTGAACCTTGAGAGAGATGTTCATCATTAAATTTTTTCCCCAGTCTTTCCTATTTTTATGGTAAATTTTATTGTTTGCATTTGCACAGTTTTTAAAATACTGTTTGCACTAAAACATATGTGATCTTGTAGTCACCGGAATTGCTGTCAGTGATCTGTGAGCGTAGCAAAGCCCGTCCAGATACCTGAAAGACCCCAATTTCACCTAACAGGTCTTTTCACTGAAGAGCAGTGTGGCCAGTCAAGCATTCATTATAGCAGGGAGGCTGGGTTGAGAGTCAAAGATTAGTTTTAATTAGCCAGGGGGATTTGAATATCTCTCTTTGCCTCTCTGTTCCTTAATTCCTCATTGGTTGAAGGAACACATGAAATAAGACTTTCTTCTAGATCGTGCAAGTTCGGAACAGCTTACTTAGAAGTCAAGGATCTTTTGGACCCAAATGCCTGAGAGGTTGTCAGAGCATAGACACTGCCCCCGATTGGCGTGGCCCTGCTCCTGAGCCTGCGCCAGTCATCTCTCTTTCTGGGGTGATTTCAAGTTGTCTTTTTTCATTCTGGTAGATGTTTGACTGGATCACACACAACAAGGGCCTGTTTCTGAACAGCTACACTGAGATTGGGACCAGCCATCCTCATGCGATGGAGCTCCAGACACAGCACAACCACTTTGCCATGAACTGTATGGTAAGATACTGTCTGAACAGATGTATCTTGTGTGTGAGTGGATTCTAGCAGATGGGAGGGATTTACACAGATGGTGTCCCAGCCCTCTGCCAGGAGGCCATGGGGGACCTTTAGAGTTACTGGTGGTGGTAGCAGCTGACCTCCGAGCATGCGACGTTCTTGGTGTTAGCAGTACCTACAGCTTCCTTTAAGTTTTAAGCAAACAAAACTGTGAAAACAAGCAAACACATCAGTGAAACTTGAACCAATTACTTGGCCTGTTCAACATGGATGATTTTGAGGCCGGTTCCTGTGCTGTACCTCTTGGAGCCTGTAGGGGCTCTAGAAAAGCTGCTCGGTGGCCAAGTGAGTGTTCTGAGCAGAGCTGCCGTCAATTTGCTGGCTGCCCTTCATGAGGAAGAAGTAAGCCAGTCTGCCTGGTTTCTACCTCGAGGGCATACTCTAGTTCTCTTAAAACATGAGATTTCTCTCCAAGTTGAACTGACATGGACCATGGCTGGAAGACCCTGCTCTATTTGAGGTTGATGCACTTGACTCCTTTGGCCTATTGTGACCAGTGTTGGGTTGTTGTAGGACCATTAAACAAAACAATAAAAAACCACAATTCTAAATAGTACTTTTGTTACATTTTTGGAGTTAATGTAACTAAAATAAAACACTAAGTTCTACAGGATATATGTTATTTCTCTAGACAGTTAACCTTCTAGAAATTTGCTTTTCAGGGACAAGGAGTTTTGGTTTGGACTTTGAGCTAGTCTTATGAGAATTAACTACTCTTGGGCCTTATAACATTTGTTACAGAGCATTGAAGTGGTATAAAGACAGGATCTTTGTTTAAATTAATTCAGTAAGATGCCATTTAATTAAAGTTTGGACAACTGAGTGCTCCAGTTTAGGTAGTTTTAAAGATAACATCTAGTAATAAAATTTTTGTAATAGACTCTATCAGAAAAGCTTGGTATCTGTTCTAGAGTTTGAGGTAAGAGAATTTCTGGTTTAAAGTTTCAAACACAGGCATAGATGCGGAGAACCAAAATGTTACCTTTGGAGGAAGCCTCTTAGAATTTCTTCCTAAGAAAGTTTTATCCATTTTTCAAGCTATTCTGAAACTGCAGCTAATGGTGGGCAGTGTGCAGTCCATTGTATCACATACTATAAAAACAAGAAACATGAAAATGTATTTTAGAAAAATGAGAACAGAAAATATACCCCCCCCCACCAGCATTATTAGTGGGACATTTAGGATCAAGAAAATGGTTAGTATGGTGTAGAAGACAGGAGTATGGGGTGGGTTAGGAATGCAGAGGTTTCTAATCTGAGCCTGCCAGTTAGCATGGTGACTTTGGGCAGTTCGTTTAGGCTCTACGAGCCTCAGTTTCCTAGTCTGTAAAGTGGGGATTATATCTGCCTTCCATGGAGTTCCATAATTTTATTTCTTCTGCATATGTAAAACACTAAGATAGTGCTGAATGCATAGTAAGTACTTGATAAATGGTAATTATTAGCAGTCATGTTATCACCATTAAATACCTTATTAAACAAAAGTATGGGTGATGTCCTTTTTTGTTGTTGTTGTTTAAGTCTGTTTTCTGGTTCTTTACAATAAACTTCTATTACTTTTCTAAGTTAAAGTTTTGTTTTTTTTTTAAGATTTTATTTATTTGAGAGAGACCGAGATAGAGAGAGCATAAGTGGGGGTAGAGGGAGAAACAGGCTCCCCTGCCAAGCAGGGAGACCAACATGGGGCTTCATCCCGGGATCCTGGGATCATGACCTGAGCTGAAGGCAGAAGGCGGACACTCAACCGACTGAGCCACCGAGGTGCCCCTCTAAGTTAAAGTTTTAATTGGAAGAGGGGGGTAACCCTGTGCCATGGTGGGTGGCAGCCCCCGGGGGAGCTTCCAGGCCTGTCTGGCCCCTTGTCCACTACCCCTCCATGAGTACTTGGTACCCAGCTAGGACATTTCTTTATGCAGAGCAAGGGCCTGTTAACTTTCAGCCCTTTCTTGTGCTTCCTACAGTGTTTTAACCATTTTTTTGACAAAATGAAAATGCTAAATATCAATATACAGAGTTGACAGTCTCTAAAGCATGTTAAGGGATGCCAACAATTCTGCTTATTACACTATCACAGATACTTTTAAAAGCTATGATAAGGGCGCCTGGGTGGCTCAGTCGGTTAAGCATCTGCCTTCGGCTCAGGTCATGATCCCAGGGTCCCGGGATCGAGTCCCACATCGGGCTCCCTGCTCAGCGGGGAGCCTCCTCCTTCCTCTGCCCCTCACCCTGCTCGTGCTTTCTCTCTCTCTGTCTCAAATAAATAAATAAAATCTAAAAAAAAAACAACTGTAATGATAAGAACTAGAGGTAGGTACTTTTAAAAAAGGGAGTTCTATATTCTATCTTATGGGTTGTTTATTGGGCTGTGTGCCACCACGTTCCTTTATCTGTGTAGTCAGTGATGGAACGGTGGGAAAGGTCTACTCCACAGACCCTCTACGCTCAGTACAGTCTGGATGAGGATCTGAAAGTGACGCGGGACACCGTAACGGAATCTCGGTGGGAATGGGTGCCCTCAGTGGTTCCCACGGCGGAGTCGTCTGAATGGAGAGCTCTGCTCTGGATTCTAACAGAGGGCATCTGCGTATGCCCTTCCCGACACCTTTGGGGTTGATTTTCCTCTTTAATGTTACAAACACAACAAAAATTAGTAACTCTAGTCATCTGCACCTAGAGAGAGAGAACACATATGGGACGGGGAGGCATCAATTTTGACTAAAGGATGCTAGTTAGAGCATTATTGCCACAAGAGCCAGGGAGGCTGGTGTCCCACTGCCCATGGCCTTGGCTGACTGTCACAGCTTCACAGGAGCCCTGTCTCCCTGCCACTGTAGACACTGGTCATCTCTTAGTTGATTCTAGCCTTCAGATGCACCCAAAAGAGGAGCTCAGAGGCTGGAGTCTGTGGCTCTCTGATCCCGGAGTGACTCCATCTAGTTTTGATTTGGGTCAAAGTGGAGAGAAAAAATGGGTAGGGTAGGGTACAAGGAAAGAACAGACAGGTACGTTCTTCAGGGGGCTTCCTGGGTGGGCTGCGGATGAGGGGACCACGAGGAGGCTGTGCAGGGTGTGTGGCAGTGGCAGAGGGGCCCAGAGGGCCACGGCGAGGAGGGAGAGGAGGCAGGAAAAATGGAGAGAGCTCTGGACAGCTTGGGTATTTAGATTTAGCAGCACAATTGGGAGGAGCCAATGAGGTGTGTACAGTTTTGGGGGACCCATCAAGAGGAGCAGTGTTGTGATGAAGAACGACAAACCTGGGGTGTGTTGAGGCGTGTGTTCCCACAGCTGCCTCTTCTGGACTAGCAACCTCGAAGGTGCCTTGAAGGCGGAAGGGAGCATAGCATAGCGAGACCTTGTTTTGAGGGACAGATGGGTACTTTTTTTCAGCCTCACACTGTTATTTTTGCAGTAAACTGGTGGGCTTGAAGATGGGCATTTCCACAGAGTAGAAAACTTGATGGAAAGTTTGCACACGGCATTGCTCCCTTTCGTGCCTCCGTTCCTCTTCCGTGGAGAAAGTGGATCCGTCTGCAGAAGATTCTCTGTTGGCACCACACAGACAATTTGGGGTCGTGTAGACGGGAGAGCTTGTTTCCACACAGAACAGCCTGTGGTTGCTCAGTGTGTAGCGGGTAGTTCCTGGGTTCTAGTTAAAAGCTGCAGTGTTGGGTTTTCTCCGTTCTGGGTGACTGCTTCTCAGTAGGCTTGCCATCTGGACCCTTGTCAGGATTCGAAGCCAGCAAGTGAGTAAGAGTATATTTGTGTGCACCCACTTGTGTACGTGATTGCTTTGTGCCTACCAGTCTGCCTCTCAGCTAGTTGATTTGTAATTTTGCAGTTTTAAAAATAGAAATTGAAACCAATATTTAGAGTTTGTGGTAATCAGAGAGCAAATATGTACACCGTTCTATACCAGGTGATTCTGCTGTTAAAAATGGAACTTAAGTTAGTGGGGCTGTGTTTCAGAAAGTGCTGTCATCCGCGGTTCCTACAAGGAAGCCTCTTGTTTGCCTTCCCCTGACAAGCCCTCTTTCTCTCCCCCTTTTGCAGAACGTGTATGTAAATATAAACCGCATAATGTCGGTGGCAAATCGCTTGGTAGAGTCTGGCCACTACGCCTCTCAGCAGATTAAGCAGATTGCGAATCAGCTGGAGCAGGAGTGGAAGGCATTTGCGGCAGCCCTGGATGAGCGGAGTACCTTGCTGGACATGTCCTCCATTTTCCACCAGAAGGCTGAAAAGGTCAGTGCCTGGCACCCAAAGCCCACGAGGTGGTGACTGGAGCAGGTCCTCCCCCAGTACCCTCCCAACCTGCAGCCAGATCCCTGGAGGACTTGTGTGTGACACCTACAGTGCTTAAGAACATGAGCTCTGAAGTCAGGCAGCTGTGCGCTAAAACCCCAGTTGTCTGACCCTGTGCCGTGCGATCCTCAGCAAGTTACTTCGCCTCTCTGTTCCTTGGTTTTCTCATCTGTAAAGTGGAAATAAAAGTATCTACTTGAGAGGAGTGTTTTCTCATGTAAATGAGATAATGTGTATTAGGTGGCCTGGTATACAGTAGGTACTAATCAGTGGTAGCCACTGTTCTTTCTCCCTCTTCTCCCTTCTCCCCACTCTCCTTCCCCTTCCCCCTCAGTACTGTCACTTTAGTATTCTGATAGGATGCTTTGGCAGCAAGTAATAATGCCTGAGTATTAGGTTTAAATATCAGTGCTTTGCTTTTCTCACAAAACAAGAAGTTGCAAAGTATGGGAGTTCTAGCCATACAGCGATGTCAGGCCTGGGGTCTGCTCCTCTTGGGTTGCCTTGGCCTTCCTGACATGGCCACAGAGATGGTGCCACAGCCCCTGCGACTCAAGCACGGTGTCCACTGTAGCCGGGATGGTGGTGCCTGTCACTTTTTTCAGGGAAGCATTATTTTCAGAAGGTCCCTCCATCCCCCACACACCTCGCCTCCGTTCCCCTTGACCAGGAGTGGGGTGCAGGCCCATGCCATAGCTCCCCAGGACGGTGGGAAAAGGTGAATGTGGCTTTTTAGCCTCCACAGCAGTAGGCCGGCTCTGCCAGCAAAGCCTAGGGTTGAAAAGTGGCTTTTGGTAGGCAGCTTGCAGTGTCTTTCACGTTCATGAAATTATTTGCATGGATTCAGACTTCACATTGGCTTCATTTGCCAATGTGCTGGTCAAAATACTTGAAGAGGTAACATATAATGTGTGCCCATGACACTCCCCACACCTCTACAGTCCTCCGGTGAGCTTGCTTAAGCAAACACTCTAAAGTTGCACAAGGGAAGTGCTTTGCTCATGACTCAGACTTTAGTAGTGGAAAGTGCTAGGCAGGGAAATACCTTTTCAAGTTGTGGAGAAACAACATAGGAACTTTTAGCTGCTTGGGAGACATATGGGGAAGAAGCAAGTGGTTGCCTTAAGGGAGAAATATTGATAGGGAAAATTTTTTGGTGTTGAGGGCGAGACTACATTCATAGGGATCTGTGTTGATGCTGCTAAGAAGGAAATAGTACCTCTCTGTAATCTAGAAACAGTCCCTATTGAGGAGTGGAGTCAGTAAAGGTAAGGTAAAGGTCCCAGCTTGCCCAGGGTTTTGGCAAGACAGTGAGAATGTTGCCTAAGACCCTAATTAGCAGTGATCTCGACTCTAGAAACCTTTCAAGTGTGAAGCAAGAGAGGAAACTAAAGGGAATAAAGAGAAAAAAGTCTTAGTAGCCTCACGTGAAAGCTGTGAATAGGGACTTCCAGGTTTTAATAGTAAGATTTTTCACCTTCCTAAACTTACCCCTTTAATTGGTTTTATGATAAAGAATAAACAAAAGCCCCCACACAAAAACAGGTTTTTTAAAAAAGTAACAGGAACCCCCTCCAGCAGAGAATAGCATCATGCTCACCCCTGCTACCTCTTGTCCTGAGTAGTGGTATATTGTTCACTGGACATCATCATGGGTGTGAGGATGAGCTGTCTGGTCCCTACATATTGGTCATCTGGAATGGTAACATACTATGGGGTGTAGCAACCCCTGGAAGTACAAGTGTGTGAATTGGTACTGGGCTGTCAGAAAGTTCCATGAAGACGATATGAATAAATGTGAGACAGGACAAGCTACGTGGGTGAATGGCAGAGAGTCTGAAGCATAGTAACACACCGGGAAAATCTCTTTCATAAACATGGTAGGATTCAGAATTGCAAATAAATCCCGAAGTTAATTGCTATTCTGACCTGCTTGAAGATAATCTAGAAATGTGGGTGCGATGGGGCATTTTCAAACATTCAGCATCAAAAGAGCCTGGGGTGTTTTTGTTTGGATAAGATGAATGACTGTAATTTATGGATTTGAAGGAAACTAAACTAGATGAATACATTATTGAACACAATTTTGTGGGACCCTTCATAAACTGTAAAAGTGCTTGAGGTCTCTGTGTGTATCGAGTAGCCAGAGAAGAAGCCAGATGTGAGCATAGGGACAGAGGGGCCTGGTGAAGAAAGGGCCCAGCATCTCTGGTGGACCTCGATCGAGGTCTGCCCAAGCAACTAAAATGTGCAGATGGGACATTAGAAAGTGTTCAGAGTGTCTTTAGTCTCAGGTGAAAACGTGTCGGGAATCTTCTGCTTCACTGAACAAAAGTAAGATCCTTGAAATTCTGATGCATGAAGGAAGATCACATCTACTCAGTACTTTTCCTCTTCCCAGGAGAGAAATAGCTCAACTTTGGTCTTTTTTTTTTTTTTTTTTTTTTTAAGTGCTTTGCTTTCCGGTTATGCTTACGCTGTTTTCGTAAGCTCAGTGGGGAGAAGACCAGAAGCTTGGACGTTGTAAGTGAGGTTGCCCTCTTAGCCACCTCTTTGAACCCCATCCAGATGTATCAGTAAGAAATGAAATCTGATTAGGAAGGCCTGGAGCTCCACTATGGGACTCCCGTGGTTCATGGTGTTACCGAAGGAAGCAGCCTTCCCTGTAAGGATTCCAGCTCCCAGCTGGGGAGACATGTGCCCTGCACTGCCCAGCCACGCTCCTCTGTGGTCTCTCGGTGGGTGTTCTGGTGTTGGGGTTTGCTTGTGGTTTTACAGACATAAATCTTGAGGTGCAGACTGGATGAGGAGAACATTGCCTAGACAGCGTGCCTTCTGCAGGCGTCTCGGCTGTTCGTGCGCTCTCAGGCCTTCCCCCCCCCCGTCCGGGGACGTTATGTGGGCAATTGGAATCTCCGTTGGCAAGCTTGGAGTCAGGACCACAAGGCCGGCAGTCTCACCGGTACACGGTGTTCAGGGGCTCTGGCCTTCACTTCTTTTGGTCATGGGGCATATCCGCTGGATGGTCTCTTCATACGAAGAAGCTTTCATAGCTAATGTTATTAGAATTACATTTTTATAAAACAAGAGAAAGTGATTGATTTTACTACACCTTTGCATCTCTCCTTTTTTAAAAAAGAATGATCTGGAGTGTGAGGGTGATCTGGCTGTGACATCTGTCACCCCACTGATTGCCAGTGTTGAGCCGACTGATCTGGCTGGCGAGGTGGGTTTCCCCCTCCTCTGTCCCCGCTCCACGTGTGTCCCTCCCGGAGCTGCACACTGCACCCAAGAGGGTGACTGTCCCGAAAAAGGAGGATAGTCTTCGGTCAGGAGCGTGCCAGTATCTGTGCTTTCCTGCTAGAACCCCCACACAGACCCTCAAGGTCCATTTGTGGAAAGGAGGGTAGTTAAACTTCAAGACTCCCAACACATCCAAATGAGGTGCTGTGTGTGGCAGTCTGCCTTTCTAAAAACAAAAAAAAAGGGTCTAGAGCTGCACTGTCCAGTATGGTAGCCAGTCACCACATGCGGCTGTGGAAATCAGTTTGTTAATAAGATAATGTAAAAGTAAATTAAAATTCCATACAGTGTCCACCCTGTGGCTGCTGCCTGCTGTAGACCAGACAGCACAGATAGACATTTCCATCGCTGCCGAAAGTTCTGTGAGTGCTGATAAAGGTCTGCCTTAACTCTGATTACCTCATTTTATCTGTGAGTTTGAGAGCCCCTACAATTTGATAATAGCCAAAAATAAAGAGCCAGTATCTGTATAGTTCTTTAGAATCTACAGTATCTGTTTAGTTCTTTAGCATTTACAGAGCTCTCTAACACAAAACGTCATTTCATCTTTAAATTAGCCCAGTGACGTAGACGGGGCTGTAGTGTTACTGTCCTTATGTTGTGTTTGGGGAGTGATTTACGTATGTTGGGGTTTCTGAGGTATGTGACAGTCTTTTAGTTCCGGACGTAATAGAACACTTCCACAACAAGGCACTTAGGTTAATATCCTTATAAAAAAAAAGTTTTAAAGAAGTAACATTTATGGCAAACATGACCTATCCTCATTATCTGTATAACTTTATCCTAAGTCTGGGTTGGAACTCAGAGGAAAATAATACTTCACTATTCCTTTTTGAATTTTTAAGGCAAATAATACACATGTAATTGTTCCCATTTTAATGGTGTTTTACTTTATTAAAAGCATAGGCCTAACTCTCGGCTTGTGGACAAAATCAAGATTCTCATGGAATGGAAAGGAATTGGAGTAAATATGTATAAAAATCAAAGAAAAAGTTCTTAATGAGAACAGGTTTAAGGCACATGATCACTGGCATATTCTGGGTCAAACTGAGCCTGCTCCTCCAAGTTACCGTGGTGGTTCTGTCAGAGCTTCGCAAATGGAACAGGCTCCTCACCCCTGTGATCTCCACGGGCAGAGAAGGGAGCCTGTCTCCCTCAGAGGAACCAGGAAAGAGGGCGTGCTGATGAATGAATACTCACGGAGCAAAAAGGACGAAATAAAAAAGAAAAGGAGTAAATTATAAGTTACTTTACTATAGGCAGATATAAAACTTCTAGGGTAAAATTTTTTAGACATGAAAATAAAAAAATAGAAATAAGAAAAGAACTCTGATGTTTGAGTTCATATGTATATTAAACATGTACGTGTGTGTACCTATAATTTTAAACAGGTCCTGTTTTTGTCAAAGAAGAGAAAGTCCCTCTAAACCTTTGAAAAATCCCCATTCTAGGCAGTTTTTGTCTCTTTGTCTCCTAAATCGGCTCGGCGGTGCCCCGTCATGAGCCCTGGCGGGGGTGGGAGGTGGTTGGGGGGAGGCAGAGCAGGCCAGAGAGCTGAGCCGCTCCCAAATTGGAAGCCCCCACTCTCTCAGCACGTGGAAGGTAGTGGAATAAATGTTTATGAAAACAAATCTAATTAATTATTCAAGCTCTCCCGTTAAAGCTGTATGTATTAATTACTCTGCCCTCCACTGCTTGCCTCAATTTTGCAAACTGGCTGAGCCAGACGCTTCATCTTGTATTCAGCTACACTTGAAAAAAGTCACCACTCTGAACATCAGAATTCACAGTTTTATAGCCAGCTCCTGAATTCATGGAGAAGCATGAATTCTCTTGTCCTCTCCTGTCTTTACCCTCAGCCTAGCTGGATACTGTGTATTCACATATTTTGGGCATTTAAAGCATCAGAGACTTAATTGGCTGCTCTGACTTCTCGCTAGAGCATCGTAGCCCCCTTCTGCACTGTCCTTTACGGAGTGCATATTCCCCTGGAGTTGTAATCCCAAACCGTATTTCTCAAGATGGTACACGTGCAGGGGCTGGGGGTGAGGAGGGTGCAGTGCAGTAGAGTGGTCAGAGAAGTTTGGGGAACAAACACACCAGGCTGCCCCCCTTGCCCATCCAGCAGTGCACATTATCATATTAAAAGACTCTGAGAGGTTCTGTTCTATATAGGTACCTGTTGAACTTTCCCACCAGGATGCCCTTTTTTGGGAAGACCTATTAGTGCCTTCTTTTTTGGCTCTCTGATTGGAGATTGCTGCCCTATGGCAGTGGGTTCAGACTCTTTGGGTATTCAGCCCTTCAGAAACCATGTGGGGCTTAGAGCTTGCCCTCTGGAGTCTAGAGTTGCCATCTCAAAAACAAAAGACAAATTGCGCTTACACAGAAGTCCTGTGAAACCATGCCCGGGTTTATTTCTGTCATCGGAATACTTCAACCCAGTGAATTTAGATGGGCAGAACCCTTTCTCCGCAAGATTTCCTCATGGCAAGCCATCCTTCTTTATGTATTTAGGACCTGGCCATATTTTTTCAGGTAAGTATAATCAATACCCTTTCCAGATACTGGAAGAAATTGTAACTTACTTTTACTACAGGCATATATAAAACTTCTTGAATGTTTCTCTTTACTGGCTGGTTCAAAAAATTAGAGATGAATATATTTTAATAGTCATTTTGATACAGTGATATATGAGCCTGACACTTCTGCTTATCATGTGGTATTGTATAACTGAAACTTGTTTCCACCTTGTTATAGCAGAAGCATTTTAGCCTCTTCTAAAGAATATATGGTAACTCTGCCTTGTGTGTGCAGCTGTGGCCTCGTGCAGGAGCAATTAATTGCTGACTTGACCTGATGATTTATTAATGATGGTGGTTAACCTGAGTCAGTTCATGTTTGAGAAAGGTTTACAATGGTTGGTGTTGAATGCAGTCGCGGAAAAGGAGTGAAATTAAGATCAAGAATACTTAGAATCATTCACCTGACCTGTTTGACATTTATAGAATGCTCCACACACAAAATCCCTAGAAATATGCGTATATAGTCACACATGTACACATGTGGAGGGGGAGAGGCGTAAAATAACTCCAGCCCTACTTCTGTTGGTCTGACGGCGTTCGGAAGGCGCCGTAAGAGAGGCTATTCCCCTGCGCCGGTGTTGGTTGAAGCCATCGGATGCTATCATGTGACACATAATGCCCTATGAATTGCTTTCAAGCTGTAAGGTTTGCATACAGATATTTTTCTGAGCCAGTACGTTAATAATAAAAGGATTTTTATAAACAAATTATTACTTGGGTGACTTGCCTATTTTAAGTGTCTAAAAATATCATAAGTAATTAGGAGGTCATTATGCTATGTATTTTAAGAGAATCCTAGCACGTTTCCTGTCTGGCAGGTCAGTCACCCAATTTTAAATAGTCACCCTCTGCATTCCCTGGTAAACGTAGAAAGATGCCAGGGAATTAGAGTAAAAGAGGTGAAGCCCAGGGAAATGTGTCCATGCCTATTTGGTGTAATTGAATTAGCGTCTTTAATTGGTCTGCTGCTTGCCTTTGACACTTACCTGTGATGGGTGCTGATAGGATCCCCCTGGGAAGTCTGGCCGTGATTTCTCGGCTCTTGATGAATCCCAGGGCTGGGGGGGGTGGCAGGGGAGAAAATTGAGGATAGGTTGGAATGGCAGTCCTCAGCCAGGACTGCATCTGAGACTTCCCTTTTTGTTTACATGCAAAATGAAAAAGACCTATGAGTGAGTCTGCCACCTCCCTCCACCTTCCCATGGGCTCAGTGGGCATGGCTGAGGACTTTGGCCTTCCTTTGGTCTTTTTCATTTCTGTGCATATTTACTTTTGAAAAGGTAGAAAAATGGGCCTGCTGCGCTTCCTGTGTTCAGGCAAATGATTTCAGGAACTCGGGCTTCTGTTAGCATCTCAGTGTTAGAGCAAAGTGGGCAGGCTGCACGGCAGCTCCCAGCTGAGGCCGAGGCACAGGGCGGTTGGCATCACTGGTTCAGAGGAGGGCTGGGGAATTAGCCAGGAGGCCCAAAACAGAACTCGGGGCAGGTTTGCTCTGGATGCGCTGCTGGCTGTGGGCCTCAGAGCTCAGGGGCGGAGTCCAGGGATGGTTGGAGGGCTCCCAGTCGTGCCATCTGAGGTGGAGATTCAACCAGACTGCATGCTTAGAGTCTCTCTCAACTACCCTCATTTCAAAACCATATTTAAAAAAATCTACTTCTCAATATAAATTGCCATTGATAGAAATAATCCTTTTTTTTTTTTTTAATCTTCCAAGTATATGAGCAACGTGGACGCGTGGTGTAAAGCCTGTGGCGAGGTGGACCTTCCCTCCGAACTGCAGGATCTGGAGGACGCCATTCATCACCATCAGGGAGTATATGAGCACATCACTCTCGCCTATTCTGAGGTGAGCGGGCAGTTCCACTTGAGATGCAAAGCAACAGTTCTATATCATAACACCAAAAGCTGCAGAGAAAGAACACAGTTTTGTCTAGCCCAGAGACAGCTTGTGGATTTCGCGTTAAACTGCAGTTTGGTTGTGACTTTTGAATGCTGTGTGTGCTAGGGTGGGGGTGGGGCTCCTGTAAAACAGGGCGCTCGGCAGTGAGCACGCTTCTCCTGCCCCTGTGACGTTTGTGGATTTCCTCTAGTGTGCTTCTGTCTCCGTCTGCTAGAGTGAGATTCCAATTTTCTGGCTTTTGCATGTACTTAGGAAATACATAGTTTTGCATGCTCTTCAGTCTAGTTGAACTCAGTTTTCCTGAATGAAACATTCTAGAAAGGAGGGAAACCCGATACCGCCTCATGTTCTGGATCCAAAAGCACACACT
Organism: Callorhinus ursinus; assembly: GCF_003265705.2. Taxonomy (NCBI): domain Eukaryota; kingdom Metazoa; phylum Chordata; class Mammalia; order Carnivora; family Otariidae; genus Callorhinus; species Callorhinus ursinus. The sequence goes on along the minus strand of NW_027397065.1, from coordinate 81,793,197 downwards.
GTTTTGTTTTTTTTGTTTTGTTTGTTTTTTAAAGTTTATTTGAGAGAGAGAGAGCATGCACGAGCAGGGGGAGGGACAGAGGGAGAGGGAGAGAGAATCTCAAGCAGACTCCACGCTGAGCGAGGAAGCCTGACGTGGGGCGTGATCTCTTGACCCTGAGATCATGACCTGAGCCAAAACCAGGTCAGATGCTCAACCAACTCAGCTACCCAGGTGCCCCCAAAAACACACACTTTTGAAGCTACTAGCTGTTTTAGAAATCTAAGTATAGCATTTTCTATATTATTTTAAGGTAAACTATTTCTTTATATATCCCTATCTTATTTTCTGCCCCCTTTTTCTGGACCTCTTTTTTAAATTTTTATTTTATTTATTAATATTATTTTTTTAGAGAGAGTGAGCTCATGCACACGCAGCAGGAAAGCGGCAGATGGAGAGGGAGAGAGAGAATCTTAAGCAGACTCCACGCCCAGTGTGGAGCCTGATGCAGGGCTCGATCTCACCACCTGAGATCAGGACCTGAGCTGAAATCAAGAGTTGGACACTTAACCGACTGAGCCACCCAGGCGCCCCTGGGCCTGGCTTTTTTTGTGAGGACTTTATGGGATCACTTATTTCATGTTCACAACTCGGGTACGTGTCCTCGTTGGCGGTGCTGTTACAAATGAGGAGACCGAGGCGCAGAGATGAAGTGACTTGTGCCAGGTCTGCCACTGGAGGAGGTGGAGCAGAGACGTAGACCCAGGCAGGCCGGCTCCATGCTGCCTCTGAGTGCTCTCACGTGCTAGGCGCAGCTAGTGCCGAGAGCCCGACCTGGGCCCGCCTCATCCGCGGCGTGGTCATCAGGCCAGTCAGACCAGTCTGCCTTTGTGATGGTGCTTAAATTCCCGGAGGGGAGTGGGGGGGTGCATGCCTGGCTTCAGCAGGGTGTCCCCCAGTCTCCCGTCGTCGTAGGCATTGACAGTCATGTATGCTGAGATGAAAGCTCACTGGAGACCTGTAAGAAATGCTGCAAAACCCTGGCAGAGGGCAGGGCACAGAGTGGAGGCTCAGTTTACCCACGTCTTCCTTGATGGGAGCTACAAACACACTTGTCAAAGTCGTAGGGAAGAAGCCGGCCATTTGCTTTTCAGTCGGCCCTTCCTGCTTCACTGAGCACCTGCTCTTCTCCTGCCCTTGCGCCCGGGCCTCCTGGTCCCGTAGTGTCCGCAGTGCCTGTGATACTTGCCTCCGAAAGTGGTCACGCCTCCTGCCCGGAAGGTTGAAATACACATTCGTTTCTCTAGCTACCTTTTTATCCAAAAGACCACCCCCCCCCGCCTTTTTTAGCACAGTTTTATTTTGTCCATGGAATTTTAAAAAGTCCACTCTGTATTATGCTTCTTAATTTTGCACCCAATGTATTTTAGTACTGATAAAAGCCGAGGGTCACAGCAGGGTCACAGGATGCTGACCCCTCCCGCCATTGGTGATGTTAACCTTGACCCCTTGGTGAGGTTGGTCTGCAAGGTTTCTCTAGTGCAAAGTCATTAAAAAAACAATTTGTGAGAAGTCATCATTAAAAAAAATTTGGTTTTGAGGAGCATTTTGTGGGAGGTAACACTGAGTAAATGTTTCTCCCTGGTGCTTCTTGCCCCTCCCAGCTCCCCCTGCAATCGTTGTTTGAGCGCTTCCTTACTTCCTGGTGTAACGTTCCCAGGCTCACTGTGTACTTTCCCTGCCTCGTCCCTGGGCTCTGCCATCTCACTGAGGAGTTAGAGTAATTGTGTCGTGTGGGATTTAGAGCCTAAGATGGGGCGCTCAGGAGCACTCATTTACTTGTGGGGCGTCAGCGCATTCAGGCCCTCAGGGCAGACAGTCAGGAAACCCTTGTACGCGGCTGTGTACCTGCGCACCGTGCACGCATGTCCACTCCACCCGGGACCGCTGCCGTATGGCCCCGTGTCTGTGTTAAAGACCCACGTGTTCGTACCGGTGCTTCTGTTCCGAATCCGGTGCATCAGGGCTTTCTCCAGCCTTGCCCTTGCTCCTTGCCCTTGCTGTGTTTACGAATTCCTTCTCAGACGACCAGAAGCCTGGCTCCCTTTATCCTCCAATCTCATAGCTGTATTTTCTCCGTCTGCCCCGTCTCCTAGCCACTTGGTCTGCATCTGCGTCTCTCCCCCCGCCCCCCAGATCCTTAGAAAGCCCTGCGGTGGACACCTGTGTCCGCGCCCCCACCCTCACTGCCTCGGACCCTGGGTGCCGGGAGGGGAGGGGAAGCAACATGGGAAGGGGAGGGCTGCTGCTTTTGATTTTAAAGTGATCTTTTCTTTCCTGAATCGGTGGTTTTCTAACTTAGGGTGCTGGTTAAAGCAGCTTCTCATGCTCCACCCCAGAGATGGAGAGTCTCCGTCCGTGTTTAACCAATGTCCTTACTGATCTGGCACCTCTGCTGCAGAGGCTCTGTGGACCGCACGCTGGGAGCCAGTCCTTACTGTGTTTCGAAGGGTTGCGGTGCACCCAGGAGGCACCCCTCCCAGGGCTAACTGTGAGCCCCTGCCAGGGCGCGGGGTCCTTGAGAAGCAGGGACATGTGAGAGTGGGACTTTGCTCATCTTTTTTCTTTTCCTCTCACTTTCCCTTCTCCCTCCCATAATTTTTTCTTTAAACAATGTCTGCAGTTTCTAGTCTCTGATGACGCAGGTTTGCTGTGGGAAATCTTCCCAGTGTTTTTTTTTTCCAAGACACAAACACCGTCTTTTCAGTGTTTTAATAAGCCCCATCCCATGGTGTTTCTGTTTGTGATTTAGCAGCAGGAGTATACATGTGCCTCGTAAACATGCGCTTGCTTCAGCTTGCCAGGTTTGGGGCTAATATTGTCTGTTGTAGTTGATCACAGGAGAGTGAAGTAATAGACACGTCTGGGGTAAGCTGTGCTTTTAGAAACAGCATATGTAGAGTATTCATTTTTAACATTTTATTTTTAAGCAAGCAAACTCATCAACTACTTTCCCCACAAACTAAATTCATACGGATGACTTTTATCTCAGCATTGCCCATTGGTCATACAAACCTAAACACTGAGTGTTTGGATTGTGCAGTGCGTGTCTGTGCACCTGCCGAAGGTCTTTGCCACTGCAGCCGTGGGTAGCGACTCTTGGAGCAGGAGGACGGGGGCTGGCACGTCGGCTTTGGCGGCTCTGATTGGCCGGGGCGTCAGGGTTTCTCAGTGTACCCCATGTGCTGACATGCTGCACAGTTCAGTAGGGCCTCATGGAAGTGACTGGTTTGCTGCCCGTGAAACCGGTCAGCCTCCTTCTATGAGGCACTATATACGTGGGTGACGGCATGATTAGAGTTAACAGCATGTGAGAAGAAACAGCAAAATGAGTCACCTTGACATAGTCTTTGGTGTATGTGGAAGCTTGGCGACCTTGCTATAGAGGAACTCCTCTAAAGCGGTTGTTCCAAAGCCTCAGTAAGTGTCGCACCTTGCTGTCACTAGGCAGGGTGGTGGAGTCAGCGTTTGGCGCAGCATCAGAGGTGACAGACCACACAGCGGTCTCTGCACACCCCCAGTCTTGAAGCCTTGCAAGGACTTGAAATACAAAGGACTAAAAACCGGCAGGCCCAGGGGGAATCTGCAGGACAGCCATGTTCTCTGCATGGACCTGACGGGGCTGGTCCAGCGGTCTCCTGTTTTCATCTTGTCTTGGTTTTTCCTTTCTGATAATCCCAGGTAGAGGTGTCAGAGAGTCAACAGCTGAAAGATTTAGAAACCTGCCGTTAGAGGACCATCCTAAGAACTTGGCCGGGAGAAAGAACCATCATCAGAGGGGAGCCAAAAAGTCTGAAGGCAAGAATGTTGCCTTTTCTCTCTCAGGCGGCCTCCCTGATGCGTGGGGAAATGCCGCTGCTGGAACAGGACCTTTCAGAAGGTCATTGGCCTCTGTCACTGGTAGGAAATTCTTAGCGTAGTCATCCAGGGAGGAGGTGTTCCTGTTTGGCCAAGGGCCATCGACCACAGCTACAGGACACGGGGACCCATCGTCACTCTTTCCTGCTTTATTAGAACTTTGATTGCAGAATCATTTCAGCACGAGTTGGAAAGGATAGTGGTGGCCGTGAGGCCATTCCCAGGCTTACCGTGGAGGTGTTTGCTCTGCAGGCCGTGGCCAGCCCCAAGCCCGGCAAAAAGTCAAATTGTGTTGGTTTGAGTTGATGCAGATGGTGCAGCTTGTTTCGTGAAAGTTTTGAAGGACCAGTGTTTCCTCACTGCATGCTAAGTGTAGTCATTTCTGATCATGCCTTTATATATTTTGTGTATTTTGCTTGTTTGGGTTATATCTGGGGAATAACATTTCCTAGGACTTTCAGATCTACACCACCACATTTGGACCTAACGGACATATTGTAGGTCATATGTGATCTTTGGGTGGTGGCGGTTTTTTGCAACCATAAGCAATGATCTCCCATACTGTTCCCTTTCCTTAGATCAGAGCCACCTGCTTACTTTGTGCAAGTGAAGAAGATTCCTTGTGGAGTCTTTTAGCTCTCATCTGATTGATGGGAAATGTAGAGCACCAAGTACCAGAAATAAGAAGAGGCAAGTCTCTGTGAGGTGTGGTGGAACACACAGGAATCCAGATCTTGCCAATCTTACAAATCTCACGTGGAGTTTGATTAAAAGTAAATATTCAAGGGGTGCCTGGGTGGTTAAGTGTTTGCCTTCAGCTCAGGTCATGAGCTCTGGGTCCTGTTATTGAGCCCTGTGTTGGGCTCCCTGCTCAGTGGGGAGCCTGCTTCTCCCTCTCGCTCTGCCTCTCCCCCTGCATGCTCGCTTGCTCGCTCTCAAATAAATAAAATCTTCTTTAAAAAAAGTAAAAGTTCAAGTACCAGACCATTATTCCAAATTTTTAACAGTTAAGAGTTTTCATTTGTCCTAGCTGGTTTAGTTATTAGGGCGTATTAGTTGTTCATATAGTTATAGAACTTGCACGATCCATGAAGTCCTCGAGCACTGTAGTCCAAGAAAAACAAAGAGCAGAACCTGAGAAAAATGAGCCAGTTTGATTTCTTCAAAAATTGCAGAAGTCCTGCTTTTTGATAATAAAGGTTGATCTTTTTTGCAGCTATTGTCCCTTTGTGGGACAGGGTTTGACTGCCTGAAAGCTAGAAAAATATTTTTAGACAACACATGTAACTTCAATAAATTAATTCACCTGTTCTGTGGTTAAGAAATCTAGAACTACCTCACATACCATAAACGTAGGCTATTTGTTTCAGTACTTAAACTGTATAGTAATATTTGGGCTGCTGTATACTTTTCAGTGTCTTTCATTATTTCTCTTCTGGTTATTGTGTACCATTTAAAAATCTTTATTTCTATGAAGTAGAATGGCTGCCTTCATAAATTTGTAGGGTATTTTTTCCTTACCTAATACTACTCTACTAATGAAGACAGACATTTTGCTGGAAGTCACTGAAATAGACATGATATCCTTTATGTGCTTGAATAGCTTCTTTTCAGTCGACATATCTATAAAAGCTGCACTGAGGGGACGCCTGGGTGGCTCAGTCAGTTAAGCGTCTGCCTTTGCCTCAGGTCGTGATCTTGGGGTCTTAGGATCGAGCTCCACATTGAGTACCACCTTGGGCTCCCTGCACAGAGAGGATCCTGCTTCTCTCCCCCACCACAACCTCTCCCCCCCACAACCGCTCGTGTTCTGTCTCACATGCGCATGCTCTCTCTCTCTCAAATAAATAAAATCTTTAAACAAAAATGAAAAAAAAAAAACTGCACGGAAATAGAATTGTTTCCAGAAGGTCTGTTGGAGAAATGCTACAGTGAGCATGTGCTAGAGTCGCGTGCTGTGTGTGGTCTCAGTGGGCGTAAGAGATGTTCTCTTGCCTGGAATCTGTCCGCCACTGACAGCAGCAGCCGTGACACTGAGGTGGACCCTTCAGTCCCTGCTTAGGAATTCCCAGAAGGCGGGGTTCTACTTGATAAGTTGTCTTATGTTGAGGTATTTTGTGTTCACATTCTCTGTATGAACTCAGCCATTTCCCACCACCTGCCCGTCATGAGCCAGTGTGTTCTTCTAAACCCAATAATGATATCTGCTCCGGAGCTCTGCTGAATACTAGAGACCCCCAAGGGAAGACAGATTCATTGGAATATTCTCGCTCAGATTATTTATTTATTCGTAGTAGTAGAATATTAATGGTATCACAGCAATGCCTGTGGATACCTAGTGAGGCCGGAGAATTTTGTATTTCTAGTGTATCATATAAAACAATGGCCTAAGATAAAAGGTTTGCTTTCTGCCAGTGTAGAAGTCCCAAGGCTGGCATTCCAGGGCTGGTGCAGTAGCTCTGTTAGCAACAGATCTCTCGATCCTTTTGTCTTTTGCCTCTTTAGCAGGTAGGCTGCTATCCTGCTGCTATCCTTAAGGCTGACTCAAGGTTATTATTAGCTGCTAAAGCTCCAGCCATCTCCACCAAGTTCTTGGCAGCAGGGAGGGGAAAGAGGCAAGTGGGGGATGAGCATACACCACCTCCTAAACATCTTTCCTGGAAGCGCCCTCAATATTTTTTACTTCTGTATATTGGCTACTCTTGTTTGTAAGTGAGGTTTGGAAATGCAGTTTTATGCTGGGGAATTGCCATCCCTGACGTTCGGGGTTTGGCTGTCAAGGAGGGGCCAGTGGACTTTGAGGAGGTAACTCTCCATTTCTGCCATACCTCTGGTCTGTGTCCTTCTAACACATATTCACCAAATCATATGCTCTGTACGTTTTTTTGACTATGTTATGAGGAGTAAAACATAGATGAAATATTTATATGAATTCTTAGTAGGCTCTATAGAACGTAAAATGTGTGACTTGGGGCACTGATGTTCAGTCCTAAGAGAAGCTACACCCCCAGTGATTAACAAAACATTTTCTGATGCCTGCTAGAATAAATTGTATGAATAATCTATCTTCACATAAAATTTATGTCTGTACATGTATGTAAATCACATATATGCTACAATATAGAGACAAAGGTGATTTATAATAAAATGTGTTACAGCCTAAGGACATGCACAATAGAGGAAAAAATTAGATATTCAGATTCTTATCTGTGTTGGCCATAGATAAAAAACTGTTGCGAATATAGCAAATGCAGATCAGATATGTGTTACGTTGGTGACTCCAATACAGAGAATGGCATTATCCTGCTGCTGCTCTGAAATGGTAAGCAGCTCTTATAAAGTTACGAAGAAAACCAGCACTGCCTTGCTTTGATTAACATGGTAATTGCATTCCTGAAAAAAATCAGTGTATGTTAGAGTAGGCCAAAAAAAAAAAAAAAAAAAAAGGAAGAACCTTCATGTGTATATGTTAAAATAGAACCTAGCTCAGATAATTGAGCAGGACAGGTCTTCATTTCGAGGTAATACCCTGCTTCTCTGGATCCTTCACAATGAGTCCCTTCCCAGATCCGTCATGGTGCCTCCCTCTCCAAAGTCATTGTATCAAAATTGCCCACATGAGTTTCAGTGACTTCTGGGGCAACTCTCTGCTTTAGAAGACTTACATTTTCACTGTTTTTGTTGTTACACATGCCTGATACTAAGTGGTTTAGTTGGTTCTTTTTCACCTGTTTTCTTTGGTTATGGTCACCTTGGCTGTTTCTGCTGAAGTTTTGCTATCTTGACGAGTTCGATCAGTCTTTTTTTTTTATTATTAATTAATTTGACAGAGAGACAGACAGAGAGAGAGGGAACACAAGCAGGGGGAGGGGAGGGGGAGAAGCAGGCTCCCCGCCGAGCGGGAGTTCGATCAGTCTTCATCTGTGAAGGCTGACAACCAGCCTTCGTGAGGAGCAGTCAGCACTTCCCACAGAGGTCTCAAAATCAGGTCTTAGGAATCAAACACGTTCCATTCCAGCACGACTGAAAGTTGTAAGAGCCTGGAAGGAAATTTCACGGGCTTCTGGTTGCTGAGGGCTTCCCGTGGTGGTCTGTCCTGCCCACCTCCTCCTCCTGCGGCCTCTGAACTCTGCTTGTGTGTGTTCACAAGGTTCCCATTTGCTCCTCCTTTCCGTAGAAACCTAGGGAGGTTTTCAGACTCAGAAGTATCTGAGCACAGGGATCATGGTGGTGGGGGCTGACTCGAGAAGCCCCCTGAATTACAGCCTCACTACGTTTATAGGCCACCTGTCTTTTCGATTGTCCATGTTGTATTTTTTCTGCCACATCTGGCATAGTGCTTTATAAATCTTAAGAATCACTTAAATGTAAAAAATACATAGTGCTTGGGGTGCCTGGGTGGCTCAGTTGTTAAGCGTCTGCCTTTGGCTCAGGTCATGATCCCAGGGTCCTGGGATCGAGCCCCGCATCGGGCTCCCTGCTCGGCGGGAAGCCTGCTTCTCCCTCTCTGCTACTCCCCCTGCTTGTGTTCCCTCTCTCTCTGTCTCTCTCTCTCTGTCAATTAAATAAGTAAAATCTTTAAAAAAAAAAATACATAGTGCTTTTCTTTCCATATTCCGCTTTTACCTTTGCTTATTTCTTTGGTTAGTCTGAATGCTTTCATTTCATTGTAATTTGGTAATTAGCTGCCATAGTATAGAAATAATATTGAAATCTCTTTTTAAAAATGATGGCACTTTAATTAAAATTTCTTTAAGTTCATGAATCAAGTAAAATGGCACTTGAAATTTTTAGTCTGTGAGGTAAAATTGCTATCCAACTACATCAGAAAGTTTAAGTACATATTCTTTGCCAAGGGCTACATAGTACTTTTTTAACTGAGGTTTTAAGATTCAGTGTCTAAAATTTTGCTCCACTGTGAATGTTTAATTCTAACAATACCTCAAGAGAAAATTATTACATTTAAATTTTAATTTGCGGGTAACTCAACAATGCAATTATATCAACTGACATATGCCATTTAAGGCAAAATACTATGTTTATTCATTAAGAATGGCATTTAGTGTCATGTATGAAAATGAACAGTCTTTTAACTCGGTGTTTTACCGCCTTTGGTTCTGTAGCACCACTGGAGAACTGAGGGATTTGTTTTAAATTTTATTTTGCTCTTTATAAAATATTCTTTGAGTAAAACTGCAGTTCGTATTTGTATGTGAGTGTGAGTGTGTGCGTGTGTGTGCATGTACACACATGCTCCGAGCCCGGTATTGGGCTCTTCCGGTGGGAGTAGAGCTGCGACCCTTGGCTAATCAGCCCTCTGTTCTCTCGGAAGGTGAGCCAGGATGGGAAGTCGCTCCTTGACAAGCTCCAGCGGCCTTTGACTCCCGGCAGCTCTGATTCCCTGACGGCCTCCGCCAACTACTCCAAGGCCGTGCACCACGTCCTTGATGTCATCCACGAGGTGCTGCACCACCAGCGGCAGCTGGAAAACATCTGGCAGCATCGCAAGGTCCGGCTCCACCAGCGGCTGCAGCTCTGTGTGTTCCAGCAAGACGTGCAGCAGGTCAGTCTTGGGCCCGCTTTGCTGCCTGTGGATGGAGTCGGGACCATGCACACTCACACACACACGCAGCTGCTGTGCTTTCCACGAGCGACTGTGGGTCTGAGCGTGCACGCGCAGGCTTCTGCCAGCCACTAGCTCACATCGGCAGGACACGTGAGGCGGTGCAGGGCCTCCGCCAGAAGCTCTGTGGCGTGTTCTTGGAACAGGGCATCCCCACTTACGCTTATTTGTGAGAGTAATGCCAGAGGTGCTTCTACCCGGTTTTGTTACAATTTAGCATCTGTCTGTCCTCTGGTCACTGAAGCAGTAAGCTAACCGCGCTTCATGAGATAGTGCGGTCTGTGGTACACAGTAGGTGCTTAGCAGATACTAGTCTAGTTAACAAAAAGTGGAGTTTTATGACTCTTAATTTCTAAGCAGTTTTCATCTTGTTACTGTTGTTACAAAAATAAGAGTAAACCTACCTGCCGTGCTGTTTATGCCCTCTTATGGGGTAGAGAAGATTGGCCTGCTGCCAGGGTTTTGAGGGTTAAAGCTATGGTAGCATATAAAATATGATACAGCTTTAGTGATAAACAAGATAACAGTTGTGTCCTTGCCCTAAAATAGAGGGAAACATGGGTGTGGACGAGGTGTGAACGCTGGGGCTGAGGAGATCCTGGGTTATTTATGCAAGGAAGCCGTCACGGTGATAGGTCTGGAACAAAACCTCTCTCTCTTCCCTGGGTGCCCAGGAGCCCAGGAGCGTTGCTCAGACATGTATGGGTTCAGATTTCACTCTCCCCATGTGACATCCGAAGGCCAGTGGGCTTCCCTGCTCAGTGGGCTGGGACTGTGGAGAGCCGTGCTGTGTTCCGATGAACACACAGATTCTCTATATTTTATTGACCATCATTCTTCACGTAATGTGAGTCTGGTGAGTTCAGAATACTTTAAATTGCTCTATAATTTTTAATTTTCACATACAGTGCTTTGATTCTACTTATGGTTATTGAGTTCTCTGAAGATTGCATATACCAAGTACCTCAGAAACGATCATTTTGATGTTATTCATGCCTCTTTCCAATGCTGTTTTAATCAAAGAGGATAATTGGCAGGGAAGGAAGGTAGAGCAGGGAGTGAACGGGGGGGTCGATGTCAGGGAGAAAAGAGGTGCTGTGGTTGAAAGCAGGAATATCAGCTTCCCCTGATTGTCTAAAAACTTCCACAAACCACGAAATGTTAATAGTTTCAGTGCAATTATTAAAGGATTTTCCCACTCACCTCCCATCCCTTGGATCACGTGTTCATTACACACCCGTGGACCAGCACGCCCTCTGGACTTGTGTCTGAAGCAGCAGCAGGGGCTCCCCTCCGCCGTTGCCCCAACTCTGAGGGCTCCACGGGGCACCAGGCACAGGAGAATAAGCCGCTGGGCAGTTTGTGGTAGGGGGAGGCATCTTTGGGAATAGGCTGAGGAGTCTAGCCATCTAATTTGGCACCACGTACTTGATGCCCTTGAATTTGAAAACAGCAAACATTACATTTTATATGTAGAAAGGTAATTATGATAATTATGAGACCAGTTCTTTAAGCTAGATTTTTTTTTTTTTTTCTCAAACATCAGTAGGTTGGGTTGGATGTTAGCAGGAGAGAGTGTTTTGCAATACACATAATGCATATATGGTCCTCTTAGCATTCCATAGAAAATAGATAATTGCTCTTTAAGGGAAACGTTCTTTTGATTAAATGATCTGGAATGGTCTGGACTTGTTATGCAAACAGGAAATTGCTGTGTAGGCTTGACTTGTGGAGCAAGAACTGAAGTTGATAAGATTACGCAAAGCAAGTGCTTTACCTTGAAGGAGTCCATAGGATGTCAGAACCAAAACCGTGTTTCTGAAACTCAAGCAGTTATAACACGTGGAAAGTTTTGCTATATTGAGCATAGACTAGGAGAGGAAGCTGAGAATAAATGGAAAAAAAATAGTAGTCCTTTAGAAAGACATTGTCAGCAGAAGGTAAATTTGTAAAGATGAACACAAAATCCACAAAAAATATAAGTCAACTAGATACCACAAGTGGTTTTTGCTTGGTTGTTTTGAGTGATGAAAAAGCATCCATAAATACTGCTGAGAAAAAAGAAAAGCAACCAACCGCACAATAGGTATGGAATGATGACTTTTTTTTTTATGGAAACAGCCCTCCCAAAGAGTACATGCTTGTCCATGGAAAAATCTTGGAAAGAATAGAAGCCAGAGTGTCAGCAGCACATTTTCCAGGAAGAATGGCATGATCTTTGAAACATGAATAATTTTGGTTTAGTGTTTAATTTTTCCACAAGCGAAGGGGGTGTTATGATTTCTATATGGAAGACGCTGAGGTGGACGCGCAGGTGAGGCCACAGCTGCGTGGGCCACTTGCCGCTGGGGGAGCAGGCTGGCACGACTGACAGGTGCACATGCCACCTGCTGACAAGTAGAAACCTTCGTCCTTGTTCACTGAAAAATAAAATTAATACTCCGCCACATTTCTTGATGATGGAGTAATACATGTATTCCCATTGCCTTGTGTTCACTATTAGAGCAACCCTGCGTGTCGGTGTTTGGTTGTGTTACCGCTGAGCAGTGGTCTTCAGTTTAGGGCAGGCTGAAGTTTGCTCTAGCAGCATCAGTTTGGCTGCACTTGTTCGAGTGGGGTGATACGTGTGCGAGTAGCCCATAGTGGTATTGCTCGCAGGCTCATTTTCCTACTCACCGACCGGTTCAGTCTGCCTGACTCTCACACTGGTGCCATTTAGTTACTCCAACACGTTGGGCAAGGTGAAGGGCCCCAGAATTCCCTTTCCTGAAGCAGGCTGCCCTCCCCAAAGAAGCCTGTAAGGCAGGGAGATCTCCCAAGAAAGCCTCCTGACCCCACCCCCCTCCCCCGGTCGGCCTTCGTGTGTATGAGTGTCACCCCCACTGAGTTATTTCTTGGAAAAACTCCTTCCGGTTGATGTGGGGCCATTAACTAATAATCTGAGAAAACAGTGAAACAAATCCAGTATCCTCTAGATTCTTCTTCTCATCCACATTTCATTCCCCCCCCCTTTTTTTTCTAAAGTCTCTTACTCACATGTGTGACACTCAGAGATACAGAGGTAACTGTGTTGCATATGTCAAAGCTTCTTTTCTCGAGGAATTATAATCTAGTAAAAGCAGATCATTTGATAATCTAATAAATTATACCATAACATGTTCAGATTGAGTGTTTAATGTCTGGTTATTGTCAGGTGTAATTTCGCTAAGGCGTGAGTGTGAGTCATGCCTTTGAAGGGGTTAGCTGGAGTGAGGGAGTAGGTACAACGAGCTGCCCTTCTCCATGTTATCTGCCTACCTTGCACATGCATTTTAAGGGTGAATATCTATGCCTTAATGATGTGTGCAAACGTGGGGGTACCGGAAAGCTTTGTCTGTATCCATCTCAAACGTCAAGGGTCTGGTGTACAGGGAAAATGAAGAGACCTGTAATAGAGGCGCGAGTCACAGTTACCTGGCTGCCGTGAACACCTTCACAGGAGAGGTAGGGTTTGAGCTGCTCTTTGAAGGATGGGTAGAAAGTCGGCAGGTTGAGGATTGGGCAATGGGAACTGCAGTGAGATTCGAGACACAGAAGGGCGGGGCCTGTCCAAAGAGCTGCTGGCAGCACGGCGTAGGCGGCATGGAGAGGTGTGGAGGTGTGAGATGGGCCAGGTGCTGGAAGGGTGACCTCATGATGAAAGCTTGCAACTTGTTTCTGTGAGCGTGGGGATGCCACTGAAGGGACACAGTGGAGCTTGCCTGAGTGCTGCATATGGTTGCCAGGGACTGGGGTGGCTTGTGAGTGGCCACGAGGCTTATGTGAGGAACACGTAGATGGCATTCTGCTTATCTTGGTGCTTCAGGTGCTTAACTACCGTGTATGTTTCTCTCCTCTCTTACTCTCACAGCCAACCTGTTGAGCTAATGCTTTCCCCCTGCACTGTGCTGAGTTCACACCAGGCAGGGCCTGTGCCGTGTGCACTTTGACTCGATGCTCTGGGCCGTGGGGTGGAGGACAGGACCCTGCACGTGTTGGGAAGCTTGCCCTGGTTGCAGTGTGGGGAGGGAGTTGGAGGGAGCGAGACTCCCGTCGAGGAGACAGGCTAAGTCCTATCGTGGACGTCCGTGCATGCCGTGGGGGAGTCTTGGAGAACAGAAGTGTGAGGTCCGTGGGGCAGTGGTCTGTACTTTATTCACTGCTGTTTCCCAAGTGTCTGGGATTCAGTTCAGTATTTGTCAAATGAGTGAATGAATGGATAGATGAAGAAATTTAAGGAATTACCCAGTTTTGCTGATTAAAGATTCTTTTGGGTTAAAAGTTTCTTCATTTATTCTGGAAGGGGGTAGGTTGGCCTTATATTGGAAACAAGTGATCTAACTAGGAGATCTGCTTGAAGGAATGGGAGTTTTGCTTGATGTTAGGGATTCAGGAGTGGCAGGGAAAGGAAGGGATAATTTCAGTGCATGGGAATTGTGCAAATGTGGCGAGGTCTCTGGTACAGATTTTAGCCACTTGAATGCAAAATGGGTCTTCAGTGCAGCGGGGGGGGGGAGGGAAGTCAGGATATGCCATAAAGGCAAAGGAAGAGGTTTCAAGTGCCCAGAGAAGCTATTTTATAGGTTTGCCTCGGGTCCTAGGCTGCTCTCCTTATGCCAGTTAAAGTCGTCTCATTGTGATGCTTGACTTAAAAGAGTTCTTGTTTGGTATCACCTACGATGGACCTAACTTTTAAGTGAAGGTTTCTGAACCTCATTGTCCTTTCCTCATTCATTTAAGTCAGGAGGGTGGGTTTTTCTCGTCCCACTCACCAGAATCATTATATAGCCCTAGCTACTTAACGTTTTCTTCTGTGTACATTCCCACGCTCACAGTTTTGATTGTGACTGGTGATAAGAATGGTTAGAGGATTGCCATCTTTTCTGAGAGCTTCTCCATTGGAATTAGGGAGTCCTGGAGGGTAAGTGTTGGGTAGGGATCGGGAAGCTGCTGGGGGCCTATGGAGGCTGATGCTGATCTTCCTGGTGGGTCTAGAGCCAGCTTTAATTCCTTTTTTTTTTGTGGTAGTGAACACAGGAGAGACTCGGCTGTGAGGGTTATCTTAGTAACCAAGCTCAGAAGGAGCTGAAAGCCAATGGTGGGAGTTCAAAGGGTGGGAAATGGATTAATTTCTTCCTCCAAAGCAGATAGAATACAGGACTGTAGGATACATGAGCTGGCACTGTGAGCCGGCAGGACAGGGAGCTGGAGCCTAGGGGACTGGGTAAATCAGAAGTGAGTAGAGAGCAGAGGTCATCAAGCCCTCGAGGACTCCTGCGCTCAGGAGCAGGCAGAGTCCGGAAAACCCCAGACCCCTTGGGACTCCCTTTTATTGAGTGCCAGCCACATTGCCTGGGACCCCAAAGTGGAAAATGCCCAGGGATTATTAGCTGGACACATGCATGTAGACATGTGCACGGGTGTGTATTTATACAGTTCAATAACTAGACTTACGCTATACATAATAACTTCAGTGTACCAGATTAAGATCTGGACATAGGAAGATTTGGGGGGAGGTGGATAACTTTGGACTTTTTACATTCATTTACAAACTAAGAATGAGAAAAGTAAACAGATGAGCCAGTATTGATAGAATGATGCATTTGGTTGGAGTTTGATGGGAATATCCAAGGTGAGACTATTTATATGAGTAATAACCTACCTACCACCTTCCTCCTTCCTTTCCTTCCTTAGCTTCTTTGTTTTCCTTAAGAAATTTCATGTACTTACGTAATTAAAAAACTAGGGTAATAACCATGAGAACTGGTGATTTAAATATTTTTAGAAGATAGATGGGTAGGTAGATGATGTAAAAGTTTAAAATTATGCCAACTCCTCTTTTTTTTTTTTTAAGTTTTAATTTTAATTCCAGTATAGTCAACGTACAGTGTAATGTTAGTTTCCGGTGTGCAGTATAGTGATTCAGCATTCTGTACGTTACCCAGTGCTCATCACGGTGAGTGTCCCCTTTACTCCCCACCACCTATTTCACCCATCCCCCACCACCTCCCCTCCGGCAACCATCTCTTTGTTCTCTGTAGTTTAGAATCTCTTTCTTGCTTTGTCTCTCTCTTTTTTTCCCCTTTGCTCATTTGTTTCTTAAATTCCACATGAGTAAAACATATGGTATTTGTCTCTCTCTGACTTATTTCCCTTAACTTTATACATTCTAGCTCCATCCATGTCATTGCAAATGGCAAGATTTCATTCATTTTTATGGCTGGATAATATTCCATTACACACACACACACACACACACACACACACATTATACCTCTTTAGTAAAATATCAGTGGACAGTTGGGCTGCTTCCATAATTTGACTATTGTAAATAATGCTTCTATAAATATCAGGGTGTTTATGTCCCTTTGAATTAGTGTTCTTGTATTTTTTGGGTAAATACCTGAGTAGCGTGATTACTGGATGGTAGGGTAGTTCTGTTTTTAACTTTTTGAGGAAATTCTGTACTGTTTTCCATAGTGGCTATACCAGTTTGCATTCCCACCAACAGTGTAGAGGGTTCTCCTTTCTTTCCCTACATCCTCGCCAAAATCTGTTGTCTCTTGTGTTTTTGATTTTAGCCATTCTGACTGGTGTGAGGTGGTATCTCATTGTGGTTTTGATTTGTATTTCCCTGGTGATGAGTGATGAGCATCTTTTCATGTGTCAGCCATCTGCTGGAGAGCTGTTCGTATCTTCTGCCCATTTTTCATTGGCTTACTTGTTTTTTGGGCGTTGAATTGTCTAAGTTCTTTATGTATTTTTGGATACTAACCCTTTATCAGATACGTCATTTGCAAATATCTTCTCCCATTCAGTAAGTTGCCTTTTTGTTTTGTTGATTGTTTCCTCCTTCACAGTGTGGAAATTCTTTATTTTGATGAAGACCCAGTAGTTTATTTTTGTTTTTGTTTCCTTTGCCTCAGGAGATATATCCAGAAAAATGTTGCTATGGCCAGTGTCAGAGGGTTCTTCTAGGATTTTTATGGTTTCACGTCTCACATTTAGGTCTTTAATCCCCACCGAGCCCTTTGTGAGCCCTTCTTCATTGACTTCACCTGTGTTCCCTTCTAGCCAAGACAGTGTACATGGAGCACGTGTTCCTGACATTTCATATGCTCTTAGATTAGGTAAGCAAAAGTAGCTCTAGAGGTGCCGGGGTGGATCAGTGGGTTAAGCATCTTTCTACTGATTTTAGCTCAGGTCATGATCTCAGGGTCGTGAGATTGAGCCTCGAGTCGGGCTCCCCACTCCGCAGACAGTCTGCTTAAGATTCTCTCTCTCCGTCTTCTCTTCACCCCTGTGCTCAAGCTCTCCCCCCCCCCCAAATAAGTATATCTTTTTTTAAGAAACTAGTAGCTCTTGCAACACCGGGCATTGTGGTTCTGTATTACACGTTTGCTGTAATGTTTGCTATACATTTGTGTAACTTGTTGAGGTTGTTTATTTAAACAGCCTATTTTTTTTCTTTTTTTAAAGATTTTATTTATTAGAGAGAGAAAGAGCATGAGCAGGGAGGGGCAGCAGGAGAGGGAGAAGCAGGCTCCCCGCTGAGCAGGGAGCCCGATGTGGGACTCTATCCCGAACCCTGGGATCATGACCTGAGCCAAAGGCAGACGCTTAACCAACTGAGCCACCCAGGCGCCCTGTTTAAATAGCCTATTTTTCCAAGTGAGCATTAGGCTTAGTATACTTCAGAATGTTCTAGAAAGCATATTTTTTAAAAGATCTTTCCATATTAAGAATAATTGTATAGATTTTTAGGGCAAACTTAACTCTAATTTTGGAATACAGTGAATGAAGAAACAGTTCTTGGCTCCAGTGGAGAGAAATAAACAAATGGAGGACTATCATTATTGTCAGGCAACTGTACATGCTGGCCCTGAAAAATTCCCCCTTCTTTCCTCAGTCCCCAGTAGACCGCAGCTGTGTGTTGACTTGTGTCTCTCATTTCACTGTGGAAGTTGTGCCGTGCAGATCATAGAATTTAGAGCCAGAGGTCCTTGTGACCCTGTCAAGCCGAGCTCCTTATTTTCCAGTTAATAAAACTGAGCCTTGAAAAAGTCCAGTGACTTGGCCGAAGCTCCAGGAAGCCCAGCGGTTTTCTAACTGCTTCACTGGTCTTGACCTGAGGAGGATGGTTCATTTCTGAGCTAATCAAAGAGCAAAATTCAATTGGCAGGTTACTTAGGAAGGAGTATTGAAGTGGGGCTTTTCAGGCTGGGGAAGGGCTCTCCAGAAGCTACAGTTGCTCATTGCTGTGAGGGGTTCCTTTAGTCCCCTTGGGAGTGGATAAGTGGGGGCAGAGAGGCAGGGGAGAGAACCCCTCTGCACTGACTCATAGCTTCCAGCGGTCTTGAAGCCAGCTCCCCACAGCGGCCCCGGGCTGTGTCCGTGTCCTGCTCTCCAGGCGGTGGCCCACAAGCCTGGCCCCCACCAGAAAGAAAGGGAAGAACATGAACGAGGGTGCTGGCTTCAGGTGAAATATGCTCTGAGCTCCTGGGAAGAGGTACCAGGCAGCCTGGGAGAGCAGGTGTATGTGGGATTCAATAATAGAAACTCAGAGTATTCCTTCTTTTGTGATCTTAACTTTGTGGGCAAATTTCATTAGTAGCATAATATTGGATATCCTCACAGCAATGCTAAACACCAGGCTTTCCTAAAAGCATTCTCTAAGGGAAGGCCTCCTTTTTGGTCTTTGGTCTCCTGCTTTGTTGCCTAATCACTCATTCTTTGTTATAATCGTTAAAATATCATGGATTTGATAATCAAGAAAGCTCTGATCTAAATGATGGTTTCAGGAGCACTTGTTTAAAAATGGCCCTGGGGAAAAAAAATTTAAAAAATAGCCCGGAAACACATAGTATGTCTATTTCGAGATTGGCGTCCCTGGTGATTTAAATGAAAACCAACAAGGGTCAAACAAGGAAGTAACTAAATGAAACTGGGTTAATTTTGGTTTCATAGGGAATGGGCAGGGAGGAAATTAGTATTTTGCCACTGGAAAAATCTGATTTTATATTAAAAAAGAACACATTTAGGGTATTTTAGAATTAACTTGGTTTTTCACTTGATTCATGTGTTTGTGTTTTGTGAACTGAATAAATGTGACTTAGAAGGAATTCTCATTATTCTGACAGAAAACGCTTATTCACTGATTATGTCTCTTTAAAATGGTGGCTGGATTTCACAGATATTTGTATGCTTTCCCTGAATACTCTTTGGATCCAAAGTTCCCAGTAAAACCAGACTGGCTTCATGTGTTCTTGGTTGTTTTATGTCTGAGGTCTTATCTAGTTTTTATAAACAGCCCTCCTAAAGCTGGAACTCTAATTTTAGAAATATTTTTACAGCGTTCATGTTGTATCTACAAGCCATGATGTAATGTAATGACGGGTTAGAGCCTGAGTTTGGGGCTCTGAAGACCTTCATGTGAATCTCTTTCCTCGGTCTTCTTTCTTGGGCACGTCGCTTCACTTCTCTGAGACCCCATGTCTTGTTGAATAGGGACAGTAATCAAAGTCCACTCTCTCGTTTGTAGCCCTTGGGCATAGATGTGTTTGGGGGTTGAGAGTTTTTCAAACTTTAGGAAGATAACAGAGTGCGTACAGGGTGTGATACAGGACCCTCTCGTGGGGTCTGGGCCGCCCCCCATACTCTAAAGGAAAACATGGAGATTTCTGCAGCCAAGTGGACAAGGATCTAAACTACACTAAGGGAGTCAGATCTTGCTGCCAAATGAATTTTTGGGACCAAGTTTTGAAAAAATACTGAGACTTTCAGAGCTGTTGCTGCTTTTTTGTGGATAAGGGATTATGGACCTGCATGTGTTGCCCTCCCAAACATGGTGTGGAATAATCTCTCAGTAAATAATGGCTGGCGGCAGTGATGTGATTCGTGGTGATAGTAGGAGGTGACTCCGGTCAGTATTGGAAATAAACATCTCTGCACTTTGAAGGGAAAATGTCTTTACATGGTCTTCATATTGTCTATTGTTGAGACATGGGTTTGTAAGAATTAGTTTCCTCTGATGGGGGTGTAGTATTTATTTATTTATTTATTTATTTTTTAAGATTTTATTTATTTATTCATGACAGACAGAGAGAGAGAAGCAGAGGGAGAAGCAGGCTCCCAAGGAGCAGGGAGCCCGATGCGGGACTCGATCCCAGGACCCTGGGATCATGACCTGAGCCGAAGGCAGATGCTTAACCATCTGAGCCACCCACGTGCCCTGGGGGTGTAGTATTTAGTCACAAATTCTTAAAGAAGCAGTCACCAGAAAGAGTAGTCCAGGAAACAGTGAGCGTTAGGTAGTGGGGGCTTGTCACAGAAAATCACGTAGGTTGTACAAGACAGCCGGAACTCTGCCACGTGAGTTGGGGGAAAGGTGCTGGCGGCAGCCAGTTCCCATGGCCTTTAACTGAGAGTTGGGAGTGTTTGCTGTCCATTGTAACACAGTCACTTCATCAGAGGTCGTTTGCCCAGGAGCCCCCAGCTGTTGGCAAACAAGAACAGCTCTTTCCTTCCAGACCCCATTGTGCCACCTAGATGGCACTGGAGCTGACTCAAGAGGCGTACAGACCAGCGGTTACGAGAGTGGACCCTTTGACCAGATTTTCTGGATCTTAGTCCCCAGACTGACTCTTCCACATGGTAGTTGAGGGTCTTTGGTCCTGTGTCTTCATCTGTGAAATGGGCATATGATATGCCTCCCCTACCCCAGCTCACTGTGAGGACTGATGGCTTGGTGCACACACAGCCCAGGTCAGTGCTTGCTGCAACAGCAGGTTCTCAGACAGCAGTATAATTATTAGGTAAGAAATGAGCATAATCATACTTGCCATCATCATGATCTATCTTGTAATTACAAACAGGGAGTTAAGCTAAGCTATATGTAAGGTTTCCTGACCATCTGACATTTTGACTTAGATGCTGAGACGGTATCTGTGTTGTGTTGGTGGCGCACTTTGGAGTGACCTTGGCCTTGGGGCTGTCACTGTGTCCATTAGAGGGCACTGATGTACAGACGAATCAGCTCCCGCCACATCCTCTGCGCAGAGAGGGAGGTGGCCTAGGCCTCCCAGCTTTGCTCTCCTGCCCAGGAACCAGGTAGCCTGTGGGAAGGAATCCCTCTTGTCCTTTTCCCTCGGTCTAGCAGCAGAGCCTCGAATCCTGTGCCAGCCTCGTTTCTGGGGCTGGGGGCACAAGACACGTGACCGCTGCTGGCTACAGCTGAGGTCGGGGAGGCGGCTGGCTGGATTAGGTTGATGAAGCCCCTGATTTGCAAATATTTTTATGTTTTAAATGGAAAAGATTCCACAAGCGTGTCTTTGAAATGCTCTTTGGGCAGCTGTATTGATTCCTTGGCAGTCTGGGAAATGTTCTCAGACTTGTAGAAGAAGCAGAAGCCTTGTGGGGAATTTGGTTTTGAATGTGAGCTGGATTTCATAATTGTCTGCCACTACTTTTTTTTAAAGTGCTTGGAGTTTGTACACCTTCTTTGAATTACTTTCATGTTTGTTGGAAATAACAGTTTCACCTGGTGTTTACAATTCTGTCTAAAGGAACCGCTCATAAAAGAAAAATTGTAACTCTGAGCAGTTGGTTCATAATAGCTTTAATTTCCAACTTAAGCTTCCTGAAAGACTTTTCTTAGGCTTCAAAGACCAAATTTTTATTTTTATTCTTTAATTTATTTTAAAGATTTTATTTATTTACTTGACAGAGATACACACACAAGAGAGGGAACACAAGCAGGGGGAGCGGGAGAGGGAGAAGCAGGCTTCCGGCCGAGCAGGGAGCCCGATGCGGGGCTCGATCCCAGGACCCCGCGATCATGACCTGAGCCGAAGGCAGACGCTTAACAACTGAGCCACCCAGGCCCCCCAAAACCAAATTGTTATTATTTTAAAGATACTGTAGTTTGTTTCCTCAGCCCTTTCTACCAAATAATGTTTACATTTTACTTTTTCAAATTGTGTCCTTGTTTCAAGTCTGTATTGAGTTGCTGGTGATTATCAGATTTGCTCCTTACCAGTGGCTCAGTTTTTCTTTTAACAGTAAAGTTGAGGAATATACAGAATATACTGTAGTTGAAGATGTCTTAGTCCTTCATACAGATCCGATAGGCAGGGAGACTTACGTATCTTTAAGTTCTTTTCAGGCTTAATATATTTGATCCTTGTCTCCTGTGTGGTGTTGGCCTCATGCCCAGGGGCACTTTCCATTTAACTGTATCCATTCTTGAGGTTGAGACGTCTTGAAGTTGTCAATGGACATTTCGTAGGAGTGGAACAGGATCTGTGTTTTATAATATGAATTAAGAGACTCATGTAAACAACTCAGCAGCTTTATATCTGCCTTGAAGTCAGGCGTGAATGTAGCTCTGCTTACTAATGGTAATCTCTAAAGTGCAGTCTCTCTCTCTCTCTCTCTCTCTCTCTCTCTCTCTCTCTCTCTCTCTCTCTCTTTCTCTCTCATCTCAAGAAAGGAAAATAATGTACACTAATTAAAAAGCAATGGATGGGGCGCCTGGCTGGCTCAGTCGGAGGAGCGTGTGACCCTTGATCTTGGGGTCATGAGTTTTGAGCCCCGTGTTGGGTGTAGAGATTACTTAAAGAAAAAATTAAACTGAAAAGCAACAGATAATTGTAGCTTGTGCAACCAAAGAGCTTTAAATTAGATGGAAGTCTGCCATGGGCTACGGTTTAGGGGTGGGGATGCGACACATACTCTATATCCGCCGTGCTGGGGTTAATGTGCTTAGCGTAGACCTCACAACTCCCCGTTACAGTCACGAGCACCAAGGAAGCTACAGTCCGGGAAGGATAAAGAACTCGCCCAAGAACACATAGCTAGACCCTGGGTATGCAGTGGGGGCTAGAAATGGAGGGTGGGAGCGAGAGAGCTTTCAGGAGGACTGGGAGTGAGATGACAGGGTACCTGTAGACGCACTCAGAAGTACTCTGATAGTGTGACCCCAGTGACTGCCGATTGGTGGTGTTGACAGAAGAGGTTCAGAGGTGAGCTGTAACAGTAGAGTAGATGTGTGGCTTTAGCTGAGCCTCTGCTGCAAGGCTTGGCCTCTGTGCTCCACCCCCGCCCGATGCACCAACACTTCTGCTAATTCTGCAGGGTCTTTAAGAAAGACCATCAGTGGTTTATTCAGGTTTGCAAGCTATTTTATTTGCATGTACTACTAACTTTGCTAAACCCTATGCAGAAAGGGCCCTCGGTCAGACCCTTGGCTTCTGAATGTTGCTGGTTTGGAGCGATGGATAACAAGGCCAGTTGTCCCTGGACGACTAGCCCTTACCGGCTGCCCCCCCCTTTTTTTTTCCCCCTTTTTAAGAGTTCTGTCAGCACAGCTGATCTCTCCCTAGTGCAGGCAACAAAGGGCAAGGGATCCTTTTCATAGCACTGAATCCCCAAGTTAAGACCCCTTTTATTTTGCCATTAGTGGGATGCCATGACTGGTCGGCTTCCAGGTTGTCCCCTCAACCACTGTCCTGGCTGTGCTTCCCCAGCTGGTTCTTCAGTCTGAGATAGTTTTGATCCATGTACATCATAACCATAGTTACTAAATGTGAAGTATGAGAGGTGGCCTTCAGCAGTCTGTTAACAAATATATTCGAATATTTTAAATATCTTGTACCCAAAGTTTTAGTTTTTAGCGGAAGATGTCACTGGCTTATTTTTTGCTAGTTCTCTTTTCCCCATCACAAAGGGGCCAAGTATACATTTGAGGGTAGTGTAAATACTTTTGTTAGTTTTTTGTGGTTTCTCAAGTAAGAGAGCCAGTGAACTCCTCAGTACTGACTCTGAACCTAGAAACGTCGGGTCGCACTGCTTACCTTTTACTCCCTTTCTGTATGTGGTGGATGTCAACTTGCAAGAACTTTTAAGTAATTAAATTCATGGAATGTTTAGCTTTCACAACAGCTTAGTAGTTTACAGAGTAAATTATCCTCAAAGACCAGGACGGAGGCATTTGAGTGTTTCGTTTTCTTAGGTTTTATTTTTATGTTTTCCGTGTTCTAAAGAAGAGGCAGAAAAACATTAACTCTGTGGTTAAACTTGAATTGGCCGAGTTGGGAAGCTTTGAGCCTTATAAAAATGTTAAGTTAAACTGGTTGTCTGTGGCTTGGTAACCAGTATCTTATCCAAAACCCATTTAGTTTTGGATGCTCCGTTGCACATAAAATGAGATGAGACTTAATCATTATTGCACGTGATATTTATACAGAGACAGACTTAGGCTCTTACAGTTAAGAGCTGCTGGAAATCACGTTGGGAAAGCTGATCAGACATGGTAGATTAGTGTCCAGTTGCTTCCAGTTTTTTTCCTTCCTTTGCTTCTCGTTTGTTACAGTTTTGACAACAGAATGTATGCGCGGGTATCCCTAGCCATCGAACAAGGCAGAACATTGTTTTTATGGCATATATGCCTGTATTTTATTGTAGGTGCTGGACTGGATTGAGAACCATGGAGAAGCATTTCTGAGCAAACATACGGGTGTGGGGAAATCTCTTCATCGGGCCAGAGCTTTGCAGAAACGTCATGAAGATTTCGAAGAAGTAGCACAGGTAAAACCATGGCTTTCACTATTTTCTCCCATAGATACCTCTGTGGTTGGTTTTTGAATTCGTTTTAACCACATCTGAGATGACTGATCTTCGCTAGATATGTTTAAAGGTGATTCAGAGGAGGTAATGCTCCGATTTGAGAGTGAGGCTGTCCTTGCCTGCTCAGATTTCGTCTGTTGGCTGGGCCATAAAATAAGGTGTTCTTGACACAGAAAAATGCCCTGAATGTTTTTGCCGTATTTATTGTACCAATGCCTGTTGACTCATTTGTGAGATTTCAACTGATAAACAGTAATGGTTCTCACATTTCTGTGATGATGGGCCAGCATTCCTTGTCCTTTTCCAGTTCTTTTAAACGTGTGTGCTTAGCAGCAGGATGTAGGGCGTGTAGTGTGTTTAGGGCATGGGATTTGTGGAGTGGAAGCATTGGCTATCATGCTCACGAGCTGCGTCATTTGGAAAAGTCTCTTCACATTTCTCAGATTGACGTTCTTATCTGGAAAGTAGGCCCAGGGAAGGCTTCTGGAAGAGAGGAAGTCAGGGGTGTGTACGGCAGCAGCATGGAAAGCACCCAGGCCAGGACCTTCTACTTATTATTTGGCAAATGTGCTTTTTGTTTTGTGTTTTGAAAGAAAGTAGAGTGAAGAAGGGAGAAATTACAACATGGCCTTGTGTGTGTGTCCGTTCCATGTTATATGGAAGTTGTAAGGAGGTGTAGAGGGAAGGTTACTTTAAACAGAAGTTGTCTAGTAGGATGCATCCAAACTGAAAGACATTATTGTAAAACCGAGGAACATCAGAGACAAAGTCTTAAAAACAAGGACAGAAATGACAAAACAACCCCTGTGAGAAGGGTTATTAGAAAGACAGCCAACTTCTTGGGGCCCCGGGTGGCACCGTTGGTTGAGTGTCCAACTCATGCTTTCAGCTCAGGTCGTGATCCTCGGGGTCGTGAGATCGAGCCCTGCGTTGGGCTCTGCGCTCAGTGGGGAGTCTGCTTGGGAGTTTCCCTCTCCCTCTGCCCCTACCCTCCACTCGTTCTTGCTCTCTCTCTCTCAAAAAAATAAATAATCTTAAAAGAAAGAAGGAAGGAAGGAAGAAAGGAGGGAAGGAAGGAAGCAAGAAAGCAAGCCCACTTCTCTCTAGGAACCACAGATTCTGGAAGTTGGTAGAATAGTCTTAAGGGAAATTAACTCTGAACCTGGAATTCCAGATCCAGCTGAACTATCGTTCGGTGATGAGGATAAAATGTAGATCAAGACTGAGTGAGTTTACTACTCACATACTTACCAGAAGAACTAAAGCATATAGTTTATTTTTTTAAAAGATTTATTTCAGAGAGAAGGAAAGAGTACTCGTGCGTGAGAGTGGTGGGGGAGGGGCAGAGGGAGAGGGAAAAGACTCTTTGAGCGGGCTCCACGACCGCGCCGACGCGGGGCTTGGTCTCACGACCCACGACCGCGCCGACGCGGGGCTTGGTCTCACGACCCACGACCGCGCCGACGCGGGGCTTGGTCTCACGACCCTGAGACCATGACCTGAGCCGGAACCAGGAGTCGGAGGCTTCACTGACTGAGCCGCCACGTGCCCCAAGGCATATGTAGTTGAGTGGGAGTAATGGGAGCGCCCACTCTGAGGGGAACACTGCAGGAACAGGGACGTCGTTTTGTCCTCTTCTCCGTCTCTAACGCCTCAAACAATGCCTGGCACATTATAGTGATCAGCAGATATTTATCAAATGAATTAGTTAATAAAAAGGAAAGTATGAGAAGAAAGGACTGGGATCAAGAATGAGCATAGAAATTGGGAAATATATTTGTAAATCCAAGGATTGACCATTTAAACGGTAGACTTGGTGTAGTTAAAAGCAGGATGGCAGTGAAGTACCAGAGCACTTTAACCCGGGAGAGGAAGTGGGTTCTGAGGCCGCGGGAGCTACTGCTTACCTGACTGACGCTTGTGAACTCACGGGCACGTTAGCACTTCGGAGTGACCACTTAGAGTCTAGGGGTAGCAAGTGTCACTGCTAGCAAGCGTAGCAGGAAAAGAACCAGAAAACTGGGTAAATAAAAATTCATGGAAATGGTCTGGTGGAAGCAAAAGAAACAAAGAAAACAAAAATCATGATAGAAATCACAGAATAAGATGCAGTAATTTAATTTGTTCATAAGTATCAGTAGTTACAATAAATGCAAAATAGATTTTACTTGTAAAGAGACAAAAGATTCTCTGATTATCTCTTAAAAATCATGGCATCATTTTCAGAGGACACACCTAAAACATAAATACCCAGGAAGTTTGAAAGTATATAACCTATTACCGAAAGATCCACCAGGCAAATATTAACCAAAATAAAACTGATTTACGAATATTAATATTAAGCAAATAGGTTGGAGGGTATAAGAACATGATTAGAAATAAAGAGCTTCTTCCCTTCTAAAAAGGAAGAGTGTCAGTAGATCCAACAATGTGGTCTCATCCACAAGGCAGGGTAGAGAGGAGTAAACCGTGGCTGTGTGTCTGTAGGTTCTGTATGACAGAGGGTTCAGGTACACACTGGTTTGGGGAACTGAATTCGGGACAGACTTAATGGGATAACAGAACAGTCTGCGCTTAAGTCTTGTTCGGTGAAAATGCCTTCTCTACGTGTCTTCACATACAAAGTAAAAATGACAATCCCTGTCTTTCTGCTTTCTCCATCTCGAAAAAGGAGCAGGAAAAGATGGTGTGTTCAGCAGCCTTGCCGCAAGCAGGATGCGTCTTTGGAGCATTTTTCTTGTCTGTTTTATGTGTAGTGTCCCTACTTCATGCCTGCTGAAAAATATTTTGTCTTCCTCTTGTAGAAGAAATGTGGAAAATGTGCTCTTATCTCCCCTTCGTTTTTTCCATGCGATAAGCTACTGCCGTGGCCGATGTGGTTTGGGGATGGATATGAAGTTTGTGTCATATGAGCAAAGACTTCAGGCACTGAAGAAAGTAAGAGGCAGAACTTCAAACAAGCAGGCTCTGGAGATGGAGGCTGCCCCCTCAAGTAGCATGGACACCCATGGCCGTAGGCTGGGCTGCCCTCACCTCTTCCCACGCCTTCCTGAGCTCCCTCCAGTAGGGAGGGTGAGGGTCTACCGAATGTCCTCGTGTGTCTAGCACGCCATTGGCCCTTCTCCCTCCAGTTCCAGTGGTTCCTTCCATTCCAAATTAAGGAAATCTCTACTATGGCTAACGCCCTATCTTTCCATGGTAAACCCATCTCCGCTGGTCTAAGCCAACCATCAAAGCTGTCAACACAGGTTCCCAGGGGGCAGCAAGAGTGAGAAGACTCTTTGCAGGAAGTATTTCTGCCCCCAGGTTTCTAGGGCAAGCCAAGGGTCAGAGTAGCACTCTGAGCTGTGGTCTGCTCTTCACCCCTGGTTCAGAGAGAGGCAGATGCTTGTTTGCGCCCACCTCTACCTACTCAGCTGAGCCTCAGTCCTTTCTTATCTCTGCTCTTTGTCCCTGGGATTCTGAGGGGTGCCCAGCCTCTTGCCCTTACACTGTTAAGTGCTCAAACTCCAAGTCTGAGCTGTGCATCAAGAGCAGCCTTGAATACAAACGCTTAGTTCACTTTGCAGACATCTGCACCCGCTGTCCCTCCCTCT
The DNA here is from genome assembly GCF_003265705.2 of Callorhinus ursinus. NCBI lineage: Eukaryota > Metazoa > Chordata > Mammalia > Carnivora > Otariidae > Callorhinus > Callorhinus ursinus. Next base: position 81,765,438 of record NW_027397065.1, on the reverse strand, counting down.
GGTTTTCAGATACTGGCCACGTGCAGCAGGTTTGGTCCGGACAAACAGTGGCCTTGCCCTCGAGGCAAGATTACATCTTGTGTTTGTAGCTTCCTTCACTGTAGTTTTCTGGCTCTTCCCAAGGGACACAGCCTCAGTACTGCTGCAGCACAGGCCATCGAGCCCCGTGACCTTCACCACCCTTTCCCCCTGCCTGCCCCATCCTGACTGCTGTCTGGCAGATCAAACCACAGAAGTGCTTATGGCAGAGATCTAAGTTTATATTTTAGATTTATGTCATTTTTTGAACAGGATGGCCTTTGGAAGCCCAAATTAAGAGCAGATACGGTATTGTCAGTGCTTAATTAGGAGCTGTATTTCATTTTCTGAAACATATTCACAAAAGTAGAACAAATTTTGGGGTTTAGGGAGAAGAAGATGCCTTTTTGCCGTTGTTTAAGGTTGGTGGTTTTTTAGGGTTGCATCTTGAAGGGTCCTTTGGAAAATCAATTCTAAATTGTCTTTAGCGATCTAGATTTGGCCATTTATTTAATACACTTATAGCCAGCTTCTCCAAAACAGTGAGTTGTGGCATATGGTGAAGTACCAGATACAAGAAGGAAGTGGTGAAAGTCTTATGGTTGAATTCATTTAAAAGGTACTAAATATAGATTTATTATGTAGAACAGTTCTGGTGTTCTGGGAAGGAGGAACCTGAGAAGAAGTCAGATTGGGTTGGTGGGAGCCAGCGGCACAGCCTGGCGTCACGTCTGCAGGGCGAGAGACTTCCTGCAGGAGCCTCAGGCGTGGGGCTTTGTGTCAGGCGCCGCTGTGGCCACATCAGGAAGCACTTGGGTATGTTTTGCATGCAGTTTTGCAGAGCCAAGAACCTCCTCTCTACTAAGCTGAGGATCCATCCCTTCTTTATTTTGTACGGTGATTGTGAGTAGCTATTTCCTATTGCATGAATCCGGACTGATGAATGTATAGGGTGTGGCCTTGTGCAACTATGTCGCATTTTCACGCAGGAGCTTTACAGAAGAAATACGTGCTTTCCCCACGGGAAGCTTTCTGCACATGACTTTTGGAGAGGGAGATGCTCAGGCAGGCATTTTTCTCTTTTACCTTCTAAGTAGGTATTCAAGTTAATGTTCCTTTTTAGATTTAAAAAGCCATGATTACGATAGCCGGTAAAGTAAAGCCCACAAAACCCTGGTTTAAGGAAGAAGCCAGCTTCCAGAGCACAGATTTCTTGAATACGATTAGTAAATCTCTGCCATAGCATCTCCCCATGGGCGTGTATCCTGTGAGCGCTTACACTACCTTCTCTCCTGTCTGCCTTTCCCCTGAGATTCACATCACCTTCCAAAGATGGAACGTATTGTGACAGCCTTCTCCATGAAGCCGTTTCTGTCAACAACTTTTTATGTGTGCCATGTAATTATCTTGTCTTCCGGGATAAAGAAATGTGGCATTTAGGAAAGCAGGAAACATTCCATTTGGGCAAGATTTGCAGAAGATAATCAGGCGTATTCTCCAGTTCCCTGGTCGCTACTGAGCTCATTGTCCTCTTTTGTGCACAGCATGTCCTAAATTTCTGATTTGCTACAGTTAATAGAGCCTTGCTTCTATACCACAGGCTGCCATTTCACAGTAAGTTCATTTTTTGATATAAGGTGTAGTGTTTTGTCTTTTTAAATAAATTCGTAGTGGAGAATTTTGGCCCGATGTTTACTGTCAAGGATTTCCTTCAGGTTGGCATGTGCTTACAAGATACCAAATTTCCCTTATCACAACACTTCCTAAATTTCCTAAGGCCTTCACTGCTTTTATGACCTTGGGCCGGTTCCTCCATCTCCCCAAGCCTCAGTTTCCCTAGCCGTAAAATGATACCTAATTTCTTCCTTCGCCAGGTAGCTGTGACAAGACTAGCTGTGCCGATTCCCTGCCTAGAACCTTCCCCTGCCCCCCTCCACCCAGAATTATTTCTCTGGTAAAATGCTAACACATACGGATAGCCGTCAGTAGTCACTGTGTTGCTGTACCTAAATATGTGCCATACAGAGTTTTTCACTTCTCCTAGTGTTGCGAGTTTTACCACGCTGTAGCACATTTCAGCTCTGTATCACCTGTGTGTGTGTGTGCTGGGGAGAGGGGTGGCAGGCTTGTGTCCTGTGCTTTCCCTTCGTGGATGAAAAGATGGCAATTTATGGGCCTTTTAAATGATTCAGAACACTGGGTTTGTCTGTTTTTAAGATTTTATTTATTTGAGATAGCACAAGCAGGGGGCAGAGGGAAAGGGGGAAGCAGGGTTCCCACTGAGCAGGGAGCCCGATGTGCGGCTGGATCCCAGGACCCTGGGATCATGACCTGAGCCGAAGGCAGACGCTCAACCGACTGAGCCACCCAGGTGCCCCAGGACACTGGGTTTTGTTTTTTCATTTTTTTTTTTTTTAAAGATTTTATTTATTTATTTGACAGAGAGAGAGAGAGAGCACAAGTAGGCAGAGTGGCAGGCAGAGGGAGAGGGGGAAGCAGGCTCTCCGCTGAGCAGGGAGCCGGACGCGGGGACTTGATCCCAACACCCCAGGATCATGACCTGAGCCGAAGGCAGCCGCTCAACCGACTGAGCCACCCAGGCGCCCCCGACACTGGGGTTTTTAATACAGATTATAGATGTACTGACCCATCATTCTTTTTTGTTGCATCGGTATAAAATACCTTGAAAGCTTTCTATATGCAGACTTTGGTATGTTGTTTTTTTTTAAAAGTAATCATTCCTTGAACTACTTATGTTCTCCTCCTCCCCTGTGTTTTCTAAGATCAGGAAAACCCGTCTTTTTCACTGGATGCTGTCTAAATGTAGCCTCTGGCCATCTTCTGTTGGTCCCAGACCAGAGCAGCTGAGGATCTGTAGAGAAAGGAAGGCCCGATCTGCCCTGCAGTGTTTCCTGAGTCCTAGCACTTACGCAATTTGAATTTTCTTCTCCAGAAAAGGGGAAACCATTCCGCCCCCACCCGGGCCCGGCCCTTCTAGTATCTCCTTTAATCCTCCTCCCAGGGAATGTAGGCCCACAGCGAGATGCCTTTGGGGAGAGGATGGCAGGCCGAAGGCAGGAGAAGTCTGGTTTCTTCAGGCTCTAAAACAGCCTCCTGACACCACCTCCCCTGAAGTAGAAATTTAAGTACTGAATTTCCCCTTGCAAGAGGAACCCTGGCCTGGCCATTTGTTGTTTGAACAATCCGAGCTCTCTGGACTGACTTGGACAAGTCACTTCCCCTTTGCGCCCTTGTGATAGGGCTTTGCGGGGCGCAGGCCCAGGGGCTCCAGAGTCACCATTTATGACCGGTATGCTCGTTAGCACATGGAAATCTCTTATCTTCTGTGGCAGCGGGACCTAGGGTGGGCTCTGTTCACAGGAAGGCCGTTGGTCTCAGAGACTCTGCATGCTGACCCTGGCTCCACCAGCCCCTCCTGGGGGCCCGGGGAAAGCCACGGAGTCTGTCGTGAGGGCTCGTTTTCTCCAAGTGTAAAATGAGAGGTGGGACAAAGTAAATACTGGGTGGTGTCTCTGAAAATTAAAAAAATGCACTTGTTCTTTTGGAATGAACTCACATATGCCTCAGATATCCTTCCCTGCTGGCAAAGAGGTAGAAAAGCTTTCAGAAACAAAGTGTTCAGTGCTGGGAGGCAGTATCACCTGCCGATCTCCTTATTAAACACGAGAGGTAAGCAACTTCATGGCGGTGATGACAATAAGAAAATAGGATTTAGCTCTTAAAAGAATGTATGTGTGCTGCAGAAAGCATGATACTCTGTTAGCTTCTTTCGTGCCTCTGCCCAGAGATGCAGAGCATACTTCCTGGGTGAGGCTTCGCGGGGGGGTGGGGGGGTGGGGGGGGGAAGCCTGGGTCTGCATAAAGCCATCGTCCCCAGAAAAGTCACCTGAATCTGAGCCTCTGATGGTCATAGACCCTTTGTCAGCAATGTATGCAGAACCTCGGTGGCAGGAGCCCTTGATGCTAATAGCTGAGCTTCATAAGGAGAGCTTTCTCTGTGCCCAGGGGCTGCACCGAAGGGCCCAGGAGCCAGCCCCTCAGGAGGAAAGGTCTAACTGAGATAATTGTGGAAAGTACCCAAGGATTTTTCCAAAGGTGAAAGTTTTTTCTGAAAAATCCGCTATGTATATGTGTGTGTATATATTGCGTATACATGCACACACAGGTAGCTGACCTTTGAACAACGTGAGGCTTAGGGACACTGACACCCCCCCCCCGCCCACAGTTGGGAGTCCATGTGTAACTTTTTTTAAGGTTTTATTTCTTTCTCTCTTTTTTAAAGATTTTATTTATTTGACAGAGAGAGACACAGCGAGAGAGGGAATACAAGCAGGGGGAGTGAGAGAGGGAGAAGCAGGCTTCCCACCGAGCAGGGAGCCCGATGCGGGGCTCAATCCCAGGACCCTGGGATCATGACCTGAGCCGAAGGCAGATGCTTAACGACTGAGCCACCCAGGCACCCCTTAAGGTTTTATTTCTAAGTGATTTCTACACCCAACGTGGGACCCAGACCTACAACCCCAACATCAAGGGTCGCACGCTCTACCAATTGAGCCAGCCAGGCACCTCAAAAATCCGGGTATAAGTTTTGACTCCCCCCCCCCAAAACTTATCTAATAGCCTACTGTTGACCGGAAGCCCTACTGATCACATAAACAGCCAATTACCATATTTTATATGTTACATGTATTAGATACTGTATTCTTAGAATAAAGTGAGCTAGAAAAAAGTCAGTAAAGTCATAAAGTATATTTGCAATACTGTATTCATTAAAAAAAAAAAAATCCACGTATATATGGACCGTGCAGTTCAAATGTGTTGTTCAAGGGTCGACTGTATAAACACATATACTTTTAAACTTTATTTTTTAGACCAGTTTTAGATTTACAGAAAAATTGTGGTGATGATACAAAGAGTTCCTCTACCCAGCCCCCAGCTTCCCCTGTGCTTACTGTTAGTATGGTACATTTGTTAACTGACAGTGATGGATTACTATAAACTGAAGCCCCTCCTTTGTTCAGATTTCCTGAGTTTCCCCCATTCCAGGACCCCGTCCAGGATGCCACGTGACATTTAGCTGCCGTGTCGTGGGCACACCCTCCACACTCAGACCCGGGCCGAGCCCTTCTCCCACCTCCCTACAACCTTGCCCTCCAAGCCCAGTGACTGCCCTGCAGGCCTGTTTCCTTAGCTGTGGAAGGGGCTGTGCTGAGGATTAGACCCAAGGCCCAGTAAGTGCTTGTGGCTGTGGCACAGGGAGAGGTGGGTGTGCAGCCTGTGGTGATGATAAAAGAATAGACTGACTTTTCGTTGGCTTTTATGGACACTTTTAAATTCTCTGTAGACACTGCACCCCGACTCACGGCGTGCCCGGGGATGGACTGCTTCTGCCCCCACGCTGACGCCTGGGGTGCCCGTTGTTCTGTTCATGCGCATCACGACAGTCCTTCCTGAGACCATCTCATACCTATCAAGCCGTGTTTACACTTGTTTTAAATTTTGGTTTTTTTTTTTTTTTTTTGACTTGCAGGGAAGTTGGAAAGTACAGCACAAGGAACTTAACTCCCCCTTGAGCCATTGACTTTAGCATGTATTTCCTACCAGGAAGGGACATTCTGCTGCTGTATGCCCCCAGTGCCATTGTCAAAATCGAGAAATGAACACTGCTGCAGGCTTTCCTTCTAGCCCCCGGGCCCCGTGATGTCCTTTATGGCGAGAGGACCCAGTGCAGAAGCACCTGTGGCGTTGAGTTGTCACATCTCAGAGGTCCTTGAGTTTGTAGCATCTCCTTGGTTGTTCCTGAGCTTTGGTGACCTGACACTTCGGAGGATTTGAAGCCCGTTATTTGGGAGCATGCTCCTCACTCGGTCTGTCTGACGTTGGGTCATGAGTAGATTCCGGTTATACCTGCGTCCTCGGCCCACTGTATCAGGGCTGCTGCGTCCTTCTTTGTGCCTTCCCGCCAGTCGGCACCTGACTTTAACTTGTCCCGCTACGTCTGGCATGCAGTTTGATTTCTAGGTTAAAGTGGTGTCTGCCACATTTCTCCGTTGTAAGATGAGTCTCCTCCCCGCTTTGTAATTAGTAAGTACTTAGTGGGGAGCTACTTTGAAATTCTATAAATATCCTGTTCCTCAGCCAGTTTTATTTATTTATTTACGTCTGTCTGGACTTACGGTTTTCTGTTGTATTTCGTGGATTGTACTCTGTTACTGTCATTGTTTACTCTCAGACCGTCCCTGCTTTGGCCAGTGTGCGCCTCCTCAAGCTGCCTTCTGTGTCCTGACCTACCCACATTGTTCTTGAGCATTTCCTTACTTTTGGATGCAATAACACGTCTCAGCCTTCTCTTGTACTCTGTCCCCCCGGCCCCTGAGTAAGCCGTATCTCCAGGAGCCCTGGTTCCTTGGAGAGGAGAACGGTGATTACAGGTGGAAATCTGGCTGCTGCCTGCTGATTGCTCTTGGGTCACTGCTGCTCCTGGGGCTTCTCTGGGGACAAAGGGAGAGAGGACGTGTGTGTACAGAGGTGCACGTTCACACATCTGTGGAAGCCACGTGTTCACACTCAGCCCTCCAATCCCAGCCCAGTGCCACAGGGTTAGCTCAGCTTTTCTCCTTGTCCGCATTTGTCAGTCCCTTCTCTGAAGCGAGGACCCTGCCTCTCATTATCCTTAACCTGTTCGCTTTAGTAGATGAATGTCCCTGGATGTGACCAGTCTCCCCAGTGGGAGGCTGCCCATGCAGGGGCGCTGTCGTCCTTCCTCAGGCTCTCTGCGGGGACACTGCCCCACACTCTGGGCCACTGATGAGATACCCACCCTGCTCAGCTTTGGGACTCACATGTTGGAGAAGGATGAAGGACTCCACCTGTTTCTCAGAGGGACCGCAGCCTGCTCTGTGGGCCTTCCCGGAAGGCCTTCCCTCTGTTCTCAACGCTGCGCCCAAGCCCTCCCGCCTGTTCTCGGCTGCCCCCGGCCCCTGCCGGCCGGCCCTCTCTCGAGCAGCTGCATGAACAGTCGGGTCTCTAGCACACCTCTGTATCTCTGGAACCCATTTGCAGCCTTTCATTTATCATGAATTAAAATGGAGTAATTTTCAAAGTGTTCTTGATACCTATTTGCACATTAACTTTCAGCTCTTTAAAACCGTGGCTACTTTATATAAGCCATTATGGTCATTTCCTTTTTCTCAAAAAATATGCCCCCTGAAGTAGAGAAAAGATAAGCATGGATTACCGATAAGTAGAAACACGTTAAGAAGACAGCAACTTGTATTTGCAACCTAATCATTTCACTTGAATTCGGGGAATTACAAAATCGTACATCATACTGAAAAACAAAACTGCAACTCTGCATTCTGTCCCAAGACTGGAGGGGAAAGTGAAGTGGGCACTTGACCTAGGTGCTGTCTTCTGGATGTGCAGCACAAGAAGCTGAGGGCCCTCTGTGAGTCATGGGGCAGCCAGAAGCTGCCTACAGATACCCCAGCGCTGCTGTAGAGGGAGGGGCTTTGCCGGAAGGTTCAAGGTTTAACAATCTAGAACAGTAATGGCGAAAGCTGCTGATGGAGGTATATTGAACTCCTAAAGTCATCTCTTCCCATCATTTTTTTTCTGTTGGATTTACAGAAATGATCAGGAATGTCCCGAACTGACTCAGTTGCAGTCTGTTAGGATGCCCAGCTGTTTGGTTTGTTTGTTTGTTTGTTTTTAATTCACCCAGTTTCTCTGGATTTTCTCTTGTGCAGAACACATATACCAACGCGGATAAGTTACTAGAGGCAGCAGAACAGCTGGCTCAGACTGGGGAATGTGACCCGGAAGAGATTTATCAGGCTGCCCATCAGCTTGAAGACCGGATACAAGATTTTGTTCGGCGCGTGGAGCAGCGCAAGATCCTGCTGGACATGTCCGTGTCCTTTCATAGCCACGTCAAGGAGGTGAGGTGTCAGCAGACACAGCGGAGCCTGGGTCCAAAAGGCTCTGTGAACCCCCCGGGGAGAGAGTGGGCAGAGTGGACTGGTCGTGATATGAAGAAGTGGAGCAGAGTGGCCAGCGGTGAGGTGTAGCACGTTTGCACCGAGCGGGCCAGCGTGGACGGGGTGCGCTGGGCTTCCTAGCCTCTAGCCCCACAAGCATAAGCCTGCCTCTGCCAGGGCACGTGGGAGCCTGTGTACCTGCAAGACTGGACCCGTGAGGGCTGGGCTGGCGGATGACCGGTGTGGAGTAGCTGGTGAGCAGGGATGTGTCGGGCCGAGGGCTTTGCCTTTAACTTGGAGAGAGAACAGGGCACGTCTGTTTTAGCGTCGGTAACCACGTTGTGGTCAGAGCTGGGTTTCCTTTCTGTGTGTTAGTCTGTCATGTGGCCAGCATCATGGTTGACTTCTGATTTTATCAGACTGTGCGACTACTCTGATTCTGATAAAAGTGCATTTTACGTAATATTAAATTTAAATGTACAAAGCCAACAGGGCCATAATAATATTAATGTTAATGTCATAGGTATGCTCTCATTAATGCACTTACCTCATTGTAAGAGATAATGCTATTTGATGTATGAAAAATAGGGAGGTACTAATTATGCTTTTGTGTGTGTTATTTCTTAGTAGAAAGCACATAAAATTACAATTCAAGAAACTCCTGTAGCTTTTGAGAAAAAAAGGACTTACAAATTCAGTAAGGGTATCAACTTTTACTGCATCTTATTTCTAAGGAAAAAAAAATTCTCCACAGCTCTTTATAAATTGGAGTTGAGGAGCCCTTCCAGGTAATTTGGAATTGAACACATGAAAGCTTACAGACACAGGCTGGGAGGAAGGATCTAGAAAGAGTAAGGCTGCCAGAGGAACACAGGAGGGGCTTCAGAGATCAGGAACCAATAGATGTGTTCAAAAGGAAAGAATTTCTCTGCCAAGTCTAGGATCTTGGGCAGTCAGTCTTCAACCAGGCCATTTGTAACTTGAAAGTTTGGCTCCCAGAAGAGCACACTTCCCTCTTACTCTGAAACTCTACGAGCCCGTGTGGCAAACTGGAGGCCCCAAGACCTCGTGCTTCAGCTGCACCCAGGCTGGTGGTGGCTCTGCCGTCCTCTGCTGAGCAACCCTTTCTGCAAAAGTCGACACTTTTATGAGCCTCGGACGGCCGTCAGAATAGAAAACCAACACTGCTAGTTTCTTTGCCTTCTCTTAATAATGCCATAACTAAAAAAGACTTTACAACATTTACAGAGAAACTGGGTTTTTTTCTGAGGATCATGGTCATTCTGAGGAGATGTACAAATGCAACATTTGTCCACAGCAATTTCTAGTTACAGATGTAGCAGGCTGTAAGTTCTTCACCAAACCGTAACCACCAAATAGCCTCCCTGCCTCTGGCAGCTCTTTTCCCAGCCTCCTGCAGCATGCCACCAGAAATAGAAATTTGAGCAGGTCATAGCCTTGCTCTTGAACCCTCAGTGGCTCTGTGTATGTGGGGCACTAGCCTGAAGCCTCTTAGCATCCTCGTGGCCTGGCTTCAGCTTTTCCTCCAGCCCCTTATACTCAGGACAGTGTCCCCCAACCTGTGGCACTCTCACACCCCTGAGACTTGGACTTGCTGCTTCCCTTCACTTCCTCAGGCAGAGTTGGCACTTTCCCTTGCACTTCCTGGAACTTTCTTCCCATGCACCTGTTGTAGCACTTGTCCTAGTTGCCATACAGTTGTGTGTGTCTCCCTCTTTCTCCTCAGTATGGATATGTTAGCTTCTCTTTATCTTATGCATTTGACCCCCAAGCTGAGAGGGAGAAGGTGGTATGTGTGACAGAGCAGATCATGCTGTTGCTCATTAAGCTGCAGCAGTCAGCCACCCGGCAGCGAGGAGCTCTGAGCAGCCGCCTCCCAGGGAAGAGCAGCCGGTGGGGGCTGCCGTGGCCGCTGTGGCCCTGGGTGGTCTGTGCTGCGGGAAGGGAGGAACCTCAGCCATGTGTTGGTGATCTGATAACTTGTTTCTGTGACGTGCCTGGTGATACTCTTTAGCAGGATTTGTAAAGGCTTAGCTTGCCTTTAGGACAGAGCAGACCTTTTACATGACACGGTATTTATGGTTTACATCACCTTTTCAACTTGGTTACAGTTTTCAAAAAGCAGACACTAAAGGGAGCTTGAAGGGAGGCATTTTATAAAAGCTGTCCCCCAGAGACTCCGTTTGTGGTCATTGGTTTTTTTTACATCAGTAGCATTTTTAAGAAAACAAAAAAATCTTAGAATGAAAACATTCCAGTTAGCCAACAGTAGGGTCTGTCTTGTCACTAGCCTTGTTAATTTATTGAACAGTGAAAGCATATTTTGTTTTTGTTGACTTAGGCTATGGGAACCTCCAGAATTGATGATACTGGTAGACTGAGGAGATCTCAGATCTGGTTTAAAGGTGGCGTGTGGTTCACTGTTACAGTTCGAGAATTTTCCGGGCATTCATCCTTCTGTTTTTATGTGAGAAACTGCCACAGTGGCAGCGAAGCCGGCATGTTGACCCTGACTTGGTTCTTCTTCAGAGACATGAGGCCAAGGAAGGCTGCCCCCGGCGGCCGGCTGGGGTTGGGGGGCTGGCAGGCGGGGTGGCTGGGAGGCGGGCCACACACAGGCATGGACTGCTGCCTGATTCTTCCCTGCCATGTGCTTGGATTTCATTTTTAGCCATTCTCGGAGTGCCTTCATTTTTTACTGACCAGCTCCAGAATTTTCCCCCGTCTCCTTTCTCTGTGCTGCATCCGTTGCGCCCCAAGACCCACAGAGGTATTTGGTAGGTTTTATGAGGGAAAGGAATGATTTCCTCAATCATCATGTTTTGAAACTGGTTACTGAATGAAAACTTAGATCCGCTTAGAACAAATTTAGTTGAAAACAAGGTGAAAAGTGACAGAGGGGCCAAGGAGAGGAAGTCCTACCAATTAAATACCTGTTTGCATAAAGTAAATAGTTTAACATATCAGAGGAATGGAAAATTGCTAAAAGATCTCTGCTATCTGAATTAATTTTTCTGAAGCAGATCATACAATTTAAAATTACTTAGAGGAAGAGAGAAAAAGCAGGTTGTCTTTTTCAGTTAGGCAAAAAGCCATGAAGCTTTTTGGAAGTTAACTTTCAAAGGCTGCCCCAGTGGCGGCGTGCAGGTTAACTTTCTCGCTCCCAGGTGCCCAGCCGTGCTGGTTTCTCACTTCATCCGGAGCACAGCAGCGGCCCTCCCCTTTTTTGCGGTAAATTTCTGGCTCACTGATGAGCACATAATCAAAGGTGATCTCATTAACAACTGACTTTAAAGGTGCTGGATCGAGGTGATGCCGGTTCAGTGCTAGCTCGGGAATTCTTCTTATGAATCCCACCTGGAAGGGGATTGGTGGTTACACGCTGTGGCAGACCAAGCACTTAGGTTCTGAGCGAGACCTCTGGACTCCTTGCTCTCCTGACCCCAGAGGACAGAATGTAGAATTCTCATTCCTGGGAAGAGAGCAGAGAGGAAATATTTTCTACCTTGAGGTCGGACGCAGAAGGTGGTTAATAGAGGTGTTAGCATCAATTTCACCTTCCAGATTTGGAAGCATTCTGGGACCCTTCCGAGTTGTTGTTGTTTTTTTTTTTTTCCTCTGAAAGCAGTTCATGAGTTGCTTTATCTCCTCTCAGAAGGCTGGAAGACTGATAGTCTCCTTTTTCCTTTTGACAGTGGTTTTTAAGGTAGTATTTCAAAAGAATGTTGATTAGCCTCACATGATTTTGGATTTTATTTTAGGAGAGGTTTTCTCCTCCTGCATTTTGTCTTCTACCTCTCGATTTCTCTGTGTTTTATTCACACCAACTCTGACTCTACCTCTCCTGTTATTAGTCCTGTGTTATCTGCCCTCCTTTCCTTTCGAGGCTTTATCCCCATTGTTGAGTCACATATTCGCTCTTTCAGGCTCCTTCCCAGGTGTCTCCCTGGCCAGCGGTCACGTGCCAGGACAAAGGTGAATGACCGGTGGAGGAATATACTTCTGCTTTCATGTGTGTTGTGTGTTTTAGTCATTTGCTTTCCATGGTGGACGTGAAGTCCCTTGAAGGCCAGAATTGTCTCACTAGTGAGCCAGTCTTCCAGACTCAGCGTAGCCTCTGTCAGCGTGGGGAATAAATGATGTCTATTTCTAGCTCACCATTCTGAGATTTAATGATAAAAGGACATATTTCCGTTTCTAAATATAGCATAAGCATCGTCATTTTCATCCGTTCGTACTTTGTTCTCAAAATTAGGTCCTGAGTTAATTGATAATTACCTTTGAAATTTGTGGGTTATTTGAGGCAATCAGGTGGTGGTTTATTTCTGGATTAGATTCAGTGACTTTGAGTTGGTTTTGTTTGCTGGATTCTTGAAAGCCTTGGTTTCCCAGGGAAGACCATTCTCATTTGAATCAGACTGTGACTCTTGCTGGGTTTAAGTAAGGAAGCCTTTTGGTTCTGTTTCTGCAAACTTACACACTGAACTGGGACAAGTTTTTGGGGTAATGCTTGGGAAAAGAGGAACCTTTCATTTCATTCAGAAGTCAAAAACAAAGGCCTCCCAACCACCTGGTGATTTTTTTTTTTTTTGTTTTTTGTTTTTTTTGGTCACAGCATACCCATCTGGCTTCATTTTTATGCCTACAGTTTTTACGTCTACAGCAAGCCGACTTCTTTCTTTATGCTTGGGCCAGTGCTTCCCCTCCCCAGGGAGCAGGGCCAGAGCCCTTGTGGACTTCACACTGTGGCCACCGTGGTTGGGGAGGGTTTCCAGGGAAGCGGGTGCTGTGTAGCTCCTTGGGGGGATGGAGCTCCGGGATTTCATAGTTCAATGCCCTGTGAAATAATTATAAGTTCACAGGAAGTTGGCAAAAAAGAAGTGGACAAGGAAGTCCATGCCCCTTCTCCCAGCCTCCCCCTGTGTCACATCTTATGTAACCACAGTGCACTGTGAAAGCTGGGAAGTGACTTTGCTGTGCGCCACAGAGCTTATTCCAGTGTCACAGGTGTGCACACACTTGTGTGTGCGAGCATGCATGTGGTTAGCTCTGTGCACTGTTATCATCTGTAGATTCATGTAACCACCACCACTTTCAACATACAGAATCCTACAGAATTGTTCCCGTCACCCTCCTGATACACCTCCTGTTCATACCCAACCCCGACTGCATCTCTAACCCCTGGCAACCACTTATCTGTTGTTCTCCATCTCTATAATTTGTTATTCAAAAATGTTACATAACGGGATCATACTCTGTGTAACCTTTTTACTCCATAGTCATTCCCTTGAGATCCATCAGTACTTCTTTCCTCTTTATTACTGATTAGTGTTTCATTGTGCGGATATGTCCTCGTGTGTTAGCCATTTACCCAGTAAAGGACAGTGGGGTTATTTTCAGGTTTGGGCTGTTATAAAGAGAGACAGTGGCCCATCACACACAGGTTTACACGTGGACTGAAGTTTTCATTTCTCTGGGATAAGTGCCCAAGAGTGCAACTGCTGGGTCCTCTGGTAAGCTCATGTTCTAAAAGAAAGTGCCAAACTTTTCCAGAATGGCTGTATCATGTACACGCCCATCAACAATGGAGGAGTGGGCTCTAGTTTTGTAACTTCTCAAAAGTCCGGGATTGCTGTGATATATTTGTCAATGGGAAAGGTTAAGCCCCAATGCATAATATCTTAGGATGTTTACTTTAGATGATCGCATCTCATTAATTTATGTTAAATATTCAATGCTCTAGCTGAACTCTCTCCTTCCACTCTTAAACATTTGATTCCTTTGATTTATTAATCTGATGTAGATACAAATGAGCAATTAAACAGCCCCAAGCCAGACAAAACAAGAGGAAGCTAAGGGCTAGACCCATCTACTGTTGTCAACCCTCGCATGACTGAACGTTACATTTGGCTTTGGGCATTCGGTTTAGCACTTTGTCTTCATATAGTCTGTGGTGTCGGGTTTAAAAAAAAAAAAAAAAAGGGCGGTCTTCCCATAGGTGGAAAAATATATATATATGTATATATATTTAAAAAAATCTCATTCAAGCTTGCTTTCTGTAAAAATATAATCTTTATTAAAATAATTAACAGAGTATATCACAGTGGAACATATCCCCTGAACTGGCTGAGTGATCTGAGGCAAACTGCTCTGGAGAACCTTGGCTTTCCCAACTACAGAATGGGAACACTAAGACTCAAGGGTGTGTGGGGCTCAGCTGAGCGAAGCTGCGGATGTAGTAACGATCCATAGTGCCCGTCTTGTAGGAGCAGCCAGGACATGTGCCTTTCTCACCTCCTCATGCCCTCTGTAACTTGTTGGACACAGACAGCGTGAGGCCAACTTAAACCTGAGATGTAAAGGTGTAAATACCCAGCTGTGATCTAATCTTTTCCTCACTCATCTTTAACAGAAGCTGTGCAATCTACTTATGATGCCCTTGCTCTGGCCCCGGTGTTTAGGATCAGAGTTGAATGAAGCCTTTCTGGAATGTACGCTGTTTCTCCAGCCCCACTCTGTCCCCAGCCCTGCTCTTTCCCCAGCCCTACTTTGTCAGGACTGATTTGACTCTTACAAGGAATCTTTACTCATGGGTCTGTCCATACTGGCATGATGTATTCCTTTGTACACATCACTCAATGCTTTTGTTACCAGCCAAAGCTACAAAATAAGTGATGGTTTTTTCACCAATAAGTGCAAAACATTTTTGTTAGCCCATGGGGAAAGAGATGTTACTATGTAAAAGGAAGTGCCTTCTATCCAAATAGTTCGATGTAAAACAAGTATTTTCTGTAGAGTAGTTTAAAACTGGTTTAAATTCATGAATTTTCTGTTTCTTAATATTGGTCCAATGTTTTCAGGTAGAGCAAATTTTTATATCAACAAAGTAATTAGATGTTAGTGCAGAGAATTACAGTGAATGCTAACATACCTGACACGTAATGGTCACTTAGGAGATGATTATTAAATGAATGAATTAATAATGTACTGTATTATCTTTATTTGTAACTCAGTATTAAAACAGGGAATGAAAATCTATAACTGCATTGACTGACTCCAAATTTTACAATTTCTTGTTGAAGGGTCAGCCCTCAGTGGAGAGTTGCAAATGTCTGCTTTAAGTCATTGTTTGTGGGTTGGCCTCAATTAATATAATAGAAAGGGGAAGCACTTGAATGAATGTCAAGCCAGTGCAATGTTCTAGGTCTTAAAACACCCAGCTGAAAATGGATGTATACGTAATCTTTTTTACTTGTTAGACTTTTATTTAATAGAGCATTTTTAATATTCTTAATTTTTTATTTTGATACTTGGCTTCATAAACCAAATGGGATAGGTCTTTGGTTAATTGTGAGAAGTACATCATCCATGTGCATTTCTGGCATGTATCGTTTGTTACTGATTATTGTTCTTATTGAATAAGTGGTAGTAGAAAGGTTGATTGCCAACAGCAAATGAGGGTTTTGTCAGGAAAGCTTAAAAGCTCTAGAAAAGAATAGGCTTTTTTTGGTTTTGTTATTGTTTCTTTTCCTCTCTTTGAAGCCCAAAATTCAGAACCCCAAGACCAAGGAAGGGCTGGGCCTTCTGCCTGGCGCTAATGAAGTCTATGCCTGAGAGTAGAAAGTAGACGTCATGCACTTACAGACTTAGAAGTGGAAGATCAAAATGAGTGAAGGTTTTATAAGAAAGGACTTATTTCTTCTATGTGAGTTCAAGTCTCTCTTACAGCAAGACAAATTAGACCCCTGGGTAGTGAGAGAACTTGATGATTGGGTCTGTTGATCTTTAAGGAAGAGTGAGGGGAGACATGCCAGGGGGCTGGAGATGCCGAATGCGAAGTTCACACAGCACTCAGGCGAGGTCAGTCCTAGGCAGGGTTCTAGAACAGGCAGTTTGTAAACCACCAGTAGAGGAAGAAGTGAACAAACAAGTTATAGCATGTTAATTTCATTCTTTACTGAGTTTCTGGTTTGATGAAGGGCGTGCAGTGGAATTAGCGTTTGACATTTAATTTGTAGACAGAATAGGAAAGTATGGGCAGTCTGTTAGAACAGTCACTAGAATCAGACTGCTGAATGGCTGAGAAAAAATGTCAGCTGAGGGAGTCTGTTACCACAGGGCCAGCCCTCTCCTTATCCCCCCCCCCCCATGCTGCTGCCCTGGTGGAAGGCGCCAGGAAGAAAGTGTTCCATAGTAAGGTATTACTCATCGTACCCGGTGTGTGAGTGAGGAAGTAATTTTCAGTCCAGACCCGTGGTAGGATCTGACTTGCTGCTAGTGGTGACCACGGGAGATGGTTGGACTTGAGGCCTAGTGGATGGGCAGGTGTCATCCCTGATGTCACCTTCCGTGGGGGAGCAGCCTCTGTAGTCGTCCCGTCTTTGAACTGACTCCACTGATATATTCAGAACATTTATGTCCCAATGTGACATCTGGAAAGATTGCTCATCAGAACTCAGGCACCCTGAAAACTCGCCATTGTTGTGTGGAGAGCTGTGTATCTTGAAAATGGGCAAATGGCCACAAAGCAAGGGCAGACTTGGTGCAGCAGAAATAATTGTGGCTACCTTAAAAGTCTGGCCAGGGAGACCGTCATACATGGGGGTTGTTAGCGGGTGACCTCAGTGAGGCTGGGGGACTATGTCTCCCCTGTACGTCTCTGTCCCATGCGGAAAGGCATGCTTATCAAAGTCTAGGCCAGGGTCCGTAAAATACGTAGAATCCCAAAACATGTCAGCAGAAATAAGTCAAAATCCATCAGAGAAATTTCACTCATGGGTTTTCATATGAGGCTTTTGAATCAGAAACCCTCACCTAGACAGGTTATAGAGTAAGGGTCACAAGGGTGGCCACAGCACTTGTTGAAACAACAACCTTACGCATGTTCATGAACAGAGTGCACAATAGTGTCGTGCCCCGTGGGTGTAATGAGCAGAAGCACGGGAAAAAATCCCGACTAGGAGCAGTCACCTGGCTGTGCACTGCTGGTTGGATCACACGTGATGTCGCCTTTGCTCTCCAGCCCCCACTTTGCAAGGGCGGGGTGTTCAGAGGAGAGCGAGCTGGTGTGGAAGGAGTTTCAGATCCTGCCACAGTGATGGAGTCCAAGCACTGAAGTGTTTGTTACCCTTGGGATAGAGAGCACAGGCTATACCAAGGCTCTCTGTGCTCAGAGGCTGGAAGAGTGAAGGAGGAATTACGCTTTGACTAACTGCAGACCATTTTAGGGGGGCAAGTGCTTGCTCTCAAAATGACGTGGGGGTGGGGAGGAGCCCTTCCCGAATCTGAAACCTCAGGAAGAGTTGTTTTATGCTTGGGTGATGTGGGGGAATAAAAAGAAAAAAGAAAATCCCTCATCTCAAAATCTCTGTATTTCACCAAGTCGACTTAAATATCTGGATCGTTGAGGTTCCCGCTCTGACCTTGGTCCCTGTGTGGGCCCTCTCTCCAGCCACATCACCTGTGCCTCGCCTTGTCCTTGATCGCACGTCTGCGGCTTCCACCCTCCGGTGCCGCGGCGCCCACTTAGCTGGGGCTGCCCTGACGTCTTCCTCCTCCTTCTGCCCCCTCTCTCACACATACTCGCATGGGTATTATTTCATGATACTGACTCTGATTTATGCCCCCCCCCCCGCCACCGCCCAGTACATCCTTCACAAACATCCGTTCGTCATCTTAAGGCATCTTTTATCACCCACCCCAGAATAACAAGGTACTTCTCAAGCCCTTACTCCTCTTTGATCAGGTACCAGGGTACCAGGGTATCAGGGTACCAGGCATGTGCACCATTTCAGGCTGAAGAAGGTGCCGTGCACGCGGCAACAGCTCCCCTTTGAGCCCCGCTGCTCGTACGTGAAACTGAGTCACGATTTACGTGCACAGTGAGTGCCCTCTGAAATCCCGAAACTACCTACTCCTGCTCCTGGCTCGCAGCTTCTGCTGGGGGGACGCGGCTTTTGTGCTTCCCGAGGTGGCCTTACAGTTCACCCATCCCTACTGGTACCCAGATGATTGTCTTTGTCATAAACAAGGGTAGGGAAGCAAATAGCAATGGTGGTAGTTTCTGTTTATAAAGTGCTTGGGGTGACTGAGCACTTTCACAGGTCTGTGGTCACTTCATTTGATTTTCAAACTGGGCTTTGCCAGTTAGGGAAGACATATGGTCAGACGATCCCATTTCATGGATGAGAAATCTGAGGGTAGAGAGTCCCAAGGATTTTCCCAAGGCCCCGTGCAGAGAAGGGCCCACCTCTGACATGTTGGGCTCTGCCTCCGGATGGAGCAGGCTTATAGGCTGCGTTCAGATTTTGCATCTGAAAGAGGTTGCAGCTAAAGCAATCCCCAGGCCTCCGATCCTATCACCTGTGGAATAGGGCTGGAAGCTCAGTCCTTCCTGGGATTCCCCCAGGACAACGGGTTCTGCTGGGAGCGCTCTCTGGCAAAGTCTCCCATCCAGTTAGTGAGGAAGGGGCTCTTCCAGGAGATTTCTCCCAGCAGAGTTGCAGTCTCCTCCTTTAGGCTCCACCCAGCACAGAGGGGAGAGGGAGGGGGCCGGAGGGGAGGTGAGCCTGGGTCAGACCCGGCCAGACACCACTGGATCCAGGACCAGGGCTCTCACATCTTTGTCACGGGAGTTCTCTCCCCAGAACTTCGCGTGTGTCTCCCTAGCCCAGCCTTCTCTGTGAATGGATCCTGGGCCATGAACCAGGTCGGAGACACCTGCGTTCCAGCGCTCGTCCTTGGAATGCTGCTGGCGGCCGCCCGGAGGGCCTCTAGGGGGCAGCATTGCCTAACTCTGGCCATGGGCCGCAGTTCTCACAGGAAAATCCATGAGGCTGGGAACCTGGGCAGAATGTAGCTCCTCTCGGCTGTCGGGCTGTCCGCAAAGATGTAGCTCTTGATCGGAAATCAACAGCATGCACAGAAGCGCTGGGTTTTAGAAATTTCACAGGTGTCCTTAGAGACTTTCTTACTCTTTTATTCAAAGGTTATTTTAGGCATCATATACTAATTTAAAAGTTTAAAAATAGACTTTACCCAAATTACACTGCATTATGATATATATTAGTGCATCACCGAAATCAGAAATGACCTTTATCTGAGAATCCTTTTTTCTCCAAATTGAATGAGAATATTTTCTGTAGAAGCAGGGGAAAAAATTTCTAAAGGGGCAAAAGATTTGGGAGCATTTGACATTATAGATTTAAAATATAACCTTGCTCCTTCTACCTCATTTACTGTTCCCTTTCCGACTGCTGGAGCCCAAGATCCATTTCTGTGGTTTCCTCTGTGGCCGTGGCCGTTCACTGGTTCCACAGCTGGCCGGGCCCCGTGAGCACATTCCACCGTGGATGCGCATCCAAGTGTCCAGGATGTTGAGGAAAGCAAAAGGTTTGACCCACAGATCCTCATGGCATTTCCCCTGCAACCAAGGGGAAGTGATTTCTGTGGACTCCGGTGCACTCACTGTAGCACCTTTTCCTCATACTATTTTTAGGTGTAAAAAGATTTAAACGTGGGATGGTGTTAAGTCTACCAGACTCAGTGACATATTTTGAACAATAAGTAGGAACCTGGTTATGTTTTGAAAAATATCTAGAGAAAGACCTAAAACCCTGTGGGTTTTCTTATTAGACACATTTCTTCGCAAGAACAAAACTAGTACTAGTGGCTCACGTTTACTTGTTTCTTCACTGTGCACGTACCATCCCGTTTACTCTTCGCAGCAGCTCCCTGAGGGAGGGAGGCACTGTTAAGGTTACTACTGTGACCAGGCCCATTTTAGAGAAGAGGGGCCTGAGTCGTGGACCGGCCAAGTAACTTGCCTAAGGCCACGGCCCAGGATGTTAAGTCAGGATAGGGTGTCAGGCAGTCTAGCTTCAGAGTCCACACTCTTAACTGTTACTCCATATTAGCTCTTAGGAGAGGTGTTTTATTTTAATTATCATTTGTGGATAAACTATTAAGTCTTAGGCTGTTGCAGTGGAGTTACATAGACGCACTTGGGCCTTGTGCCCCAGGGCAGTTCCAAGCATTGGTTTTGCTCTCCCTCCTCCTCCTCCTCCTCCTCACAGTGTAGAGAAGCAAGGCTCGTTAACGTGGTTTCATAATCTAAATTATGTATTTTTGGTGGTATTTGCTAGAGCAGAGGAATTTTGTCCCCCGTCCCCCATCCTGTCCCACAAGTTGGGTTGTGAGTTAGGCCTCGCAGCTGAGTCAGGGGGGAGGCTGTGCCAACCACCAGGCAGGGACACAGACACCCCTTGGGCCCACCGTGGCATCTAGGGCACCTGGTGCGAGAAAGGTGCCGGACCAGGGCTCCTGGAGGGGCCTAGAGGCTGATGACCCTGGGGAGGCCCTGACCCAGCTGTGTGAGCAGGGGCGGGGAGGAGGCTTGGGCCACCTGTGTGCTAGATGTGTCTTGTCCAGCACATGCAGATTCTCTACCGGCTGTCTCAGTTCATGTTGTTACATTTTACTGATATTGTAGCGTTTTTCTAGTGGTCTTAAAAAAAATTGTGTTTCTGTTTTCTCCACAAATTTGAAAGAAGAGATACTAGTCTCTGCGGGGAGAACCTAGCTCTTACTAGTGTAGTGTAACTCAAACCAGGGGCCCCCATTGGCTGCAGCCCCCCCGTGGGCTTGCTTGCTCTCTGGTGAGTCCCACGCCCCCCTCCATGACACAGAGTCAGCATTTGGGGCGGACTTGGCTCCTTCACCCTCCTTCTCATCAGCGCTGCTTCTGCTTAGATGATGGTGAAAGAGAGCAGTCTGTTCTGGACGTATGTTTGCGTGGGCATCCGCTCCGCTGAATGAGCGGCACTCTTTCTACAGACCCAGCCGTGGGGTGTGCGGTGCCTCTGTGAGAGCCGCAGGTGTGCTCCGGGGACCCCCCTTTCCCTGGGTCCTCTCATACTGTGACGAGGTAGGAGCAGCTTCCATGCAGCACTCATAGGAAGGCGGAAGATGACGGTTGAGATTTTGTTTTTGTTTTTTTTTTTTTTTTAAAGATTTTATTTATTTATTTGACAGAGAGAGAGACAGCGAGAGAGGGAACACAAGCAGGGGGGAAGCCTGCGGAGCAGGGAGCCCGATGCGGGGCTCGATCCCAGGACCCCGGGATCATGACCTGAGCCGAAGGCAGACGCTTAACGACTGAGCCACCCAGAAGCCCCGACAGTTGAGATTTTGAAAGAAAGGGACTCAAGTGTTTTGTTTTTTGTTTTGTTTTGTTTTGTTTAATTTTCTTTTACACTGGAATTAGCGTAATTGAACAGGTCCACTTTTCATAGTGTTTGTCCCTGACAGGAATCCGAGGGGGAGCTGCGGCGGCCACGTGTGTCTGAGGGGGCTCTGCTCTGTGGGGAGCAGGTGGGGGGCAGGTTACCAGGAAGCTGGTAAAACCATTTCAGCTGGAAAAGCCTACCTATTAGATAACATACCCTGGATGTTTGGGGATAAATATTTTGACGCGATAAAATGTGTTGGTAAAATTGTTACTGCTCACCGGCACGTTCTTGGTTTCTTTTAGCGAATCTTGCCTCTTGAGTTAATTCGAGTAGGTCATTCTGCTTTGGGGATTCAATTTGTTCAGAGCACTGCTGGTGCTCCAGTGCGCTCTTGCTGCCTCCGCCTCCCAGCCCTCGGAGCAACTTCTTGAGGCCGGTGTTGGTCTGAGGGCCCCCGTTGCAGCAAACCGAGTCTCGGAGAAACTCAGTGATCTCTTAGGCCACAGAGTCAGTGCTTTGTTAAAGCATCTCCTAAATCCACAGTACTCCTGCTATCCTGCTATACCATATGACCTGTAGAACTTGGAAGGTTTTTCCTAGGAAGCATCAGAGCAAATTGGGAGATTCCTCATGGTCATGATGCTGTCATCCCTTCTGTTATTTACAAAGGCAGCAACCATGTTCATGAGGATTTAGAGGAAAGCAAACAAGTATGTTCTTGATTATGGAACCTTATAGATGGTGCAGAGCATTAGTCCGTATTTACATGGTGAGTCAAAGAATGATATTCTTGGTGTTGACTGACAATATCAACACAAAGCGTGACCGGATCTAAAGAGCTCTTTCCCAGTACCGGCTTTGCCCGTAGCTCGGTTCCAGCATTTGGTTTTGCCCGTGTCGGGTGGGTGACTTCATCACCTAGGCTTCTTTTCCTTAGTCTATAAGATCAAAGGGTGAACCAGCCTACATCCCTTTAAATTCAAATTCTGGAATTGTATGAAGTTTGATAACTTATACACAAAAATGGGTGGATAGTAAAAAACAAGATAACAGATATTTTATTTAACATTTTTAGTAAAATGAACTCCTACGGTCCCAGGTAGCTTGACTGAAAAATAAGTCCTTTGCCATCACTCTCCTTATTTTTAAATTGACCTGACACACTTAAAATATTTACTGACATAACTAAGGCTACGTTGAACGACAAAAGAATTCTTAGAAGGTTAGCTTGGGTTTGCCATCGTTAGTAAGTAGGAAATTGTTAATTAAAACCATAATGAGATGGCACTCATCTAGAATGACTAAAATTAAAAAGACTGACCTTCTCAGATATTGGTGAGGATGCAGAGGAATTGGAACTTTTGAAGACTGCTGGTGGAAATGGGCCGTGGTGCAGCCACGTGGGAAAGAGAGTTTGGCAGTTTGTTAAAAATTTAAACATACACCTATCATATGATCCAGCCACTCTACACCTATTTACCATTAAAAAAGGGAAAACATAGATACCTACGGAGACTGTGCACAGATGTTCTTAGGAACCGTATTTGTAGTGGCCAAAAAGCGGAAACAACTGCGATGTCCTTACCTTACCAGACGAGTGGCTACACTGTGCCATATACAGAGCCTGGAATACTGTCCCACGGTTGAAAAGGTATGGGCTGTTGATACACACAATAGTGTGGTTGAATCTCAGAGTAATTATGTTGAAGGAAAAAAACCAGACCAAAAAGAGAGTTCCTAGGATATGGTTCCATTTATGTACTTTTTCAAGGAAATGCAAGCTGATCTGTAGCGGATGCTGGGGAGGGAGGGCTCCATTTATGTACTTTTTCAAGGAAATGCAAGCTGGTCTGTAGCGGATGCTGGGGAGGGGGGGCAGGGGAGACAGAAGGACTACGGAGGGCACAGGAAGACTGGGTGGTGGAGCTCTTCACTGCGGACAGCAGGGGTGTTTTCCTGGGTGCGTCCGTGTGTTTACAAACTTCGCAGATTATATCCTGGAAATTCATGCACTTGACTGTGTGTCAGTTACACCTCAGTAAAGCAGTTTTCAAACGAAAATGAGCTCAGAAACAAAAGACTCAGTACAGCCTTTATTTTGGCAAGCACAGCTGTGCCGTGTGGGCCACGGAGGCTGGTGGGCATCGGGGGGCGGAGGCGCTGTCCGTAAGGGCGCTTGGAAGAAATGGGGGAGGGGTGGCTCTCATGTCCCTGAGGAAGCAGGAAGCCTTTTCTCCCGCACAAACCACTTCCGAGCCACCAGGGCCCTGCTTGGGGTCATTAGTCTTCTTTTCCACTTTGCCGAATGGCCCCCCAGAGATGTGGAGGGAGGCAGCGGGCTTGCCTCAAGCGGGTGAAGCGCTCCGCTCCCGCCATGCCTGAGGTCGTTCTTGCCTCTGTCGCTCCAAGTGGTCCTTACCCGTCCACGTCCCCAGACACATCTTGAGTGGTAGTACAGTGGTGGTTGGAGGTGTTTTCGGGATGCACACTCCTTTCCCTGGAGGACTGCGCCGTGGCCGGGTCAGCCGTGGCCAGGCGGGCTGTGGCCTGGGGTGGGCGACGTCACTGAGCGGTGCCGCGTCCGACTCTTCTTGCCAGGCATGGTGGTGAATTTATCCCACCACATCACACGCTGCCTCTTTTTCGGAGCCGTGGACAGTGGCCACATCTGAGCAGTGGTTTAATAATTAATAATGGGTTGTAGTGCCCTTGCTAAAAGTAAAGTAAAACCATCCATCTGCTAAACAAGAGTCAGAGGATGTGTAAAGGAATGCGTTATGCTTAGCAGATGTTTCTGTTGGTGGAGGGGGTCTTTTCTTCTTTCTCTTCCACTAGGATTGAGCCTAGGAAGAATCGGAAAGAGTGACTTCCCTTCCCTTTCCTCTTTTCTCTTTTGTGCCAGTCCCCTTGAGCTCTCTGCCTGTTTATTTTTTGCCACGCGGTGGTTGCACACTGCTTTTTTCCACGCGTGTGTTCCGTGTGTTCCGCGTGTTCCGTTGCCTGGGCCTGCTCGGGGGGGGGCTCCCCCTCCCACCCCCTACACACACCCCCCCCCCCCCCCCCGCCGGCCCCCCCCCCCCCCCCCCCCGCGGGGCCCCTTGGTTTCCCTGGGTGCCTGCACCGGGCTTCCGGGGGGGGGGAAACTCCCGGGGGGGGGGGGGGGCCGGGGGCCTGGCCTCACCGCACTCTCTCCTTCCCCAGCTGTGGACATGGCTGGAGGAGCTACAGAAGGAGCTGCTGGATGACGTGTACGCCGAGTCGGTGGAGGCCGTGCAAGACCTCATCAAGCGCTTTGGCCAGCAGCAGCAGACGACCCTGCAAGTGACCGTCAACGTGATCAAGGAAGGCGAGGACCTCATCCAGCAGCTGAGGTGGGCCGCGTCCCTGGCCTCCTGCGGGGCACGGGCGCTTTGCAGTCCTGCCAGTGATTTCGCCTTCCCTGAGCTCACACTTCTGAACAATGGGCCGCAATTCCCTGCCCAGCTAGGTGGGGAACAAATAACACGTCTGCATACAACAGAGAATAACATCCCTTTCTTTCTCTTTCCTGCAGCGGTTTCACTCATGGCAGCATTGACTGATAAACGTTCCCAGAGCTCAGCTTTTAGTAGTATTTCCTCTTAACACTTACCAAATACTTATTGAAATTTCTTTGCAAACCAGATTGATTTAAACCTCCGAGGACTGTGTCCTCCAGGCCCTGAGTGATGTGCCTCTCCAGAGGATGGTGGGTGTCCCGGTCCTCAGCGCTGAGGCTCGGGGAGCCCCGGCCTTGGGGGGGGGAGTCCCTGTCCCTCAGGGGTTCCCCTCCACACAGGAAGGCAGGGGGCCCTGCTGCGCCTGGGAGCAGATTCATGTTACTGGATCACTCAGAGGACTGTTTTTCAATCATGCCTGGTAGCTTCACGGGATGCTCACTTTGCCCAAGAGTCAGGCAAAAGTGACTTGTTAAAGCTGAGTGGGTGGCATTAAGAGTTTAAGCCCGTCACCACCCTGACTCTAGCGTGTGTAGCAAACAGGTATCGTCTACTCTGTTCTCTCTACTTAAGGAGAAGAGTGGCTAAAGCTGAGCTCCGCTGAAGTTACTTTCCGTAACAGGCTTCTTTTGAGAGCGACGGGAGGTGCCGAGCAGTCTTCAGTGTGGGCTCAAACCTGGCAGCTTGCTTGGAGGAGGAAGGCCAGGGTTGTGTGGCGCGGGAGGGGCCGCTGATTCCATTTTCTGAGACCAGCGGCCCCGCTTCCTGCCAGCTCTCTCCCCCTGAAGTGTGCGCGGTCTGCCGGATCTGGGGTCGGACAGTGGGAGACTTTCTCATGCCTGTCCCATCCCCTTCTGCCCTTCTGCCCTTCTGCAGGGACTCGGCCATCTCCAGCAACAAGACCCCCCACAACAGCTCCATCAGCCACATCGAGACGGTGCTGCAGCAGCTGGACGAGGCCCAGGCCCAGATGGAGGAGCTCTTCCAGGAGCGCAAGATCAAGCTGGAGCTCTTCCTGCAGCTGCGCATATTCGAGCGGGACGCCATCGATGTGAGTGGCCCCCTCCTGCTCTCTCCGCGGCCTCTCGCTCTGGCCGCCGTAACAGGAGGACGGGGAGAGGGGGGCGTGCGCCTCACCCTGGGAGCTGCAGGGCTTGTGCCGGAGGCCACGGCACACAGCAGGGTATAGAGCACAGCCCGTGTGCGGAGCTGAAGCCCCCCGCTGCCTCGCACGAGCAGCTTGTCTCAGCCCGGGCTGGGTCCCGCGACGCACGCCCCTGTCGGTGCCGCAGAGGCTCACCCCTGTGGCCGAGGTCCTCCCCGTCCCTTCCGTCGGCCCCCTCCCGCCCCGCTGCCTGTCTTTGCGCCCTCCCCCCCTCCTCCCCAGACGGTGAGAATAAGCCTCGCCTGGGCCGATGGCATGTTTGGTAGCATGAAGTCCAGTTTTTTTCTCCACAGAAGGGTGCTTGGATGATCTTTCGTTCTTCTTACCTAAAAGTTACATCTTGTATATGAGGTTTCTTTTCTTTTTCTTCAACAAAAGGAGGGTTCTTAATTCTGTGTCAGGGAAGATCTTATTTTTGAACTTGAAGTACAAGCAGAAGTAAGTATAATTGGATGGTGCTGAATCTGCCTGTGGAACATGATGAAAGGAACCGGAACTCACTTTAGCCCAGAGAAGGCCGGTTTCCTGGTGCCTGTCAGCAGCTTCATACAGCTGCTGGAGTGACCGAGTGCCTGTCCGGGTACCAGCAGCCCGCCAGGTGGTCCTGTGACTGCCGAGCAGAGTCTGTAGGGTGTGCCCCCTCCCCCCCGCCAGACCCTCAGTGCCACTGAAGGCAGAGGGGTGGCCGGACTTTGTGTGGACTGTTTCACTTCTCTCTGCTCAGGGGAGTAGCTGCCTGAAGTGGGCCCTGCCTGCTTCTCTCGGGTCTGTCTGTAGGCCCGGCTCTGAGTGGTGGTCTTGGTGTATGGTACAGGGACCAGGCCAGGCCCAGTGCTGGGCCTCTCATGGGCGGAGGGGGGTCTCTGGTTGGCCATCTGTCTAAATCTCCCATCAGTGTTTTCATTGAAGAAAGGCCTTCTTGGCTGTTTTTATTGTCATCGTTGGTTTATGACAAGAAAGGAGTTAAATCCCACCCATGTTGTCTGGTAAAATCTGCTCTCAGTGTCTTGACCTTTACAGCCACACGAAGCCATGTAGAGAAACAGCCCGCTGTGCTCTAGCTTATTAAGGACCTGCCCGGGGCCTGGGCGATGGTGTGCCGGTTCCAGGTTGCAGACTGTATGAGCAGAAGACCCAGCATGCCTGTTTTCCTCTGTGACCTCTACTTCGAATGAATTGCTTTGATAAACTTAGCTGCTTTTGAGTAGTTTCAATTAGAAAACACAGAGCAATCAGGCATTACTTGAAGTTTTTCATCAAGACATTTTGATATTTTTAAAAGGAAATCTCTTGGCTTCATTTGTATGACTGCTACTTAAAGGAAAAAAATTCTAATTGTATTTCCATTTTCAACAAACTAGTGTTTTAAAATGTAGCTCAGGAACCAGAAACATAATTTTCCCACACCAAAGCCACAGAATTCCCAGTGGCCTTTAATAAAGCCAGTGTGCCCGGCCAGGCGTAGTGCTTTCCTCAACTGAGGAAATTAAACCTGCAGGTCAGTCACAGGCCAGCTAAAATATAGTCTAAAAGCTTTTAGAATGTCATAGCCTAAGAACCTCTTTTCTCTGGAATAATCCTGAAACATAGAAACCTGAGAAGTTGAGGCTTCGGCTGGGGTGTCTTCCCTTATCTGGGAAAATGCTCCATCCGACTGCCCGTAGGAGGCATGGAGTTGTCTTTATGGGAGAAACTTATCTGTTCCTTGGCCAGTTTTTAAAAATCTCTCCTATCTCTTGTACTTCATAGCCTTTCTATCTCTCAAAAGTGAATCTAGTTTTTCTATGGCTTAGACATAGTACAGTCTCAGCCTCTTGATATTCCAGGTAAAATCTGCTCTTTTGATCTAAAAACAACGAAGTCATTACTATAGCATCCTGTGATAGTTACTTACAGAACAGTTATATGTACATTTAGGAAGAGGAACTTTTAGAATTTCTACACATTCTGGGATCGAGTTAAAAACAAAGTTACTTCTCCAAAGAATTCGTGTTCAAAAATTACTTCCCCTTTCTTGAGCTTTGTTTTTGCCACTGATTTCTTGTCTTCACTTGTACGGTTAACAAGCTGTAATGATAAACTCTGGGCAGGATTTTTCCTGATGATCCTTTGATCATGGCCATAAGCTCAATGAGTATTTTTGAGTCCTGCTGGTTCTAGCACGTTCATTTTTGTTTATTATCTGCTCTTGAGTGTTGTCTGAGCCTGATGCTGCCTCCATGAGACATCATTGCTGAGTCTGTACCTCACCACCACACCTAACCCTCTCCTGCCTCAGTGTTAGAAAAGGAACGTTAAAGAAGGAAATTTACCCTTAGGGTGGAGATAAAGCTTAAAGGTATGGTAAGCTCTTTCCTTTTAAAAAATATTTTCCCTCAGTGGCTTTTTGGCTTATGTGTAATTTAACATTGTTTAAAATTTATTAATTTTATAAATTAGCCCAATTTAATAAATTAGTGTAAATATACATACTGCATGCAGACCCCACCAATGAAAGAATAAATCCAGAAGATTTTTGCCATAGGAGTTTGGGGAAGCCTTCAGTTTTTATTACTTCCCATCTCCTAGCTGGGTTCTATGTAAACTCTCTCACATTGTCAGGTTTTCAAACTCAGGTGGTTACTGCTCATCTGGATGAAAGGAAATCAGGACTCATGGGAAAGGTTATCCCGCTGAAACGTAGATAATGCAGTGTTCTTTCACAAGAAGTCTTTTCCTTCTTTTTGGATTTTGTAATTTTTAGCCTGAATTTTTAAAAAGTAGATTACAGAAGTTTTCAAACCGGCTCCAAAGTAGCAAGGGTGGTACAGTGACCGTCCACGTGCCTATCTCCCAAATATGGCAGGATTGTGTCTTCCTTGCTGCAAACATCCCTTCTCTTGTTATTGTTGTGCTGTAGTATGTTAGAGCAAAGCTTTGCCAGCTTACCGTTTCCCTCCTAAAGGCTTTCTTAAGTATCTTGACAAAATAAGGCCTTTTCCCACATAACCAGAGTCTACCACCCCTCACCAACTGGAGGCCTTGATCTCTAACTAACACCCAACCTCTGCTCTGCCCTCTGCAGCTGCGCCGGGGGCGGGGAGGCGCGTGGGTGCCGCTTACACGGCTGATAGTCTTTCCATCCGGAGTCATCTCTTCATCCACCCTTCCTTTTTTTCCTGCCATGACTTGTTGGAATGACTGCATCAGGGGAAGAAACCAGGTCCCACATTCTGCGTTCGCTTAGTGATTTTCTTTCCCTGGTATTTCCTATAAACTTGCAAGTTCGATGTAAAGACCTGATTAAGATTCGGGTTCCGTTTCTGTGCCAGCTGCTCCCCAAGGGCCACGGCTTCTCCTGTGAGAAGGCTAGTCCTGTCTGGTCCTCCTTCTTTAGGGAGCTTAGGTTGGTCTGTGGGATTAGGAGGTGGCAGCCTGACCCTCCCATTAAGTCCCCCCATCCTTTTCCATTATAGTTTACTGCACATTGGTGATCATTGCCTGAAGAGTTATTTCACTAGAATTTCAAAACAGAATGAGAAAAACAGCCTTTCGAATTTTATTCTACATTTAATAACTAGATTTATCTATAAAGGGCAATCTTCCTTCATTGTTATAGGCTTAAATAATTATCTCTTTTACCAGTTTCAGGATAAAAGTTGGTTTCCTGTCAACTTCTTCTTCTTTTTTTTAAAGATTTTATTTATTTATTTGAGAGAGAGAATGAAATAGAGAGAGAGAGAGCATGAGAGGGGGGGAGGGTCAGAGGAAGAAGCAGACTCCCCGCTGAGCAGGGAGCCCGGTGCGGGACTCGATCCGGGACTCCAGGATCACGGCCTGAGCCGAAGGCAGTCGCTTAACCAACTGAGCCACCCAGGCGCCCTTCCTGTCAACTTCTAAGCAGAGGAGTTTTTCGTTTAATTTTAGGCTTTTTAGCTCTTCTTCTTCTTTTTTTTTTAATCACTAGGCATTAATGTGTTTTTCTTTATTTTGTAAATTTTATTCAATTGTGATAGATTTTTTGTATCTATCTGTCCCATCTTTGGCCTGTGAGAGCCCCTACGGCTGGCTTCCATGTCCTTCGGACATGGTCATATTAGTTCCTTCCTTCCTTCCCTACTTGGCACAGTGAGGTGTCACAGCAGATACTTATTTTGTAAGTCTTGGTCCTAAGAAGATACTTTCCTGTGTCAGATCATCTCAGACCTTGAGTCTTGGAACGATGAGCTTTCTCAGCAAATGAACGATTTTGACACGGACGATCTCACGATAGCAGAACAACGCCTCCAGCACCATGCAGACAAAGCTCTGACCATGAACAACTTGACCTTCGATGTCATCCACCAAGGGCAGGACCTTTTGCAGTACGTCAATGAGGTGCAGGCTTCGGGTAAGGAATGCATTTCATTCTGTCAGTTGTGGGGGTTTCATATCATACGGAAATTCATCCTGTTTATTTGTGTGCTGGCCGCCAAGTTTAGTTAGCCCCCTGACATAGATGTTCTAGGTACCTGCTCTTCAAAAGGAACATTTTGCTGTTTTATTTTCACATATCATGATCACATGTAACATTACGATTAGCGTACTTTCCTTTAATATTCTTGCACGTCGCCTCAGGGAGCATGATCTCCAGTTGTACATCCGTGAATGAAATGTGAATCTCAAAAAATTTTTCACATTCTTAATTTTTTTTCTTAGTTTATATTTTACCAGCAGAGGTCACTATGGGCTCAAAAATGTAGAGAGAAGTCCGTAGTGTTTGACAACCTGCTACTACGTTACTCGTTTTATACAAACCAAATTCAGTGCTTCCTGAAGAGTAAACAGGGTGCAAGTGGCTGTACAGCCAAAAGAAGCCAGAGCCCGCTCATTGATAGAGCCAAGGGCTCGTGTCCACAGTTATCCCTGTAGAAGTAGATGGACAGGAAATGGGTTTGGTTTGATTAGCTTTACATTATGTTTTGCTTTGGAACACATCGGATACATTCCTGCAGGCCCCCTCCCATGCTCGGAAGCACATGTAACACTCCTCTGCCCGCTATGCCTTCCTTGCACTTGGCCTTCAAGGTAACGGCCTGGCCCGGCCGGGCATGTTCTTCACAAAAGCGCAGTGTATGCCATGCGCGGCTGAAGAGCCGGCGGCCGTACCAGTCGAACTCTGGGCTCTCCCTTCACTGCCCGCAGGTGTGGAGCTGCTTTGCGATAGAGATGTTGACATGGCAACTCGGGTCCAGGACCTGTTGGAGTTCCTTCATGAAAAGCAGCAGGAGCTGGATTTAGCAGCGGAACAGCATCGGAAGCACCTGGAACAATGTGTGCAGCTTCGCCACCTGCAGGCTGAAGTGAAACAGGTAAACAAGCTGCTGGTCGCGGAGCCAGACCAGAGGGGCCCCGCTTGATAAAAGCCCCCGAAGACGGACCTCCTGGTCGTCTGGGATACAGAACACAGCTGTTGTGAGGCATGATGTGACACGCACACCCCCGGTACGGCCACAGCTCGTGTGCTAGAATGGAACCAGTGCCCGGACAGCTGTGTGTTTATTCTGTAGGGGAAGAGGCTTCCCCGCCCAGCAGGTGTATCACTTGAAAGGAACATTCACTTAGCTTGTTTTGTTATTGGTGGTCTCTTGCTTGAAACTGAGCACATTGTTTCTCAGGCTAAATAACTCTATGATTGTTCTGCCAAATAGGCTGTTATCAGTCTGGATGGGGTGACAGGCTAGAGGGGGCTGGGGTTTTCTTCTGCGACAAGCCTGCTCTACTGTCCTATCTCAGAGAGCATGGCAAAATAAAAATGGAACATTTGGGAGGGATTGCTTTCGGTTCACAGCCAATGGGATTCCATGTATACATACATTCAGCATGTACATGACATTTTATCTCATGAGCAGAGAAACCACTCATGGTACCGCCCTGATACAGGGCAAGTATGGCTTTCTGGGATTCTGGTGGAGGCACAGAAAAGCGTGTTAGGTTGAGAAGAGGGGATAAGGTGCCTCTGGAGTGTGAGCGAGGTGTGGTGCCTGAGTGGGTGGTACTCACATTAAAGCAGATACACTGTCAAACTGGGAAGCTGTAAGAGCGCCTGTTGGTCTCCCGTGTAACGAGATGAAGCATTCTGACCTGCCTTTTAAAGACCAGTTAATAAAGTGTTCCTTCTTGCTAAAAACAAAACAGTGTGTCTAAGAGACAAAAGCATAAACTATCCATGAGGAATTGCATTTGCCTGTAAGAGTCTCAAAGTGCTGCTCAAAAAGTACTTTCTCCACGTGACATGTCAGGACGTGGCAGATTGTTGCAGGTGCTCACTCAGTGGCCACGTGATAGGTGAGGCAGCTGTGTGGGTGGCGGGTTGTCAGGTGGCTGTTGCAGCCCCGGCTCCCCCTCCACTTGCCAGGCAGCAGGAAGGGAAAAACGTAACAGGGAAGAAGCAGTGCTTGCATCAGAGAAGAAATGTGGTCACACAACTGCCCAGAGACGACTGCATTGACCTCGGTAGCTGGAGAGAGCATCCAAACTCGAACGGAGCTGTGATGGGGCAGTGACGCGGCTTTATTTTAATCCACCCCCCCCCCGACACACACACAAAGTCGAGGTTTTCTGAGTAAAGGAGATGAGGAGAAGTAGGCGTTGAGTAGGTACCTAGGAGTCTGTGCTACAAGGAACTGCCCGCAGCCCTGCAGCTTCCACGATTGGAACGCTCTTGTTTGAGCATCTCGGGGGACAGCCCTGAGCGTCGTAGCACCGCCGAGTCCACTCTTCGTTTAGCAGGTCGTTTAACACTGGCATTAAATTGGAAAATATGTTGGTGAAATAAAAAATAGTTCCCTTACCAGGGAGTTTGCTAATTTTGCATGTTTATTAAGAAAAAAGGAATGAAAAATACATTTCTTGATTATCAGGGAATTATTTGTTTTTTGGTTTTTTTAAAGGTTTTTATTTGCTTGAGAGGGAGAGCGAGAGTGCATGTGCATGCACGAGCAGGAGGGGAGCGGCAGGGGGGAGGGGGAAGCAGACTCCCCGCTGAGCAGGGAGCCTGACCTGGGGCTCGATCCCGGGACGCGCGATGATGACCTGAGCTGAAGGCAGATGCTTAACCGACTGGGCCACCCAGGCGCCCCATTATCAGGGAATTATTTGGGGCAGTGGGTATCTAGTAGGTGATTCTCAATCTGCTTTGACCTGTCGACTAATATGATAATAACAATCTGCTGGACTCCCCACCTTTTCAGCACCCGTTTGAAGCTGTAAGATAACTGAATTAATTTTACAATGCAGCACTTAGGATCGGATACTGTGGAAGGACATCAGGCAGTGGGATCATAAGGAAACCCGTGCTTCACAGCTGACGTGAGCAGCTTGACCACCTTGCCCACTTGGCTCGTGTCCCCGGTGGCCTGCAGGGGGATCCCCTGCGGAGGGCCGGCGCTTGGAGCTCCCTGTGTCATGTTTCAGGTGCTGGGCTGGATCCGTAATGGAGAGTCGATGCTGAATGCCGGGCTCATCACGGCCAGCTCGTTACAAGAGGCCGAGCAGCTGCAGAGGGAGCATGAGCAGTTCCAGCACGCCATCGAGGTAGGGACACCGGCCTGCCCCCCCACCTCGGGACACGTCTGCTGAGCCCCCTCACGGGGGACTGACCCCAAGCCCGGTGGGGTTCAGCAGGATCCAGAGTGATGATGCTGATGCATCTCCAGCGTGTTTCAGGGAAAGGACACGGGCTGGTGACTGCAGTGAGGGGAGGAGGCGTGTGCCAGCCTGGGGACCTCGCAGCGCCGAGCCGTGAGACCCTGGTGGCACGCACCCCCCACTGTCGGGAGCACCTGCACCTGAGAACCCGAGCTGGGGTCTGGGCTGAGGGGCTTTCTGTTCTGCGGGTCCTGTACGCATACTCCTGGACAGAGCAGAGCGCCGAGGGCGGCTCAGCCAGACCAGGGGCACATCACCAGTAGACAACACTATCCATGGAACTCCTCCGACCCTGGTTAACAGCAGCGTCCCTCACCCTCGCGGGGTCGGTGCCAGGCCAGGGCCAAGCCCACTCAGATTCACTCTCACAGCATGTGAGTTCATTATTTGCCAAGTTTTTTGGGGGGGAGAGGGGAGTTAATTATGGTAGGTAGTCTCAAGGTACACTCTCGGGAAAAAGAGCATTTGATTGCAGAAAACTTGTTTCCTGCTGTAGTTACATACATAGAGAATAAAGCCACAGAAAATACTGTTAATTTATTCTCGAGATTGACATATTTTCAACTACTCAGCGTCAGCAGACACATATTAGCTCTTCTTCTTGAAGCCCAGACTCTGGGCGTCTTTTGAAAATTGTATGCTGTGCCTAGTGATTTCTAATAATTAAATGCCTAATACATGTCCGTGTATCTGGGTGAAGGGTAGGGTTGGTTATGTTGCATATAGTCTTTTCTGGGGTCATTTAGTGCCTTTTCAGTGAAATGCAAAATTTTGCTGTGGTTAAAAAAAGAAGAAGAAAAAGAAAAAAAATCTGTGTCCACAGAAACCCATGTACTCCACCTTAACTGCTGTGCTGGCTGGTGTTCCGAGGCTTCATTGGGAGAACCTGACCTGTCAGCCCCTCATGGGATCTTCTAGTGAACATGCATGAGCAGGAATTCTACTGGATTTCTGGTGTTAGTTTGATATTTTAATGTAGCATGAGCCTCCAGAGAATACACTTGGCTCATTTCTAGCTTTGAATTATGTTTCTCTCTCTCTCTCTTTTTTAAAGTCAATAGTTCTTGAAAACTTTTTACTCAAGTCTAAAGTTTAAGGTAAAAATGCAAAAGGCATTCATGGTGGCCACCTTTTTTCTCCATGTGTTCATGTGCCTCTAGCTGCTATTACAAGGAGGACCAATAGGAAGAATAAACTTGGAACATTTCAACAGCTTTTTTAGAATATTGGCTATTAATTTTCCCTGCTATTTCTCAAGCTGAGAACCCCACAAGTGGGACCCATTCTGGAATGTCTTAATGCATTTCATCCTTCATTAGGTAATTTAAATGTAAGCGCGGTTGTTGCTAGGCATGAAAACTTTTTTTTTTTTAACTGCACGGTCTGCTGTGTTTGTGGAAGTGTCCTGATGAATATTAAGGGAAGTTGTTTCTATAGAAGCAGGTGGAGCAGCACCACGGCAGCCTTCCCAGTTCCTTCCCAGTCGACGTGTGACGGCCCAGACAGAGAAGTATCCCCTCTCCTTTCTCTCTCCTTAGAAAACACATCAGAGCGCCCTGCAGGTGCAGCAGAAGGCAGAAGCCATGCTGCAGGCCAATCACTACGACATGGACATGATCCGGGACTGCGCCGAGAAAGTGGCCTCTCACTGGCAGCAGCTCATGCTCAAGATGGAAGACCGCCTCAAGCTCGTGAACGCGTCTGTCGCCTTCTACAAAACCTCAGAGCAGGTGAGGAGGCGGGTTCGATGCCTTGGGCTCCTGACCAGCCTTTTATGTTGAGCTCGGGGTGACTGGACAACTCTGTCATTAAGCCTCAGTCATTGCCGAGCCAGTGACTTCAACCGAGGCAGAGAAGAGCATTCCAGAGGTAGAAGGCTTATCGCTTACTTTAGGACTCGAAGAGTAATAGGTTGGAAAGGGGCCGAGAAGACCTGCGTTCTCCTCTCGTTTAAATGGATAGCCTGAAACACACCAGAGAGAGACCAGAAATTCCGTTTTTATTTGGTTCTTGTTCTGAAAGGCCTGCCTGTTTTGACCCCTGCATTTGTCCTCACGTGTAAGACGGAGCCCATGGTTCCTTCCGATGGTCTTGGTCCCCAGGCCAGCACCTTTATCCCTAGAGCCTGACCCACCACACCTGCCGGAGATCCCGCTCTGTGCCGTCGGTCGCCGACCAGCCCCTCTTAGCCTGCGGCTCTTCTGCTCACAGGTCTGCAGTGTGCTCGAGAGCTTGGAGCAGGAGTACAAGAGAGAAGAGGACTGGTGTGGAGGCGCCGACAAGCTGGGCCCCAACTCAGAGACGGACCACGTCACGCCAATGATTAGCAAGCACCTGGAGCAAAAGGAAGCATTCCTGAAGGTAAGGAACCCGCCCTTTGGGGTGCTGGTGCCTCCCTGAACAGGGGACACAAATGCAGGACGGTTCGCCGGAAGATGGCAGGGTCCAGACTGTCCGTCAGAGAACCCCAGAGGTTCCCAGGCACCAGGCGTGCAGGGCCCGGGGCGGGGGGGCGGGGAGCTCCCCATACCTGCAGCTCTCCCCTTGTGTGACATTGCATCCACGCTGGGCTAGGTGGTCAGAGAAAGTCTTTAAAATCTTCCATTTGTGATTTACACTCCCTAGTTTTCCCAAAGAGCTGGAAACCTGTGTGAATAAAGCATGGGTGGAAGTCGGAACACCAGATGATTCTGAGCAGATAGAGAGATTAATTTGGTGAGACAGAAATGCCGATAGCTTGAAATAATCTTCCTTTGGAAATTCAGCCTTTTTAGGAATAAAGACTGAACCCAGCGCAGAGTAGACACAAAGCAGGAACACCTCTTGGGGTTTATAGGATTAGTTACTAATACTCACTCAGCCAGTGTTTCCTACAAAAGAGACTTTAATTCCATTTAGGCCCGACTCTGAGAAGCTTCAAATGAGGAGTTTCTCTAGCCGCCTGTGTGTGTGTGTGTGTGTGTGTGTGTGTGTGTTCATACCTAAATCACCCAGATGTTCTAAAAAGTGCTCAAAACATTTGGCAACATTTCCATGTTTCTGTGATGTATTCTTTCACTCTTGAGAATCTTCTGAGGCTCTGCCTGTTGCCACTCAGACCTGTTAAAAGTAGGTGTGGTGTGTGCTTTTCATTGTCACTTTATTGAGTTTTGCTTTGGCATTCTGACCCCTCTGACCCCATTTCGTGTTACATTTAATAATTTCTGTTTCCATTCTGAAGGTGATGTCTGACAGTTACTGTTTAGTCTGGGAGAACAGATTGTAACTCTGAAAATTGTATCTGGTCGTTTATTTGGAGCTTCCATCACATGACTTTCTTTGTAGCAGATCAGGGTGGGAAAAGAGCGGTGACTCCCTCAGCCTCCAGTTGAACCATTTCAGACGGAGCTTGAAAGCCCTGCGTGGGCTTACGTGTCCTTGCTTGTTACATTTATGAAATGCCCGCCAATGTGAGGACGTTTCCATTGGGATCCTCATAATTTGCCTCTCTTTCTCTGCAATCCATTTAGAATAAAGCAGAATTGGGGCACCTGGGTGGTTCAGTGGGTTAAGCGTCTGCCTTCGGCTCAGGTCATGATCCCAGGGTCCTGGGATCGAGTCCCGCATCAGGCTCCCTGCTCGGTGGGGAGTCTGCTTCTCCCTCTGACCCTCCTCCCTCTCATGTGCTCTCTCTCTCTCTCTCTCTCTCTCTCTCTCTCTCATTCTCTCTGTCTCAAATAAATAAATAAAATCTTTAAAAAAAAAAAGAATAAAGCAGAATTGAATACTACTTAGTCTAAATAAATTTAGACAGATACTTAGATAAAATTATAAAACAAAATACTCACTGGCCTGTTCAGATTCCTTCTCTCAGCTAGGTTCAGTAGTGTCTGTGTATTGGATAGCTTTAAACTTTTCATAATGGAAGTTTAAAGATGCGTACAAAATAGAACAGGTAACAAACTCCTGTGTACTTCTCACCCAGCGTCAATAGTTACGGGCACATGGGCATATGCCCACTTTCCCTGGGCTACTTTAAATTCTAAATGTTACATCATTCTATTTGTAAATCCTTCAGTATGTATTTAAACATTAAATTGTGCCTTTCTAAAACCTAACCACAATACCATTATCGGATCCTGAAAATTAACAGTATTTCTTATTTTATACAAAATCCAACAGCGTTCAAATTTCTTTGACCCGTATTGTCTTATATATGGCTTTAATCAGAATTCAAACAAGGTCCACACGTTGACTTTATTAATATGTCTCTTAAATCTCTCTCTCTCTCTTTTTAAAGATTTTATTTATTTATTTGACAGAGATATAGTGAGAGAGGGAAAACAAGCAGGGGCAGAGGGAGAGGGAGAAGCAGGCTTCCCATGGCGCAGGGAGCCCGATGTGGGGCTCGATCCCAGGACCCTGGGATCATGACCTGAGCCGAAGGCAGACGCTTAATGACTGAGCCACCCAGGCGCCCCTCCAAATCTCTTCTAATCGAAACACCACCCCCCCTTTTATTACTATTTATTAGCTGAAGAAGTAAGTTATACTGTGGGATTTCTCTCACTCTGGATTTCCATAATTGCATCCTGTGGAGTCATTTTTTACCATCCTGGATTCTCTAAGTGTGTTCTGTTGAGAGCCTCACTTAGATTCAGGCTTGAGTGTGAGTGTGTGTGTGTGTGTGTGCACTCAGCGTACCTGGCATTCCATCAGGAGG
This sequence comes from Callorhinus ursinus, assembly GCF_003265705.2. Classification (NCBI taxonomy): domain Eukaryota; kingdom Metazoa; phylum Chordata; class Mammalia; order Carnivora; family Otariidae; genus Callorhinus; species Callorhinus ursinus. The sequence goes on along the minus strand of NW_027397065.1, from coordinate 81,727,159 downwards.
CACATAAGGTCTGCTTCTCTTTGTGTCTGTGTGATAGGAGGGTTTACCATTGCTTCAAACGTGGTAAGTCCAGTTAATCCATTATGTGCTTCTCTGTCTGCCTTTTACCTAATGGGTTTAGTACCCTGTGGTGATAATGCTTCATTAGGAGTTGCAAAATGGTGAGCTTCTATCATTCCTTCTGCCTTGATTAGCTAGAATTATTCCCTCCTTAGCTATTTGGTTACTCTCAAATAGAGTTTGTCCAGAAAAGGCAGGCTAAGTGCTTGAATCTTTCCATTTGCTTCTCATTTTCAGAATAATGAGCTGTTGCCCTAGCAACCTCTACATAGGATTAGTTTTTGTTCTATCTTCATGGATTTTAAGATATTTGGTGTGTTTTGATCAATTGCAGTCATTTATCTTTTTATACTCAACTTGTCCCATTCGTGGGAGCTCCTTCCAGGCAGGTTGGCTCTGACGTCCTCCTGACATAACCCCGGCCGTCTGCAGCCGCTTCCTCACCGTTTAGAGTGCAGCCAATTTCAGGCTAATCTGCGGAGACTCATGATACATTCTTCTCTTAATTAAAAAGTGTCCTAGCTCCATGTACTGCAAAGGCCTGGAAATAGTGACCAACCAGTAATAATGAGCTCCCTGTGTCTTGTCCAGATTATGGTCTAAATACCATGTATCAGAAGGAGGAAACAGAGCTTCTAGAAGAAAGAGTAATTCCAGAGCTGAGACAGGAAATGGATAAGATATTTCCAACTCACATATAATTAAGGGTATTTTTCCTCTTGTTTTTTTAATACATTAATGAAATTACTTACTTGGTTTATAAACCTGGAATCCATCAGTCATCTGTTACCACAATAACACCACAAAACAAACCACTCCAAAACTGATGGCTCACACCAGGGTTTGGCAGTCTTAGCCCCCGAGAGCTAAATCCATTCACTCGTACTCTTCTCCATGTTGCCCGTGGCGGCTTTCCTCCACAGTGGTTGGGTTCAGTACTTGCAACGGGGAGGTAGAGAATATAGGACTTGGAAAGCTGAAAATACTGTCTGCCCTTTCCAGAAATCCGGGCACAGGTTAGCTGGGTGCTCTCACTCAAGGTTTCTCCCAAGGCTGCAGCCAGGTTGTTGGCTGGGGGCCCGGAAGGAGAAGGGCCCCACCTCCTCTCTGTGCAGGCCCGCGGCCTCTCTCCGTCCCCTGCCCCGTGCACCTCTCTGTGGGGCGGTGCTCAACCCAGCAGCTGACTTCCTCAGAGCAAGAGGTCCAAGACAGACTTTTTTTTTTAATTGAAATAGGATGTAACCTGTGTATTCTTCCAACCACAAGTTGGCCCGACGAATGTTTTAGTTAAAGATGTGTGTTAGAGCTATACGATGTCGTCATCCATACGTACTCAAAATACATGTTTGTCGAAGTCACATTAACAACGCCTTGCCCTCCATGTATCTCTTAGGCTTGCACGCTTGCTAGAAGGAATGCAGATGTCTTCCTGAAGTACCTGCATAGGAACAGTGTGAACATGCCTGGAATGGTGACACATATCAAAGCCCCTGAACAACAAGTAAAAAGTGAGTACAGCTATGAGCTGCCTTACCGGCGGGCAGCCCCGGGGCTCTGGCGGGATGTGTTCTAAAATCCCAAGACCCAGGGCTTCATTTTAGATGTTCATTTCGTATTATTAAAGTTCTCGCCAGTTATCTTTGTTTAATAATAAAATATGAAACAAATGATATAGATTGATACTTTGTTGACTAAAGTCGAAGAGTATAAGCAGGAAGAAAATGCAGCATGATAATTTATTAGCCTGGACTATTTTGTTCAGGCAGGTGAAAACACTGTAAATTGGGGAAAAAGGAAAACCAGAATTTATCTAGAGTCAAAATATTTTTAAAAGTTCAGATTAAGAAACTATACACCAAAATCATTGCTGGAAGGTATTAGAGATTTGTATGCTTAAAGCATTAATAAAATCAAATTGCCAAATATCATACATTCTGGTATCATTTGAGAGTAAAAATCTGTAAAGCCATGGGTTTTTATGTATGCATATATATAACGTTAAGGGCATGGAAACTCGTCTGGGAAAATTTGATACTAAACTTAATAGGATTGGTATGGATGGAAGTGAGGGGGACTGATGATTTTTACTCTAGAATTCTGATTGAATACTTTACAACGGAAATACATTCAGGTGTTCTCTAACTTAAAACTTAGATTTAATCATAGTGGGTTTTTTTTACAAATACAATTAAAATGACATGGAAATAACCTCAGAAAATGATTAAGAGTTTGAAACAGTCTTGCCATTGGGGCACCTGCTATCCTCACTGTGAGCTTCAGGGGCCGGCAGTAAACAGATGAGGAACCTGGGGCCCCACAGCCTGCACTCTCAGAGTTGGGTTTCATAGGGGAAAAGTTGCCATAATCCGTTAACAGATGATTCGTCTCACTCTTTAAACCCATATGATTGGCAGAAACTTTGTACATTATACTCTGCGCCCTGTTCATCTGGATTCATCTGTCAGAGGTGTCACAGAAAAATGATCTGTCACAGTGGTAGAGTTCTGTCCTCTGCAGAGGAGATTTCGTATTTGTTACTTGGTGGCCTTCCCTCTTGGGGAGATGAGTGACTAACGCAGCCATTTCTCAGCAGGAGCAAGTCTTCATTGCCAGCAAGTTACTTGTGTTGGTAATCGGTTTATTCGGCTCACGTCATGTAAAAATCATTGCTTTTCTCTCATCCTTCAGGATTGCCTTTGCTTGTTGGCCGTATTCTGCTTTCTCTGATCAAAGATGTTATGATCCGTCCTAGGTTGTACCAGTGCGATGGGGGTGTGTGTGTGTGAGAGGAGTGTGCGCGCTACAGGCACACGCACGAGGTAGTCACTGTGCACTTGCTGCCGTGTATCATCATTCTGGGTGCTACGGAGAGTTAAAAACAGAATGTTCTGTTTCTCTCACTGGGTACTTGGGGACGAAAGATTTATGTGTGGGACAGTGTGGCAAATCCACGTCAGGGTGAGGGTGCCAGAAGAGACAGCATCCCAGGACCCCAGACAATCCTTCAGGTGCATGAGGAAGCCCCAGCTGGTTTCCCATCCCAGTCCAGGTGGGGGCGGTCAGCGCTCTGCTTGGCCGCTTACCCGCCCCAAGTCAGTCGGGCCCCAGGCAGGGACTGTAGAAAGAAGAGCCTGGAAAAGACCCATTGGCTCATGTTAATTTTCACATGTGATACTTTCATTTAATTTTTTGACTGGCTTCAAATTTCAAAGTCTTAATTTGTGTCACTACATTAGTTTCCTTTTTCAGTAAAGATAAGGGAGCATGACCACTGAACTGCCACGTAAATCCTGCTCACAGGTTCATGTTTCTCAGCCCACCCGGACCTCGGGAAATATTTGTGGAAAATTTAATATTTTTAAGGTTGTTCCCAATATTAATGAAGTTATAATCTAGATACCATTTATTTGATTTGCAGTTTGTCTCTAGAATCTTCTTCCAAAGTTCCTTGTGTATTTTATAAACTTCGAGTAAAACAGACTTACTGTAAAAAAATTAAGTGTACAAATGTATATAAATTACCTATTTCCTTTGCCAGTGGTCTCCACCGTCAAGACTTTTTTGTGCGTACGTCTATGAATATAAACATAAACATATAGAGAAAAACACACGTGGATTTCACTCTACTCACCGTCCCGCATTTTTATTTCTTTACCAAAATGGGACTGTTTTTTGCTGCAATTTGCTTCTTTCACTTAATAATGCATCTTAGTCCTCTTCTGGGGACACCTGGGTGGCTCAGTCAGTTAAGCATCTGACTCTTGATCTCAGCTCAGGTCTTGATCTCAGGGTGGTGAGTTCAAGCCCCAGGTTGGGCTCCAACACCGGGTGTCGAGCCTACTTAAAATAATAATAATAATAACATATCTTAGTCCTTTTTCTATATCAGAATTTAAAGATCTCTATCATTTTTAATGTCCAGGATAATGATTTCATAGTTGACTTAACCTGTCTCCCAGTTGGGCTCAGATGTCACTGCCAGTTTTTCCAAACAGCGCCTTAGTGTTTGTGCACCTGAGTACATATGGCTTGTGTAAGCACCGTACATCTGAAAGATAAATTGCTGGTTCAAAGGTGTGCAGACTTCCGATGACGTCACCTGTCGCCAGAGTGCCCGCTGCAAGAGTGGTGCTGTTTCCCCTCAGTAATATGGGGTCACCCCTGCATGTTCCTCTCCCCCAGTCCTGCCAGCACTGGACAGCACCACTGCTGGCCAGGAAAAGGGTGCAAGATGGTCTCATTGTCTGAGTGAGGTTAAACATGTTTCTGTGTATTTAGTGGCCATATTTTAGAAATTATGAACTTCATGTTTATATGCTTTGCTCAGGACACTGGGGTGACTCAGTTGGTTAAGCGTCTGCCTTCAGCTCAGGTCATGATCTCAGGGTCCTGGGATCAAGCCCCACATGGAGCTCCCTGCTCAGCAAGGAGTCTCCTTCTCCCTCTGCCCCTCCCCCCAGCTCTCTCTCTCTCTCTCTCTCTCTCTCAAATAAATAAAATCTTTATATGCTTTGCTCATTTTTCTAATGGACTGTTCATCTTTCCCTGTTGACACGCAAGTGCATTTGGTCTGTGTCTTATATTTTCCCAATAATTTTAACTAGCTTTTTGTTGGTGCTGTACTGTTATGGTGGATTTTGTTTGGTTATGACATTTACAGTGTTTATGTAATCAGGGTTTTTGGCCTTTCTGGCGCCATGCTTCTCTACTTATGTCCCTGCTTCTCCTAATGGTTTGTGGTTTTGTTTCTGCCTTTGTAAAAAAAAAAAAAAAAAAAGAAGAAGAAGAAAGAAAAAACAAAACTGTGTTTTCTTCTAGTACTCCACTATTATGACATAGATCCTTTATACTAAATTCTTTCCACAGGAGGGTTTTAATGTTGTTGAAGTAATTCTTTAATATTGAAGTTTTTCCAGCCATTGTCAGATTGCCCCAGCAGGGGGCGCAGTAGCTTATCCCACTCATCCAGCTAACCAAAGGTATCAGAGGCCAGTCTTCAGTTTCCAGTGACCTCAATCATAAGATAACAAATTGGGGTAAGAGCAGAAGGGGAGGTCTGGTGGACACGCTCACTGAGAGCATTGGGCGAGCAAGCCGTGTGGCTCTTAATTTCATACTCTGTCTTGCATTGACATTTCCATAAAGTCTTTAAATAACGTTGAATGGGATTTTGCAAGTGTTTTCACTGGTTGTAAGCACCAACATACGTCTTTGTCTTTATTCTCTTAGATATCTTGAATGAACTCTTCCAGCGGGAGAACAGGGTATTGCATTACTGGACCATGAGAAAGAGACGGCTAGACCAGTGCCAGCAGTACGTGGTCTTTGAACGAAGTGCCAAGCAGGTCAGTCATTACACCGGGCTCCCCCGTGCTCTCCACCCTCTTTTAGACTTCCGGCCTCCGCTGGGAAGCTCTTGACATGTCAGCCACTTTGAAAACCACTGTCAAATGATCAAAAGAGTCATGCCTTTTAAATAAGCTTGTCATGAAAAGAAAACCCACACCCCATAGAAGTGGGTTTGGGCCCTCAGCAAGTGTGTCTGTCACACAGCCCGCCTCTGCTGCCGTTGGCTCATGTTTAGGACCACCAGGAACAAGTCCTAATTATGACGACGATTCAGAAATCATTGTGGAATCTAGGTTCTGTACTTGTATAAATACTACAGTGGGTGGGTTTTTTTTTTTTTCGCTATAATTATATTTTCAAGGTAAAGCTTTGTTCTTCAGATAACTTGAGCTAATATTAGGTAAGAAGTGTGATAGAATTTCTAAGAATTCAGTAGAGTAAAAAAGTGTTCATGCAGTTGACTAATGCAGAGACATCAAGAGGATATGTTTAGGGGGCATCTGTAGAGCATGGGACTCCTGATCTCAGGGTCATGAGTTCAAGCCCCATGTTGGGCGTGGAGCCTACATAAAAAAATAAATAAAAAGATATGTGTAGAGTTTCCGTCTTCTGAAGTCATTTTGGGGTAAGTGTTTCGGCCGGTATGGTTAGTCATGGAAGATCGTTGTGTAGGGTAAAGTCTGTCTGACCCCTAACTTGAACTAAGTTTCCTGTCACTTCTCTTTGGCTTTAACGGTAGCATAGGAATCCGTAAGCTGTTGGTCCAGAATGTGGAGAGTCTGGAGGGCACGGAGCACAGAAGGCTCATTCTCAGAACGCCTGTGTGAGCCCTCTCGTGTCCTGCGTGTCCGGGACCTTAGAGTCACTGGGGCCTCTTCAGTGCTGTGGGTCGCTGGCGACCACATCAGACATGGACGGTCTTCTAATTTCACCTGTGCCTGCCCCAGAGTAGGCATTCAGTTAAATCTTTTAGCTTAAAGAGTAAGTCTTCCTCAGCACAGTTTCCCACTTAGGGAGAATATGATCTTTTGATTTGGTCAATGTTGGTTTCGAGTGGGCAGCGAAGTGCTCAGAATGGCTTGGTTCCCCTGAGGTTGGTAAGCTGGAGTTCCTGGTCCATAGATCTGGCGCCCAGACTCAACCCTTCCCTCATCTTGGTTGATGTTACCAGGGGTAGTTATATTCCCAACAGAAGTGGCAAGCAGTGCTTTTAGTGTTTAAATTACATTTTATTTAATGATAGTTCAACCATATTTCAGACTCATGGGGCCTGATTTTGTTTCTAATTAGAGATTGTCTCATAATCTCTTCTCATATATCTTTATTGTTTCTCTGTTGAAAGACAAGCAGTCATTCAGCTACAGAGAACACAATTGTAAATAATCATTTTAATGGAGAAAAACAATGGAATGCATTGTTGCTTTTTCCTAAAGTCAGCTCATTTGCCAAAAATGAAATCAGGAAGCGTAGGCCATTGTAGCCCATTGGGTTCTATGCTGTGCTCACGGTCCTGTAGTGAAGTTGCTTATTTATAACCCCAATCCTGGAGGCTCCTCCTGATGCACAGGGCTCAGGACGGCACCCTGAGCTTAACTGGCTGGAACGCGGAGCAGTGATTTCTGTCCCGGCCCTCGGGCTTCCTGGGTGCCTCCAGCCTCCTCGACACTCTTCCCAGGCTCTCTGCGGCTGAACGCTGGCATCGTCTCAGGCTTAGTCTGGGGCTAGCTCTAGTTTCTTTCTTACCTTCTTACCTCCTCTGCTGGTACCTTGTCATGAAAGTAGCACTGACCTCCACTTCGAGTCTGCAGACTCGGAAATCCCAGCTGCCTCCTTGGCGTCTCTACTTTGGCCTCACTGAGAGCAGAACTAGACTCATGAAGCCCTGTCCCCCCTCCTCATCTTATGTGGGTGCCCCCCGGTCCCCTCATCTTACGGGGTGTGTCCCCCAGGCTCCATCGTCCTATGTGGGTGTCCCCCAGGCCCCCTCACCTTACAGGGTATATACCTCCTGCTTCTTTGCTTTCCCCAGTTTCCCACCTTCATTCCCTCATGAGTCCCGTGGGTGTAGACCTCCCACACGGGTCAGATCTGCCCTCCCCCTTCACAGTCAGAGCCATCATGCTCTAGAAACCCCAGCCGTGTCCTGCCTAAATCTTTGAGCCAGTTTGCTGTCCAGTGTTACTTCTTCCATTCACTGTGTACTGCACTTCCTTTTCTACACGGCAGCCCCATTAGTTTTCACAGAAAAGTCCGAACTGGGCCTGTGAGCTCCTGGGCCCTCCTGCCCTCCCCAGCCTCTCTCCGGCCTCACCTTCAGCCTCCACAGCGGGCCAGCTCACCAGCGTGGGTTCGTGGTGCATGCCCCTCTGCCTGCCGAGCCGCTCCCCATTCTTCTGAGCCCGTCACTTCGCAGCCAGCCTGTCCCAGCTTAGACACCACCTCTGCTGACCTCCTGTTCTAAGCATGGTGTGCCAGCCCTCATTTGTCCTTGTGCATCTTTCTCCATCTCCCTCCTCCTGCCCGCTCTACAGGGGCAGGGCCGAAGCTTCGCTCATCCCCCAGTGCCCCAGGTAGCACCTGACTCCACAGTAGGCCTTCAGGGACAGCGTGCTGTAAACGTGGAAAAACCTGGGACCTTTGGAGTGAATTGACAAACATCGCTTTCTACCTTGATTCAGCAGCAGTGTTAACCTTGTTCCAGGGGCAGGACAGCCATGCTCAGGCATAACAGCCGTAACTTCCATGCAGTCAGCTGTCCGGGTCATGCTTTCCTTCTAAAATGCTGTAAATGCTGTGGTGTATCTAATAAACACAGTGACGTTTCTGCTCTAAGACTAGCAAAGTACAGTGGCTGACCCAGAGATTACAAATGACAAATATAAAAGCTTCTACATTTTTATGCTTCTTTCCCCCAGTGTTGTGTTTTTAGATGCATATGTAAGTCTGATTTCACTTCAGTCATATGGAAGTAGAAGTAATGAAACAGCTTTCATCTAAGGGCATGAGACAGCACACAACGTTAGAACCGGGTCATTTGCAGTCTGAACCTCGCTGGCCCCCTTCTCCTCGGGTGCGCTCACCTCTCTCCTGCAGCCACAGGGCTTAAGGCATGTCTTCTCCTAGCAGCTCCCCAGTGGCACATTTGTGTATCATGGGATGGGACCCCCCCAAAGAGCAAGTGTGGTGGATCCCACCTGGTACTCACTGAAGGCAGGAATAGGAAGAAAGGCCTAAACATTTAGCAGTGTGAGGGTCTCAGATCGTCCCTTCATCCACATCTTCTCAGTGTCCTTGTTGAAAGGGTCTTAGTTGTAGTTTCTTCTATTGCGAGCGTATTTCACCGCTATAAGAACTGTTTAATCGTTGCGATATAAGTGAGGTGGTTACAACTTTCTAGAATGTCAGGTTTTTCCTTTTCCTTTTTGGATTATGATACTTATTTCAGAAGCTCATTCTGTCCTTGAGGAGGTACTTGTAGATGTGTACCAGCCGGGGCTTGTGACTGCACATCTGCGTGCGCAACGCAGGGAGTGGGCCTCCTTTTACCAGGGCTCAGCCATGAGCATCTCTATTCCTTCCCTCTCCAGGCTCTAGAATGGATCCATGACAGTGGGGAGTTCTACCTTTCCACACATACCTCCACGGGCTCGAGCATACAGCACACCCAAGAGCTCCTGAAAGAGCACGAGGAGTTTCAGATCACCGCAAAGGTAGGTTCAGGTTGGTTGCCTATACAGCCGGCAGGGTTTTCCAAAATAACCTAGAACAGGATACTTCATGTAATAAGATAGTTCTCAAAAAAAAAAAAAAAAAAAAAAATCACTTAAACCCCTTATCCAAAATTGGAGAAACAGAGGGACCCCAGTGGCTCGTTGTATATTAACATAGGTGACACTGTTTGCTGCCCTTCACGCTTCCCCTCGGCTGTCCCTCTCTTTATGTGGTGTTTCCTTTGGGTCCTCTGATTTCGGCAGATACCTTTATGTTTTTTCTTTTGTCCTTTTCATTATTCTTTTTCTTTGTTTTTTTTCTCCCCAAGGTCTTTTCTGAGTACTTGCTATTTTTAGGAAACACTGGTGTTACCGACTTGGCTTGGGTGTGTTCTGAGGATGCTTTCTTGCCTGGTCTCTGGTGGGTGACACTTGCTACCGTAGCCCTGCCCACACCCCGCCCCGTCTGGTCAGGAAGCTGTCTGGGGTACGGCCGGCAGAGTTCACCTCTGTGCGCTCTCCTGCCGGCTGTTCGTAGGTTTATGCAGGTGAAGACATCTTTACTTTCTTCCTGAAAAGCGAAATAGAATTAAATACATGGCATATGTAATATATGGGCATAAATATGAATTTTTAAGCAAATCTGTAAGACTCCACACATTGCCACGAATGTTTTCCCAGTTAAAGTGTTTACCCACAGAGGCTCATTCTTTTACCTCAAAACAATTTTGAGATTTTTAGAGTTCCCTTCTAAAGCTGTGCTATTTTTGTTTTAGTTTTTCAAGGTTTTATTTTCAGAAGTGCCTATTTTGGGTGATAGATTTGAGGTTTTTTTTTTTTTTTAAATTGGAAATTCAAATTTACTAGTAGAAATAAATGATCAAGCTGGATAGTATTTTTGCTTAAAAAGAAGTATTCCCACAAAGTAAAAAAAAAATTGATTTTCTCGTATGGCCCTTAAGGTAGCTTTGAAAACCGTCAGTGGGAAATTTTTAAATCCTCTAGAGTGGCAACAGCTACTTTTGTATTATGTTTATTTGTACTTTATGTTTTCTGTAACCGTTTCTGACCCTTCCCGCTATTCTGCACTGCCCTCTACTCCTGCCCGCCCACAAGATGTAGCTTATTTCCTTCCCCTCACCCTCGGGGTGCTGGGCTCTGGAAACCCCTGGTCTTTGCTCTGGAAGAGCACACAGTCCAGTGTGGCTGCTGACAGACTGACCCCTGTAGGGCTCGGTGCGAGCTGGCACTGGCGGGGGGCACCGTGAGCATTGGGGGGTGGGGGGGTGTCAGACAATCAGGCAGTGACAGCTGCACCCAGAGGGGCCATGAGCACCCACAGGAGGGCACGTGCCCACTCATCTGAGGAGAGCTGACCTGCCTGCCTCTGCAGGTAAGCAGCGTGTCTTTTGCTTCCTAGATACAGCACCCCTTTGGCTACATAATTCTTTTTTGTTAATAGTTGGATAATAAATTACAGTTGTGTGCATTATATGATCTATCTTTGTTTCTTTGAATAGCCTTTGATTATGGAGGTATTAAGAAAATGCCTAAGATACCACTCAGAGGTAGATTTAAGATTTGTTCCTTTTCACGAACTTACATCTCCATTAATGCTGCCCTCCGCAGGTCAGTATGCACAGCCAAACAGCCGGGTCACTGCACAACCCCAGGGGGCGCCATGCACACAGAATGTGATGTGCATGTCACTGTCTACAGTGCACTAGCATGAAAGCTGTCTTCCACCAGTGGGATGTATACAAAAGGATTTTTTATTCCCGAATTTCCCTTTTCAAATTTGGGGTGTGGTTATTAAAGAAGGAGCAGGAATGGGCATATTTTTGCCCTTGCATTTTGTAAAAATAAGCAAATGAAATCACAGGTAATATCTGACCTTGCTGTTTCCCAGATATACAGAGCTCTTTCTTTCACTGAATACATTGAATCAGTTTTGCCAAGAGGAACTGGTAGATTTTGAAAAGAATACCTCTCAATTTTTTTCTAGCGTTTTTTCCCTTTGGTTTCTGGCTACCCTTGTTTTAATCCGATAGCAACTGCTCTGGTTGCTTGGAGATGTTGCTTGCCTTCTGTCCCCCATCACAGTTTCCTCTAAGAACCATTTTTCTTTTGTTACGTAGAGAATCTTTTGCTTTGACATACAGTCTTCCAGTTCAGTTGTTACAGTGGTTACTCTTGTAACATCTTTAGTGTAATAGAAATAAAGCCTTTTGGTTACTATCTGACCTATGACTCAATTGCATTCCTTTGCAACTCTTAATGTAATAATTTCTCGAAGTGCTTTGCAGGCATTGCCTGCATCCAGGTCATGAGTGTTTACTTAAAAGCCAATTTCTGTCCTTATTCGAGACTTAGTGACAAACTATTTAGGAGGGAGACCTGAAGATGAACAAATTTAAACAACATCCCAGGTGATTTTTATGTAAGCACACTGGAGTCAGAAATCCACTGCCTGAGACCTGCAGAACTCTGCCTTCCCCTTCCCACACACCTCCTGATCACCCATGTCCCCAGTGCCAAATGCCTTAATTTGACAGAAAGTGTCTAAGACCATTGAATGTGCATTGGGTTTCTGGGTTTCCATTTACTTAAGAACATGGTGAGTAAAGATCCTTTGAGCATGTGGACTCAGAAATTCAGTTTGCTTTTGTTTTTCTACAAGCCCCTGATTGCGCCGACTGATGATGATGTTCAAGTTATAACAGTTGTATTCTTTTAAAATAAAAATCTACTTTTGTAACAGTCTCTAGAAATAATGATGATGGAAACCTGTATAATACTTCATTTTAAAAGATGTAGAAAGTTTTTTCCATAGTGTTGAGTAGCCTTCTGGAGAAAAATTGAGTTGTATTCATATCCCACCTTGATACCAAGGTAACTGTTAGAAAAAAGGCTCAAGTTCAGCAATGAAAACCTGACCGACTAGACGAAATAACAGAACACAAAACCAAAGCCCATAAAAGAATGATAAAAATCACATACACAAAAAATGTGAAAATTTCTAAAGGGCAGTCCACTGTAACTAAAAGACAAAAAGCAGAGAAGATAAATACGCAGTTCATATCACAAAGGGCTGATTTCTCAGTCGCAAAGAGCTTTTATAAATCAATAAGACAAAACAAGAAAGTGGACAAAGGATACTAAAGAGGGCTCACAGGAAAGGAATTACAAATGGCCTTTAAATATATGAAATTATCAAATTTACCTAAAATAAAATTGTACATCAGAACTGCAGTGTGTTCTGTTTTCACAAGCCAAGAGATTGGCAAAGATCAAAAAGCTTGCAGCTGCGTCTTGGGAGGTGGAGAATGGAGGTGACCTCTGCAGGCGTCCTTGTATTACCGCCCATCACAGACGCACTGACCGCCCCGCAAGCCCACATCGCGAAACGCGCACTCTGCACATGCGCAGACGGGTGTTTTCTCCTGCTTTGTGCCGGTCGTGGGAAAAGCGCAGGAGCAACGTGAAGCGTTCGTCAGTGGAAGCGCATTCACTTACAGAAACATTATGCAGCTCTCAACATAAAACAGGGCTGCTGCTTGTGTTCCAGTGGTGAAGGATAACTGAGTTGTTAAATGAAAAGTACTAGGTGTAGAGCAGGGTTTATTGTGTGCAAGCATTTAGGTACAAACCAGAGGAAAAAATACACATGTACCCACCTCTGTACTAAAACGTCTCTTCTGTCCTTTTTTACCTTTTGAATTTTGAATTCTGTGCGTACATTTAAAGAATGCCAACTAAAATAAAAATATATACCGACATATAAAAGGTTCATGAATGAGCAGATTCATCATACTTAATTTTTATTACATTATTCATGGAGCCCTTGCCACATACCAGGAACTGCTCTGGGTGCCGGGCTCATGGACTGCAGTTTCCGGTTAGAGAAACAGGCAGTAACAAGATGAACGGGTAAATACATACATGTGCATGCAAAGTAATAAGGGAAAGCAAACAGCCGTCGCGGAGGGAGGGAGGTTGTGGTTGAGGGAGAGGCTTGGCCACACCTCTTCGAGAAGCCCTGACTATCAGAGTGGCATCTCTTGTTTACATAAAGTTGCAAGCCCCTGGGCTCTGCCTCCAGGCATCTTCTGCTACGTTTAATGTCCTATTCAGCATCACCCTGTTGGTGTTACAGGCCCGCAGCTGGTCTGTTTTGTGATGTGTGTTATGCAGAAATCCTCCTGTCCTTTCTTGGTGTTCTTGTTTTCTCTTTGAATTGTCTTTTTTATCTTTACCCTGTGACCCCAGTGCTTACAACATGAAACAGTTTTCTTGCCTCGTTAACGACACACATAACTCCGAGTACCCTTCCTGGATGCCTGGCGCAGGGGATGAGGAGGGCGCATAGGGTGTCACAACAGAACCTTCTTAGTGTCTGGGCACACAGCAGTGTAACCTTATCTAGACAGCACAGTTTGTTAACAATCCTGCTGCACTCTTATTCATTCTCTTTGATATTAAAATTTAATAATGGTTCTAAGTTAAGTTCCTCTTGGAATTTATGGTTCCAAGTCTGAAACTTTGACTTCTTTATTTGGTTTATAATTAGTCTTGTCTTAACATATCCAGAAAAGGTGTCATGTTGATAAGTGAGAAGATTTGGTTGAGGGGCGTTTGGGTGGCTCCGTCGGTTAAGCATCCAACTCTTGATTTTGGCTCAGGTTATGATCTCATTGTCCTGAGATCAAGCCCTGCATTGGGCTCTTCGCTGGGCGAGGAGTCTGCCTAAGATTCGCTCCCTCTTCTTCTGTACCTCCCTTCTACCTCTCCCTCTTTAAAAAAAAAAAAAAAAAAAAATTGGTTGACAGATCTTTTCCTTTTAGCTCACTCTACTTGAGTTCATTTCCATACCAGATGAAAGCCCAATAAACTTCAGGGTGGTTTAAGTTTTGCTGACTTTTTCCAATAAACAGCTTGAATAGAATCTACAAGAGTTAATTTTTATCACAGAGACATGATTGTATCTGAGTTCTGTTTTCACTTGTTTTTTGAAAAGTATTACATTAATGCCTGTTAAGAGTAACTACCATGCCCATTAAAGTTATAGGCATATACATACTTGCACAAAGAACCTAATGTTAATTTATTTTCTCAGGAAATATTTGGTAAATGTCCATTAGGTGCCAGGCACATGGAAGTCAGTGAGATATTAGGAAACAAAACAGACATCCCTGGCCTGTGGAGGTTTACATTCTAAAAAGAGACGGGCAGGCAGTAATGGTATTAAGTGAACCTCATCCTTGTTGGAAGGTGATCCATGCCATGGGAAGAGTAGAACCGACAGGGTAAGTAAGAATAGCTGGGGCAGGAGGGGGAGTTGCAGTTTTAAGGGAGTCAGGAAGGGCCTGCTGAGAAGGTGGCCTTTGGTCGAGCAGAGACATAAAGGAGCCACAGAGACATCTTGGGGAAGAGCATTCCAGGCAGGAGGGGTGCTGGGGCAAAGAACCAGAGACAGGGAGTACGCATGGGGCCCGGCCCGCATGCTGGACACTGGGGCCAGTTGGGCACTTGGCTGCAGCTAGGTGTTTGTGCAGAGCCCACGGATTTTTACAGCTGGCTTTATAGGTTGCCTAGTGAATTCTGCCTCAGATTTACTGTATAAACTAAGATAATTTATCCAGGTTTTGAGCTCTGACCTTCTCTCATTTGGGGGATTTTTTTTTTTTTCTTTTTTGAGGCCTCTGCTCTCACATACACCTGTTGGGGATTTTTAAAGTCAGCTTCCTGCATGTTAGGCATAGAGATTTTCTAGATAAAGGTCAGTGGAGAAAATCGGGTTCCCTGCCAGAGGAGTAACTGTACTCACTGGAAGTGCCAGTGGGAATGTTGAAGGAAGCCTCCTCGTCGGAACACATGGGAAGGATGTGGTGAGAAATCAAGAATTGAGGGAAGTCACTGTCATAAATACTAAACCAATGTTTTAGGCTTATGCTTAACTTGAAGAAACGTTAAGAAAGTTATGTTTAAAATATCTTCTCTAAGTACATATACAAACGAAATCATTTTTTTGAGAGGGAGTTCTAAAACAGGGAAGAGCATTTAAAATGCCTCTACGAAGATAATTTCCTGACTAGTGATTTTTTTCCTCCATTTCTACTGAGAGTTGGAGAAGAAATGAACGTGCCACGTGAAGTTGCTTCAAGGATTTTGTTGAGTGTCTGCCGTGGGGAGATCCTTGGCCACGTGGCAGGAAAGCCAGCGTCTCTGAGGACTACTGCCATAAATGGGCGCGTGGGGAGTAAACCTGCAGGGAGCAGGGAGGTGTCTCTGCAGCCAATTGGTGCAGCATGCGGTGGTGGAGAATCACAGGGCCCTAGAGAGAACAGCCTGAGTGAGCATTCCTCTCTTCCTTCGACAGCTATCTCCTGAGCATCTACCCGATGAAGACATTGCCGAAAGAAAGTCTAGATTTTTGTCTAGTGGTTTTCGAGGTCATAAACCTGCTATTCTTTGTGGAAAGCTGAGGAACGGTAGCTCGGCCAGGATCAGGGAGATGAATTGGTGGACTTGGAGCTTTGGTGGAAGTTTCTGTCCCCAGCAGTTTTTCCCTGTTGAGAGCTCAGAGTGGTAGGCAAGTTGCCACTGTGTTTCTGGTTTCTGGCAGTTGAGTTCATTTGCCTCACAATACTTTCCTGTTGTTTTTTTGCAGCAAACCAAAGAGAGAGTGAAGCTATTGATCCAGCTGGCTGATGGCTTTTGTGAAAAAGGGCATGCCCATGCAGCAGAGATAAAAAAATGTGTGACTGCAGTGGATAAGAGGTACAGAGATTTCTCTCTGCGGATGGAGAAGTACAGGACCTCTTTGGAGAAAGCCCTGGGGATTTCTTCAGATTCCAACAAATCGGTAACGTGCTTTGTGCACACAGAATAAAATAATGGTGTTCTTCCTCGTGTCCTCTCCGGATTTAATTAACTCAAGTTCCTTGGCTCTCTTCCTCCACAGAGCAAAAGTCTTCAGCTAGACATAATCCCCGCCAGTGTCCCTGGGTCAGAGGTGAAGCTTCGTGATGCTGCCCATGAACTTAACGAAGAGAAACGGAAGTCGGCCCGCAGAAAAGAGTAAGCCAGTCTCTAAGAACCTGCTGGGATTCGTTGAACGAGTGGAGAAAACGTCACTTGGACAAGCATGCTTCTGTGTGTGCTTTGAAACAAATGGCACTAATGCGTTGTGATGCTCTGAATGTGTGTCATTTGTGCAGCACAAACTCCACTGTCCCCTTGTCACCTGCTTCAGAAACCATGTCTTGTGTTCGTCCCTGTGCCTCCATTTCCTACAGGGTTGACAAATCGTTGTAGTGTCATTGGTTATCAATAGGTCATGAGTAAGTAGTAGTACTAATGAGAAAAATAACACACGTGGAACTGTTTGAAAATTGCCAATTAGTAAACTGTACTAGACATTCATGAAGACAAGATTGACCTAAACCTGGGGTTCTCAGCTGGGGGACATTCTGCCATGTGTGGAGACATCTTTGGTCGTCACACCGTGGGGAGGGGGTGTGCTACAGCATCTGGTGCGTGGAGACCAGGGACGCTGCTGACGTCCTCTACTACACAGGACAGCCCCCCAGCAAAGCCTTATCTGCCCCCAGATGTCGGTGGTGCTGAGTGAGAAGCCCTGACCTGCAGGGACCTCAAGAGAATGTTTTCCAAAATGGTTTTTCCTTTGAATCTGTGGCTGCATACTATTATTGTTCTATCTGTTCTTGATTTAATTCCCCAGAGCACCTTACTGCCTGATGCTTTTAAAACCACCTTATTATTTTATAAACTGTCAAAGTAGGTAGTTAAAATCAGCATGTGTCCTGCCTGTAAGCTGAGCTCCTCGCTGTCTTCCTCTGTTGAAGGTTCATCATGGCTGAGCTAATTCAAACTGAAAAGGCTTACGTAAGAGACCTCCGCGAGTGTATGGATGTAAGTAAGTTTTTTTGCTTGTTTATTTAGATTCAGTCTAAGCGTGCTACTTATCCCTACCTGTTGGTAATTCTTAAAATAATCACACTTTTCGTTGTTTTCGAGATTTGAAGTGTGCTTAAGCAGCCTGTTTTTCTTGTTTCTGTCCTTCTGTGAGGTTCCAGGCTTGTGTTTTGCTCATCACAGAGATGATACAGCATTAATCCTCTCATTCCGTTCATCACATGACGGCCTGGCTGACATTCTCTTTGTATAGAATTTTACAACAGCTTCAGAGAAATATGCCTACTAATTATGATTGGCAACTCATACTCTCAGTAGTTGAAAGAATATTTGTCATACCTCAGAGAGTAGGTTAACTGCAAAACTCGAAGCCGGGGATAGAAAGTTTTGAGCTGGAGCATATAGGAGCTACTCTCAAGTGCTCAGAGCAACTGGGGGGCTTTTTCGGGAAAAGGTTTTTCATGTTGTTTTATAAAAGGTTGCATTCTTCAGATGTATTTTTCAGTGATTCATGAACTCTGGGTACGTACTACAGATGTCAGCAATAGCTGTTTCTTGGATGTGTGCTGTCGGTTTTTGTGTTGTGATTTCTCTGCTTCCCTCCCGGCCAGACGTACCTGTGGGAAATGACCAGCGGGGTGGAGGAGATCCCGGCCGGCATCGTAAACAGAGAGCTTGTTATCTTCGGGAACATGCAGGAAATCTATGAATTTCATAATAAGTGAGTGGCTTTATCTTTGGGGAGCTGGTTACTCTTGAAATCTAGATACTGGGCTGAAGTTTCATAACAAGAAATGAAAGCTTCCAACTGAATTAAGCATCCATTTCAGTGATCCTGTTGAAATTTGAATGACGCCTGTGCGGGCTTTCGTCAAAAAGACCGACATTGTAGAGACTCTTTATTAATAGAGACTCCGCTTTTTCTGTGTACTTTCCTGCCATAGAAATAAGATGAGGGAAAGTGTGAGCACTGTTTTTGGAGGAACCCTGACTTCTCTGAAGCTGTGCCACCAGCTGCTACCTCGACTACTTCATAGATTTAAAAGAGAATTCTCTGAGGCTGCTGGACGATGTTTGGTCTTTCCCAAGAGGGAAGAAGGAGCTGAGGACAGAACAGATGTGTAGTCTGACCAAAATAAAATGCACTATCCATTGGCCACGGGAGGCACATGGTTTTATTTTTAAGGTTTTGTTGTTGTTGTTGTTGTTTAAAGAAGCAGAAGTTGCTTTAGACAGAGTCTGTGGAGCCCAGTAGCCTGTGGAAAGATAAGGCTGGGGGCCAAAGCTACCAGGCTCTCCCTCACTCCCCGGCCCCCACTCCAGCAAAACACACTGAAACCTAAATGGCTTCTTCTGATTGTTTATTTATATCCTTAAATAACATCCTTAGCTACTGAACAAAGCACTCGCTCAGAAAAAATACAAAAGTATTTAAAGGCTAAACATGTTAGCTATTTGAAAGTCACAATACTTAGCCTAGTTAAGAGCTACACGTTTTGTTAAATCTTTAAAATCTAGAGGGTGCAGATTTTCCACTGCAGTTGATTGAAATGGTGTGTTTGGCATGCTTGGTCTGATTTCTGGCTTATCTCACTGGTAAAGTGCTTTAAAACTTCTTAATAATACGATACCATTTTTACTCTCTGCAGCATATTCCTTAAAGAGCTGGAAAAATATGAGCAGTTGCCAGAGGACGTTGGACATTGCTTTGTTACTTGGGTAATGACACCTCAGCTACTCGTTCTCCCAGTTGTTTGGTGGCTTTGCGGGAAGTTAGAAGGAATACGGTTCATTTCTCTTATGTCACCATCTTCTGTGGTGTCTGCTTACGGAGAAGTGGACTTTGCCTCTAAGAATTACGTTCTCCAACTAGATAGTAATGTGGAATGAGTTTTTTATTGGTAGTAGTGATGTTTAGAAATGGAACTTTGGTGTGCCGGGCCTGTGCGTGGCCCTGGGGATTCATAGGTGGACGTGAGTGCCCAGCAATGCCGGGGGGGCTGGGGAGGGAGGGGTTGGAGGGAGGAGAAGCCGACAGTCACCTGGTGTCAGTGCCCTGCCCTCCGGGGAGGGTGTGCCTAGCCCTGACTTACTGGGCAGGGGAGGCTTCTGGAGGTGTGTGGTACCAGTGGGATGCGTTTCTTATTTTTAACAGCTTTCTGTATAAAATAGTGTTTCTTTTACATAGA
Source organism: Callorhinus ursinus (assembly GCF_003265705.2). Classification (NCBI taxonomy): domain Eukaryota; kingdom Metazoa; phylum Chordata; class Mammalia; order Carnivora; family Otariidae; genus Callorhinus; species Callorhinus ursinus. The sequence continues at coordinate 81,707,913 of NW_027397065.1, read as the reverse complement.
GCTTAAATTTCCTTTATCCCCATCGCTTCTTTTCTACATAGAAGTTTATTGTATTTTGACTTCTTGCCGTTTGAAAGAGATATTCTAATATTTTGTTGTTTATAGGCAGACAAGTTTCAGATGTATGTCACCTATTGCAAAAATAAGCCTGATTCTACTCAGCTGATATTAGAGCATGCGGGATCCTACTTTGATGTAAGTAAGAGATTCCTGGTGGAAGCGGTGAAAACATTGTGTTTGGTAAACATAAAATGCAACACTACTCATAGCTTTTACCTAATGGATGGTATTTTCATTTTTATCTGTCACATTTATGGTGGGATATTCTTCTGTTTTTAAAAGATTCTTCTAAGATTTTAACAGATACGTGTGTGTGACCTGACTTACTATTTATATATAATCATTAATTCTTAAGCATAATACGTACAGAAGCTGTAAACTATTAAGCTGCTTTTACCCTCTACGAAGCAAAAAGAATCTTTGAACCTTTGAATCTTTTTTATTCATTCATTTTTCCCATTTTTATCATGTGCTTAATTCCAAAAGTAGCTTATCAGTAAAATTTTTACAAATAGCACTGTAACAACTAGAACCATTGGGAGGCTCATTAATTATATTCTCATTGGTGAAAGCATACTTGTAGGTCCTCTTTCTTTGGAAGATATTGCAGGGAGGTTATTTTGTATAAAGGGGGTCGGAGCCTTTTGGAAGTAATATACAGAAAGCTTCTTGGGTCTCCAGAATATAGTCAAACATGCCAAATACATCGTGATTAAAAGAGTACTTTTCAGTGTCCCGTGTAATTTGGTGTGCAGGGCTGCAAGAATACTAGACTTGTTTCTGTCCTTATGCTTGTGCGAGGCCATGCGTGATAGTCTTCTCTGGCCGTCTGGGAAATGAGAATACACTTTAGCTTCTGTCTTTGCCATGAAGCAGCTGGCCCTATTTTAGTTGTCGTTCTCATGACCAGTAATTCCACATCACTGCCTTTGTAAATACCAAGTCAGCTCTCCCAGCCCAGTGCTGTCCTTTTTTTGTCAGTTTTTCACACCTCCCTTGCTCTTTGCCATCAGATGAAACTCCACACCAGGGCTGTATGCAGAGTTAGAATTCTGTAAGGCACAGAGAGCTTGTGGTATGTTGAATCCAATCAAATGGCTTTGGAACCAAAGCCATTTAAAAAAAAAACCCTTTGTCCTAAAACACCTTTAAAGGTAAAGGAAGTTGTGCTTATCTAATTTAGGGATCTCACAGTTGTCTTGCCTTCAGTCTGCACTGTCAGCCGATTGCATGTCTGTCTGGGGCTCAGTGGACTCAGTGGGTGTTTGTGGTGGTAGATGTGCCACTGACCAGTGAGCGAGGGCATCCTCTTAACCCCCATACTCTGCCCTTCCATCCAAAGTAAAGTTTCAGAAGCACAGAAGTTTTGTTTTGTTTTGTTTTGTTTTAAGAGCTTTTTAGGAAAAGGAAGCTTTATTATTTCAGCAGGATTAAACCTTTGTCAGGTGTTTTGGAAAAATACTCTGATCTTGTCGCCATTTTTGTCTTTATTTTCTTTAATCATTTTTTTTTAAATCATGCTAAGTGTACTCTTTAATCCCCATCCCCAGTTTCCGCCATCACTCCCCTCCCCTCCCTCTGGTAGCCTTCAGTGTGATCTCTATAGTTAAGAGTCTCTTTCTTGGTTTGTGTGTGTCTCTCTTCTTTTTCCCTTTGTTCATCTGTTTTGTTTCTTAAACTCAATATCTGAGTGAAATCATATGGTATTTGTCTTTCTCTGACTTACTTCACTTAGCGTAATACTCTCTAGCTCCATCCATGTCATTGAAAATGGCAAGACTTCATTCTTTCTGACGGCTGAGTAATACTACTCTGTGTGTGTGTGTGTGTGTGTGTGCGTGTGCGTGTGCGTGTGTGCGTGCGTGTGTGCGCGCGTGCGCCACATCTTCTTCATCCATCAGTCGTTGCACGCTTGGGCTCTTTCCATAATTTGGCTATTATAGATAATGCTGCTATAAACATAGGGGTGCATATATCCCTTTGAATTAGTGTCTTTGTATCTTTTGGGTAGATATCCAAGTAGTGTGATTCCTGGATTGTAGAGTAGCTCTATTTTTAACTTTTTGTGGAAACTCCATGCTGTTTTCCAGAGTGACTGTACCAGTTTGCATTCCCACCAACAGTGCAAGAAGGTTCTGTTTTCTCTACATCCTTGCCAAAACCTTCTTGTATTTTTTATTTTAGCCATTCTGACAGGTGTGAGATGATACTTTATAGTTTTGATTTGCATTTCTCTAATGATGAGTGATGTTGACCATCTTTTCATGTGTCTGTATGTCTGGAGAAATGTCTGTTCATATCTTCTGCCCATTGTTAATTGGATTATTTGTGTGTGTGTGTGTGTGTGTGTGTGTGTGTAGTTGTAGCTGTTCTTTTTGTATTTTGGATACTAATCCTATATCAGGTATGTCATTTGCAACTATCTTCTTCCATTCAGTAGGTTGCCTTTTAGTTTTGTTGATTGTTTTCTTTGCTGTGCAGAAGCTTTTCATTTTGATGTCCCAGTAGTTTATTTTTGCGTTTATTTCTCTTGCCGCAGGAGGCATATCTAGAAAAATGTTGATATGGCTGATGTCAGAGAAATTATTGCCTGTGTTCCCTTCAGGGATTTTTATGGTTTCAGGTGTCACATTTGTGCCTTTATTCCATTTTGAGTTTATTTTTGTGTATGGTGAAAGAAAGTGGTCCAGTTTTATTCTTCTGCATGTTGCTGTCCAGTTTTCCCAGCAGCATTTGTTGAAGAGACTGTTTTTTTCCCATTGGATATTCATTTCTCTCCTGTCGTTTTTGAATAATATAATCCTATGATAAGGTATTAAAAATGTCAACAAAAATAGTAAGATTGGTGTTTAGAAATATCAGAGATGCATTTCTGAATGTTACTAAAACAAGGTATTCAAAAGACATTACAATATCTCTCAAATGTTTTGTGGGGTATGCATGAAATGGAATACTTCTCAGCTGTATAAAGGGATAAACTCTTGATACATAAATAGCAAAGATTAATCTCCAAAACATGGGCTGAGAGAAGCTAGACATGAAAGAATACATTCTGAATGATTCCTTTTATATGAAATTCTAGAATATGCGGAACTAATCTGGTGATAGAAATCAGAACAGGGGTTGCCTCTTGGTGGTGGTGGGGTTGTGGTTGGGGGAATTGGTTAGAAAGGGGTACAAAAAACTTTCTGTGATGTTGGAAATATTCTGTACCTTGGTTTGGGAGTTGGTTGCAAGTGTGTTGACATTTGTCAGAACTCAGTGACCCATACTTGAGATCTGTGCATTATACTGTACATGAAAAGAAGAAATCTTTTCGATGTGAAATTAGAATATGTATGTCATAATCATTAAATCATAAATCCCACACTTTTGAACAATTGCCATTAAAGAGAAACTTTAAGGCTCTATTTGTGATCTGGAAGGCAGAGGAAGAATTGCTAAGTCTTTAATCTAATCGGCTTGGTGTGTGAGTGATCTGTCGTTCGGTGATTCCTGCAGCCAAAAGAGCGGCCACGTGAATCCCCGCACGATGCTTGGTTCCTGAGGAGCTTAATGAAGATGGCAAACAGATTGAGAATATTGAGAATACAAAGATGTGGTGGTTTTTAAATCATCTTTGAAGCATAGTATATTAGAGGATAACCCTTTTTTTTTTTAAAGATTTCATTTATTTATGAGAGAGAAAGAGAGAGAGAGCATAAGCGGGGGGGAGGGGCAGAGGGAGAAGCAGGCTCCCCGCTGAGCAAGGAATCTGTTGCAGGACTCCATCCCAGGACCCCGGGATCATGACCTGAGCCGAAGGCAGACGCTTAACCGACTGAGCCAACCAGGCGCCCCAACCCTCTTTTTCTTTGTTTTTTGAAAATTTTCTGAGAAGAGTGTTAGGAGCCAAGATAGCACAAGTACAGTTGGTTGGTGTGAAAAGTCTGGGCCAGAAGGTGGTTGAATTGTGAGAGTGGATGGAAGAATACCTGAGTGGCATGTGAATGTGTTCATGAGGAGGGAGGAGCCCCTGTTAGGGAGAGTCTGGCTCCGCGGAAGGGATGTGGTCTGTGGCTCCGGGGTGCTCGTGGCCAAAGTTGCAGAGCTGCAATGGGAGAGAGGGTGCGTCCGGTCCATGGCTCAGTGTCCTGTGCCTGCGTGGCGGCCAGGGCTGGCCCCGGGGCGGAGGCGGCGGGGTGTTGCCGGGTCAGGGCGGGCCCGGTAGTGGGGAGTCGTGGGCTTCACCTGTTTGACGTCTGCACATGAAAGCCAGGAATCCAGACTGAACACTGCTGTCTTCTGGTTCAAAGTGATTAACTTATTCTTATGTTCAGCATATTAAAAGAATAAATAGTGATTTCTACTTTTATTTCTTAGAACAAGAGTGATATGTGTGTATTCATTTTGGAGGTAAAAAATGTAAAGTTTTAGTTCATGCTATCTAATTTTACCCAGTGATGTTCATCAGTATATATATATTTTTTTCTTAATTTAGGAAATACAGCAGCGGCATGGATTAGCCAATTCCATCTCTTCTTACCTTATTAAGCCAGTTCAGCGAATAACAAAGTATCAACTTCTTTTAAAAGTATGTATGAAGCATCTTCTGCCTGCAAAATTTGTGAACTGTGCATTATTATTTTGACATTTTTCTCTCTGTTTATGTAAAGTACCCTGAATTTTTGAAATAACACCTAGCCAGTTAATTTTTTTTAATTCATTGCCATTTGTTACCCTGATCAGTTTCTCGGTGCAGCAGGTAGATTAAGAGACTATTCCTTGATTATGCATCTGAACTTTGCTGGCTGACCCTGGTCCCTAACATACACTGAGAAAGGAAAGAGAGATTGTCAGACCTGGATCACTTAGTACCTGTATCCCAGGATGGCTTGCTGACCACGGGCCAGGCACTGTGCTCTATGCTCTGCATGTGTTAAGTTCACCTCCTGGTGCTGGTCTGCAGGTGGGGACGCGAGCCTGGGAGGGTGAGGGCTGTGCCCACAATCATCACTGGACCCCTGGAATCTGGGCTCCGCTCCAAACCCAGGTAGGGTGGGGGCTCAGGTAACTCACCCTCAGGCAGCATCCTCCCTGTGACGTCTAGTCACGGGTTACACGCATATTTATGGAACATGTTCACACGCATCCCACGTATTTGAGTCAAACTGACCTCCACTTCCTCTTGGTTATGAATGGTTACAGTTAAAGTCATCTTGTAACTAGGTATGCTGGCGAGTGTTAAGTAGACTTATTGTGATCATTTTGCAATATGTATGAATAGCAAATCCTTATGTCATACTCTTGAAACTAACATAATGGTGTGTGTCAGTTATACCTCAAAAAAACTCCACATTTCTAATAATCTAAGGACTTAACAGTAGAATGGTAAAGGAAACTTAGAATTTGTGATCGTTGTCACAGAATGTATCATATAAATCAATGCACATTTTCTTGACTACAAGAATAATAATCTACAGTCTTTACCTAATGATGTTTACCCGGCTGTTTCCTTGGCTGGAGAACGTTATTAAGCATCAGAATGAACCAACTGCCCACTCATCGTGGGAACAGTATTTTGTGAATCTCACCCTGTCCCCAGTGCTGCCCGAGCACAGCAGTAGGAGGTAATGAGGTGATTCTCTCAGAAAAGAAGTTCAGAGATGGAGTTACGAAATCCTAAAACTCTTCTTTATCTTTGTTAATGAGAAAACTCTAGAAACAGAGGTGGCCGTATGCTTTTGTTAAAGTGATACCATTATGGGACATTGCTGTTGGGAAAGCTCTCCTGCACTTTTGTATCAAAATCCTATTGCTTTTATGGCCCTCACTGCAGGAATATGAGCTTAACGGTGAACATGAAATAGAAGTCAGGAGGTTAAGTTGTTTATGTTCACATTAGCCCTTTGCTTTTTACTTCTGCAAAGGCAGTGTACCTCTTGGTGTCCTCAAGATTTAAGAATTTTGTCTTCAGCATGTGTTTCCACTAAAGATCTCTTTCTCAGTGACCTCACATCTAGTTAATCACCATTACAGTGGGGCTTTAATTTATAAACCTCACGTTATTCTGCCCAGGGGTTCTTCAGCAGAATAGTAGTAAGCTCTGTTGAGATCCCCAGCGAGGAAGGTTTTCTGCCAGTGAGGTTAATTTCTTGTACATAGCATTTTTAAGCACTTTTTTGCGAAGCTGCTTAGAATAATAGGTAAAAACCATCTGATCATGAGTGGAAGTGCTCGTCCGGTGCCAAGTTGCTCTAAAACTATCCAGTATGAGACCAGAGCCGACTGCAGTGCCCTGTCCCTCTTAGGGACTGCCAGGACACAGAAAGCTGTGGTTCCTATTACTGGCTGAATGTAACCATTCATACACTGGTAAGAAAATACCTTGGATGCCAAAACGTGCATTTATTGTCCTTGTTATCCTTCATTTAATAGCAGATGTTCCTCTGAGTAGATATGAAACGTAATCACACTCAGGGCGGTGTGATTAGATCATTTGCGCTTTGCGAACCGTCCTGCACACAAAGGCGCTGCATTTAACTGTAGATTCTGGTGCGGCGGTGCTGCTTCTGCTCATGGCCTGGGAGTTTCAGGTTAGGTGGGGCATGGCACTGACAGCACCAGAGAGTTCACAGTCACACGGGGGTGCTCGCTGCACGTTGTCATGACCTTCAAATAAAACCAGTAGTTGATTATGCTTTGCTGTGCTAATTAAGTCTTTTTATTTGTCATTTTTGAGGCTCGGCAGTTAATGTGTGCACTGAGTCCATCTTAAACTGTGACTGCATCTGGTTTCCTCTGATCTGAAGAAGCATCCTGATATGAGCAGGACAAATGCTTCCATCCATTGGATAAAGAGGCAGTAACTCATTTTCTCTGAGAATAGGTGCCCAGTTGACTGCAGTCTGTTGTTATCGTGAAAGTCACAGATTCTTCATAGACTTCTTTTCTGCAAAGATCTTGTTGGCAGAGCTTTTGGTCTTTGGCTGGTTCATGGTATTGGTCTCTTACAGGAGCTACTCACTTGCTGTGAGGAAGGAAAAGGGGAGATAAAAGATGGCCTCGAAGTGATGCTCAGTGTGCCAAAGCGAGCCAACGACGCCATGCACCTCAGCATGCTGGAAGGTAACGGGATCTTTATGCCCCCTAACAAACATCTGTCCACTTTCTGCTGACACTGTTTATAGGTGGATTTCCCATGCCCTGAAACTCTTTGGCCTCGTGCCTCTATGTTTTGTTAGGAGTTAAAGAGTTCAGATATGAATACCTTCTCTCTCTCTTTTTTTTTTTTTTTTTAAGACTTATTTATTTATTTTAGAGAGAAAGAGAGTGAGTGTGCCGGCACGAGGCGGAGGAGGGGTGAAGGGCGAGGGAGAGAGAATCCTCCAACATATTCCCCTCAGAGTGTGGAGCGTGATGCGGGGTTTGATCTACGACCCCAAGATCATGACCTGAGCCGAAATCAAGAGTCAGATGCTTAACCAACCGCACCACCCAAGCACCCCAACTACCTTCTTTTTTAAAAGAACTGGTTTCATTGCTTCCCCTAAGGATCACAAAGTGCTTCAACCTCAATAAGAGCATGCCCCTGTCCGTTACCTGGAGAACAGGCTGTCACACCCAGAACCCCGGTAGCACCTGTGTCACTTGCTTTAGGCAGTCTGGTGTCCGGGGAGGATGGATGGCTACAAGGAAGGCAAGATGAGTTCCCTGTGATTACAAAATCCTTTAAAAAGCTTGTTGCTTCCCCGTGTCCGTATCCATTGTATCACTTACAAAAGCCTTGAACATGGTGGTATGTAACAGGGCGGTGTGTAATGTGGTAAGGAGAGAGTCAGAGAAACGAAAGTAAAAATTTCTCTTGCAAGTGAAATTTCCATGGATGCTTGTGTTTAAAAAGGCTCTTCCTGTGTTATAGAGCTTAACTCTTATTATCAGGGTACACAGTTATGTGCAAGAAGAAATCCTGCCCCAAATGCTTTTTCTAGCCTCTGTATCATCAGTAGTATTGAGCAGTATAAATGGTTGGGGCAGAGGTGATGCTGTTTGCAGTAGAGACCCAAAAATCAGAGGCGAGGTGAGATAGCTTTTTCTTTCTCTGATGTGAGGCCCTGAGCTGGTGTGGCAGTCCTTCATGGCATCATCAAGGACTCAGGCTCTGTTCTCGGTACTTTCTCTCCACTGCTTAAATGTTGTCTGCTTGGCTAGGTTCGGGATATGTCAAGACCATGGTAGTAGTCCATCTAGCAGGAAGACAGTGGGGGAAGAGCGTGGGGAAGGGCAGGAACTAGGAGTTGACCACAAGACTCCCCCATATGGCCTGAGCTTGGGTGGCCACAGAGGCAGCTTCTGTCTGGAGAAGAGGAGGAGAGAAGTAGTCGAGAGAGAACCAGCAGCTCTTGCCCCAGATACCCCACCACTTTGTGAAGCCCTGGTCGCTGGAAGTCCGTGCCGTGGGCCACTTCTGGGAGGAGTTGAACAGAGCGAAAGCCACCCCATGGCCAGAGTATGACTGGTTCCCAAGAAGAATTTTGCAAAGACAGGAGACCTCACCAAGGAAGGTCAGACCAGACCCTTGAGGAAAGGCCGGGACTGCAGTGGAACGCCCGGGAGGGGTATTCTGGGCTGAAGAGGCGGGGGATCAGGACGCAGGCTGGGGAGTAGGCAGTGGCCTGGGGGGAGGCCCATGCACCAGTCTGGACGGGGGAGGGGTCTGTGTGACGGAATGCCGTGAGTGCGGGCCGAGGAGAAGTAGGGATGCCCTCACATCTCAAATGCTGTGAGTGCCCCCCCAAGGAGATGAAGGTTTAAAGCCACGAGGAATCACTGCTTTTTTCTTTTTTTTTGAACAAGGGAAAGTATGTGCAAAGTCACGTTTTAGGAATAATTCTCCTTTGTCAGATGGGATCAGTGCAGGGGAACTGGAAAAGGGGCTCAGACAGGAAACTCTAATCTGAGATTTAATTGATGGTCAATGAACAAATGTTTAAATCATCACAGTGCTGTCCTGTGCATCATGTTTTATTTTCTTTCGAATTGATTGTGCCTCCTTGTTTTTATGTTGTAGGATTTGATGAAAATATTGAGTCTCAGGGAGAACTCATCCTGCAGGAATCCTTCCAAGTGTGGGACCCAAAAACCTTAATTCGAAAGGGTCGAGAACGGCATCTCTTCCTTTTTGAAATGTCCTTAGTATTTAGTAAAGAAGTGAAAGATTCCAGTGGCAGAAGCAAGTACCTTTATAAAAGCAAATTGTTTGTAAGTATAGACGTTCGGAATTGTAAATTTAAAGGTAACGCACTTGCAGTTTTCTTGCAGGTAGAAAAGAATTACTCTTGCTTTCGGTGTAACCTCTCAAACTGTCCTAGAATGTGGAGCTCTGGAATCAAAAAGGTTTTCATCCTCCGCAGTAAATATCTCTGGTGGTCTCGAGTCCACTAGAGGGAGCCCATGGGTTTTAGCTTCTCTAGACTTAGAAAACCTGCGTTTTCTAAATTCCATAGACTCTGAGGATGGGGAAACACTTTTCAAGTGAATTTAAGTTTATCTCTTGTGTGCCCTAACCAACTTTACAAATAAATTGATCATATGAGACTACGATTAAGTTTTCATATCATTCTAATTAATTTTTCTTTCACCAACATTGGAATATACGTTAAGCAGCCTTCCTGGGTGGGCTCTTAAAGATGAGGTGTGAATTTTTCCTTTCAATAAAGATAAATGTGTAGAAAATAAATAAGTAAATCTATGGTTCTTTACAACAACAAAATATGGTTATTAGAGAAAATATATACAAGCAAAAATAGCTTTAAAGATCCACAGTCCCCCATCTGTACGGAGAGCACTCACTAACCTTGAGTGCTGGGTAGATGCTATGTTGCATTTGAATTCTTTTTTAACTTGTGAGTATACTTTCTGGCAAAAGAACATACCTGATGCCTTTTTTCCTCCAAGAAGTGAGTCCAAGGAGTCTCTTTATAAAACCACATGTTGACTCTCAGAGAAGTCTCAGGCAGGTGTCCTCCTCAGGGTCCACTATATTTCTGTGTTCCCCTTGTGGGAATATCTCAGGGGCTGTCAACACAGAACTGCTGGGCAGGGACAGGCAGGGGGAGGATTGGGCAAAAAATAACTAAAAATCACCAACAGAGAAAGAATAGAAAATGTAATAGAATTTGGTTTCTTCTTTACACAAGATATGTTGGATTGCTTATAAATATTGGTAGATATTTGGAATTTGGACGACAACTACATTATGTATTTTTATGGTATCCATGTATTAATCAAGTTTCCAAAGTAATAAAATACTACCAATGTAGAAATCATCTTTAATAATAATCTGGAATTTGCAAGTTCAAACTAATGATTTTCATACCATTTTCTTTGGTTTATATCCTGTTTGAGATTGTCTTTTGGCTCATGGCCCACCTTACATCATTTTAGATCATCTTGTAACTGGAAAGAAAAAATGGAGCATTGCTGGCTAGTAATTTCACTAGCTGGCTTTAATCTATCCTCAGAGACCAAGCTAGTCTGTTTTAGAAGCTGATACATCTTCATTTAATTTATCTTTCAAAAGTTAAGGTTCCCTCAGAGGCCATGATTATGAATCACTTCCTTTGCTGGTTGGGGGAGAACACACTAGGGGTGAACTTTACTGTGGGGGAGGGACTGAAGATGTTGACCTTCACCTACGGTCTTCCACATGCTCTCATTACAACTGCACATGTCACAGAGAGAAATTTTGTCTTAGCCCTCAAAATTATTGGTGAAATACTAAAATTTAATGCTCTTGATGAACAAATCAGAAAAAAACTGATCTGTGAAGACATTATGTGCCTTCTGCGAAGCTACTTCATTCATGCTGAAAATGCATGGTGGCAGCTCCTTTGCAATTAAGATTCATTTTGTTGTTTATGAGTTGAAAATGGTCAACTCTTGATTTTCCAGATAACAGGATTTTTAGATAATTTGGTTTCCTTCCTCTGGATTTGCTGGTTGACCCTCATCAGAATCTCCAGTAGAGGTACATAGAGAAGTAAAAGGGATGCAGTCAATCATGGTGGCCTAAGAACAAAATTTTCTCATTTTTACTGAAATAAGATCTGAGGATTACCCATTAATGTAAACAAACTATGTTGTTATAACCTGGCATGACCACAAGTCACCAAAAACTGTTTTCTTGGTCTTTGGTCTGTATCTTGCTGGAATCTTACTGTCATCTAATTATGTAATTACCTTTTTATCCAGACCTCAGAGTTGGGTGTCACAGAACACGTTGAAGGAGATCCTTGCAAATTTGCACTGTGGGTGGGGAGGACGCCAACCTCAGATAATAAAATTGTCCTTAAGGTACGTTCATCTGAAGCTTGGGAATGTCCTGTGGGACAAGTTTATCGTGGCTGTGTATGCTTTTTTTTTCCCCTGTTGTTGAAACATATTGGTTTAAAAAAAGAAAAAAGAAACATACTGGTTTTAATATTCTTTTGTTGTTTTTGTGTTCTCTTGGGATTGGTGATTACCACAAAAAGAATAGTAGAATAAATTCATTTTGGTACTCTAGTGGTAAAATGCCTTGAGGTAAACTTTTGCTTGTCTACTGTAAAGGTCAAATGGAGAGAAATCTCTTTAAACTTCTCCCATTCTGGCCGTCTGAAAAAGAATTAGTCGATTCCATCAGAGATGCAGGAAGTTGAGGTACAGGAGGAAGGAGATGTGGATCAGCAGCTCTCACCACACACTTCACCTAGTTTCCAACGGCAAATAGGCACCTAATGAATTTGTGAAGGCCTTGGGCTGTTTCAGGGCTGAACGTGCCAAGAGTCTTCATAGGGTCCCAGGCTCTTTGGCTTTCTGGTTAGGGGGCAGAGAAAAAAGGGAGATAGTGATCAGTTATAGGGGTTGATAATGTTAGGATTTCAAGTGTTCAAAAACACTAAGGGTGCTTTTTGGGTATATGTATGTGTATGTATGTATGTGTGTGTGTGTGTGTATATACACACATATATATTTTATATATATACTATACATATGTAATGTGTATGTATTGAGGTGGGGGAGGAATAAATGTATGTTTGAATATTTGATTTGAACTCTGCTTTCATTATACCAGCCTCTCCTAGGAAAGACACAGGGCTCTCAGGGTGTCTTGTGTACTCCCTCCTTCTGTGTTTGAGAAGATACAGATGGAACTGTCTTTTTTAGCTGCCTGGAAAGGCCATAAGTGATTTCAGGATGTTTTGTGGAAGACATCGCTGAACATTTGTAGAATATTGGGAGATGAGCCAAAAGCTTAATGGGACTCTGGTGTATGAACTTGCATGCCAGTGATTCTGTCTTGTACATTCCTTTTAATCTCTCACCAGTATTTCCAGCAACTATGAGTTCCTCATCGGTACCTCGCTCTTAAAGAATTTGTACTTTAGTGAAAGCCATTGTGTTTCTAAGATCTTTATTCCCATGGAAATGATGGATTGTTTTGCAATGAATATATGATTACCAACCAGTGTGTTCTTGTTAGTATTGGCATAAAGCCCTATAAAATATAAATTGCACTGATAGCTAAATATTAGATAACTGAACTTTCCTAAGCCATAAAATTTTAAAGTATACTCAAAACCATAAAACTTCCAACTCATAGTAAGTATTTATCCAGATTAGCTGCAGCGGCATGTCAGAGGGTGCATCTGAGAAATAGTGCCAGATATTTTAGCCAGATTTGGATGACTTTCATTTAGGACATAATAAAATACTCATGATGCAATTGAAGAATGAGACTTCCTATATATAGGCTTTATCAGATAAAAGCTTTCTAGGGGAATTTTGGGTAATATTTCTCTGCCTTCCAAGGAGAAACTAAAGGAAATAATGTCCTCATTCATTTTAGCAATTGCTTTGTGGTGGTGGAGGTGGAGACGGAGGAGGTGGTGGTGGTGATGGGGGTAGTGGAGGAGGAAATGGAGGTGGAGATGGTGGTAGAGGTGGTGTTGGTGGAGGTGGAGGTGATGATGGAGCTGGTGGTAGTGATGGAAATGGAGCTGGGGGTGGACGTGGAGATGCCAGCTAAGATGGAGATGATGGTGGAGGCAATGACTGAGGTGGTGGTGATGGAGATGATGGTGGGAGTGATGGAGGTGGTGGAGGTGGAGGTGTGGAGGTGGTTGAGATGATGGAGGTGGTGGAGGTGGTTGAGATGATGATGGAGGTGGTGGAGGTGGAGGTGGTTGAGATGATGATGGAGGTGGTTGAGGTGGAGGTGGTTGAGATGATGATGTTGTGGTTGAGGTGATGGTGGAGGTGGTGGAGGTGATGGTGGAGGTGGTTGGGATGGAAATGATGATGGAGGTGATTGAGATGATGATGGAGGTGGTTGGGATAGAGGTGAAGGTGGTTGAGATGATGGAGGTGGTTGAGATGATGCTGGAGGTGGTTGGGGTGATGCTGGAGGTGGCTGAGATGGAGATGATGGTGGTGGGGGAGAAAGCGGTGCTGGTGGAGCTGCTGATGGCGGAGAATGAGGTACTGGTGGTAATGACAATGATACTGATGGCCTAGTGGTTATAAAACAAAGTTGCGTTTTTTTGTTTTTTTTTTTTTTATGTTGTCCTCTGGAAGGGAGAACCTGATTTCTAAATCCTTCCTTAAACAGACGGAGACTACCAAGAGTCCGAAACAAACTATACCCATTCTTAGACAAGTGGGACCTTTTATTCAGTATTTAGGTGGCTTACGTTTCTCTTACTGTTTCTGAAAAATTGGCACCTGTTTTCCCTGTTTAATTTCCTTAAGGTCAGGAGAATTCCTCTCCATAATTGCAATGATCACTTCACTCTATTAAATCATGAGAATTGCATTTATTTCTGAACCATAGTAACATTTTCCCTCAGTTGTCTCTAAACTCTGCCAAATGTTCTTTCTCAGATGCTTCTCTTGGTTTAACCTGAATGTTTGTATCAGGCATTTAAATGCCCGTGGATCTGCGGTTTTCAGAGTTTTGCATCGTGAGACACCTCTGTTTCCTGCACGGACTCCCCTAGTCCCTGATCCCTGCCTCTGGCCCCAGAAGAACTTGGGGTAGTGCCGTCCCGGTCTCGGGTCTGCGGACAAGAGGCTCCTCATTTCGTTCCCTGTTCGTAGCCCTAAGTGACTTTAAAGATACATCCTCCAGTTAAAACATTTTACGTAGGAAAAGGATTCTCAATTTTAATTTCCTTTCCCAACATGGGCCTTCTGTTTTGGAAGACAAGGTGCACCATGAGAAAATGCTCCTTCTCGGTTAGGATCTCAGCTGTAATGTCTCTGACCACTGTTTGGTCATTTACAGGGAATTATGCTTATGTCATAGGAGGTTGATGTTTTCCACAAGGAAATTAAAAAGTTACTAAGGCCTAGAACATGCAAAAAGAAAAAAGAAACCTCCTTTGAGGCCAAGTGAAAGGAAAAAAGTCTGGAAAGAGTGCTGCCTTATGTGTTCATTCAACAAATGCTTATTAAATATCTACTGTGTATCATTTTCAGAAAATATTTCTCAAAATTTGTAATGAAGTTGAGGTAAACCTACTGCTGTAATTGGCAGTAGGTTAACTGGTTTATGCTACTGGTATAACCAGAGGTAGGTGAAAGCAGAGCTTGGGGAGGACGGGCTCTGTCGTCCACGTGGATGGTGTCTGTCCAGTGCCAGCCTGAGAATTCTGGCGGCTTCCCGTGCCAGCCGGGTGACCTCGGGCACATTTCTGACACAAGGATAAGGGGGCCCTGACTCCATAGAGTGCTGTGGGAGAGAACACAGGGGCAGGGGGGGACACGGTGGCATCTGCAGGTGTAGTTTCCAGAGGGCGGCGGATGAGGCACCAAGATGTGGGCACCAGCGCAGGTGGCTGGGAACCGCCGACCACTAGTCTTTGCCGAAATAGCTTTAGAGACACTTGGGCTTGCAATTGGCTGCACTGTCATATTTACCCAGAGCTGCTTAAAGGGTTTGGGGGCTGGGGAATGATTGATTATTAAAATATTCAGAGATCTGGAGTAACATATATGCTATAAAATAAAAATGGTTTTGACTGAAAAATATTCAAAATGGCAAATTAAACATGGGATGTGGTTGCTGTAAAGTTATTTTGAAAATGGGAAATAAGGAATGTGGGCGACCTGAGTATGGTTAGTGTGGGTTCTGGAAAGGGCCGCTTCTGTATCCTGACTGACTCTCGTGCCTCGTTAAGGCTTCCAGCATAGAAAACAAGCAGGACTGGATAAAGCACATCCGCGAAGTAATACAGGAAAGGACTGTTCACCTGAAGGGAGCCCTGAAGGAGCCCATTCACATCCCCAAAACGGCGCCGGCCACGAGGCAGAAGGGAAGGAGGTAAGTGCTGGGGATTTGGGAGGAGGTTTGTTTAGTAGAGAAGGAACAAGGCAGTGCTAACTGTTTGTCAAAGATCATTTTTCTTAAATATTTGGAGGACTGTTTTTTTAATACAGTTTATGTATAACATCATTCTTAGCAGTGAAATTCCTTTGTCAGGACGGGAACCTCCTTCGGCTTAAAGTAAATGGAGTGTGCACATCCCTTTCTGTTGCCCTCTCTCATTGCAAGTGTGAGTCTGGACGCATATACAGGTCGTGTGTGGGACCGGGACAAGCTGTATCGTATCTTAGATGTTCGTGTGCTTCTTGTTTCTGAGCTGGAAATGACCACAACCGTGTCTCCCCACTGTGTGCGTTTCACGGAGGACACGCGTTGGACGCGCCGCCTGGCGCAGCAGGAAGCCGCCGCGTCGCCAGGAGTGGCCTCCTGTCCCCGCTCACGCCATGCTGCTAGCAGCGTCACGCAGACGGATTCGCGCCTCTTTGAACGAGTCGGTCTCCAGCGGCCGACAGGGGCCTCTCCACCCGTCTTGGGAAATCCGTCGGTGTCAGGAATGAAAAGTTTGTTTGCTTTTTCAGGGATGGAGAGGACCTGGACAGCCAGGGCGACGGGAGCAGCCAGCCGGACACAATTTCCATCGCCTCACGGACGTCTCAGAACACACTGGACAGTGACAAGGTGAGCTGTAACCAGCACTTTCTTGGGCGGGTATAGCTAGTCTTAGCTCCAAAGAAGCAGCCTGTTTCTCTCTATAAATGACGGTTTGTCACCAACATTTCCAAGTAGTCGCCATGTGCTGAGTGGTGCCAGAAGCAGAGGAAGGACAAAACGTTGGGGGTGTCGGGGGTGAAGTCTGAGGGTTCAGGAAACATTGCCCTTCCCAGTGTCATTACAGGGTTTTCCATCAGGGTGTTCTAGGGCAGGTGTTTAAGCTTTGTAATTTTACATGCAGCAGAAGAACCAGTTATTTTAAGTTAAATGCCACACAGAGCCCCGATGAGAAAAGTGGAGCTGCTCTGATTCGGTAGGGGCGCCGACATCCTCAGGTGGGCCCTGCGGCTCTGCCTCAGAACACAGGTGCGGCAGGACGCGGGAAACGCTATCAGAAAACAGCCGGGGGGGTAGAGTAGCTCATGATCTGTCCTGATAGAATCCCAAAACCAGCAAAAGAAATCGACGGGAGAATTTGGAATCCAGGCTAACGTGAGGCACAGATAACCAGAGTCCTCTATAAAAGCCAGTGGGGGGACGTTCACGTCAGCTAAACAAGTCTTCTGTTCCCGCTGAGATGAGCACGTGTCCTATTTCTAAACTGCTAGACCAAATTCTCCAAAAAGGTTATTTGATAGTAAATAGGGGTGTTACTTAATGTGCCACCAGTTCGGAATCCCTGCATTCCCCACTGTGCAGTGCAGGCTCTACTTTCTTACGTCCCGACGGGGGGACGCAGGGGTCTGTTCTTTGCCCGGTGTTTGCACAGCCCTGCACTTGTAGCCAGGAAGTGTCCTGACTTCACCGTCCTTTGGAAGCGACTGCTGACCTAGGAGAGGGCCCAGTATCAGGGACTGTTTCCGATGGCAAGTCCCAGTGGCCCAGTTGGGGGGCTTTTCTCACTCGATTTTGCAGCGGATTCATGGCGTGTAATGCAGTTTCCAAGAGAGAAGTAAGTGCGTTTAAAAGTATTGCTCCCCTACAACGACTTCTTTTTCAGGATCCTCCTGGTTTGAGTCATTTGTTTTTTTCTATTCAATTTTTTGAGTTCACTAAATTGTGAGTCCTAGAACTTAAAATGGTCAGAGTCATAGGATGGAGAAGAAAAACAGTTGTCTCATTTTATCTTGTTCAGAGCCCCGTGGCAAATACGTCTTGCCAGTGGTAGTAATGAGGAAGAAGAGAAATGACACGTCAGGCATCTGGTGTGTAATAGCAATGTTTTCTGCAGCTCCGCCCCATAGTCATTTAGTTAAGAAAATAAAGTTTGAACTTGGAAACATTTCGTTAGAGTAATTCTGATTATTTTCTTTAAAAAAAAAAAATCGAGGTGACTGAGTTCTCTCAGCAGTCCATTTACACAAGACTCCCACCTGAAGGAAATAACAGTAGCTCAGGTGGAGGGGAGCGGCCACCTTCCTTCAGACCCCTCACAGACTTGCCGGTGAGCATCACCACTCCGACCATCGATCGGCCCATCAGGCTAACAAGTGCACGTTCTTCCCGGATACACTCTTCTTGGATCTGGTCTGGGCTTAACTCTAGAAATGAGTTTTAAAGTTTACTTTGTAGAAATACAGTATTTGAATGAAATTGCCAAAGAAATAAATAAACGTAAAAGGTTTTGCCTTTTTGAAACGTACGTTAAGACTTTCCCGGAGGTTGGTCCAAAAAGAAAGGGTGACTGTTTTTTCAGGTGGTATATGTGTAAATGGGTGGGTGTCAGTGGTGGTTTGGAAATGCCCCCTGTGTCTGGTAAGGGGCTCTGACTCCTGTTCCCACTCAGATGGAGTTGGTCCGCTGCGTGCTGTGCTTTCTGGCCTGTACTCGTACTCTGTCGGAGCCCTCATCCCCTGCGGTGTGGCTGACTGCAGTTCACAGAAATAAGGCTCTATCCTGGAGTTAGGAAGAGTGTAACTAGTTGTGCTTCGGATCTGTTGTAGTATGATAGGCTTAGGTGAACTTGGACTCAGGCCTGCACAAGTCCTATAGAAAAATGAGGAATTATCCTAAAGCTAGTGTGATAGCAAATTCTGTTGGTCCCCAGTGAGAGAGGAGGAATGAATCACTACCAGAAAAGTATAGGTTTGCAGGAATTAACCATCTTACCCTGGGAGTCTACCGGGGTGTTAGGGTTTTTAAGAAACTATCTATTGAATCTTCTTCCTGTGGAGGTAATTCACCATTTTCTGCTTCCCTCATCTAGTGCATGATCTCTAAACTTCGGTGTGTAGCTCAGAAATCCCTGAGGACCACTTCTGCAGATACAGCCCCTCCACCTGAGCTGTACAGAGGCTCTCCCGCCGGCAGCTCCCAGCCTGACGTTCCCGGGATTCCTAGCCATCTGGAAGTAATGACACTCCAGAACTCGTTTTTTAAGTGGACCTGGCATGTATTTCCTTAAAGATCCCTCCCTGAGATCATAGGTGCTTGATAAGCTCAAAAGTACCAAAAAGGGATGAACTGTCTTCCTAAGACCGTAGAACTGCAGCGAGTTACCTTCTTTAGTTCTTGGGGTCTGTATTTAGGATGAGAATAAATAGCATGTGGGATTTCATGATGATAACTCAAAATCTGGAGTTTGGAGAGGACATTCCCACTCGGCCTTCTGTGAGAAAAAGGCTGTGTTTGCTACCACGTGAATGCCAGTATGTCTGTGTTCTCTGCTTCCGGAGGCTCCTGTTGCTGTCTCCCCGTTTTATACTTCTAGTAGGTATTTCAGGGTCGTAGATGAGTCAGGAAAATACATTTTGAAAATTAGAAAACTGCATCCTTTTTTGAGCCAGCTTATAAAACGCACTGTGTGACTGAACTAGGCTTGGCCAGAAGACCCCCTTCTCTCTGACGGCAGTAACTTTTCTTGTCTCGGGGTTCTTTCCACCCTGCATATTTCAGGTTTAAGCAGCCTCTGACGACACAGGCAGCTAGATCTGGCGAGGGAAATTACTTAACCATATTCTGCCTGTTGAACTTAATATATGATGCCTGGTTATAAGTTAGTTGTTATCATGGACTTTGGTTTCATTTCAGAAACTGGGTGGGGGGATGTTTTTGACTCGGCCTCTTGGGGAATTCGTAAGGAGAAGTTATCTGCCCAGCGCTGTAGTAATTCTCGATGAGGCACACAGGATGTTTCTGGGAGAGTGTTGAGGAGGGGCTCCTGGAGACACCCTCTTTCCAGGGAGCCCTGTTCACAGAGCTTGAGTAGGCATGTCACAGATGCAAACCACATGCCTCATGAGCACATTTCTTTCTTTGACAACATCAGGTTTAAAATATGCCATCTCCCTTGTTCCAAAAGTAAGCTTAGCAGCGATTCTTACCCATATTCATGGTACTTAACGCTGATAAAATGATCTTAGGGAAATATAATTTGGATTCCAAAGAAATCAAATGGTTGCCAGATTCTTATCTCATTTGTCCTGAGCTTGTCTCCCTGAGGTAGGGAGGAGAATGCTGAGCCAGCCTTCAGGACACCGAGGAGATGAGGGAGGTCGGATGACCCTCACAGGGCCACCCGGCAGCGGAAAGCTAAAGCCAGGAACAAAATGTGGATTTAATTACCTGCTAGAGTCTAGACCTTATTATTTCACATTAGCGCTGGATATGGAGCTAAATATTTTAGTGTATTAAAGAAGCATTTTTAACCTTTTCCCTTCTATTTGCCTTATAAGTCTATGGTTTATTTTACATAACAAAAACTTATAAAGAAAATAGAAAATACAAGAATCAAATATAGGCTACTCTGGAACAAAGCATCTTGGGGTCAAGATGAATCGCCAAAGCAAGGTGAGGGGTGCCTGTGGACAAGCTGACCCAAGCCTTCGGGGGCCAGTGTGAGCTTTCTTTTACATCGAAGGTAAAGCAGTTCTTCTTTTTAATGAATGAGAAATTCAGCTGAGACTGATACTTGGCATGAACTGCCCTAAGCTTAAAATGTGAATATATGAATCCACATATTTAAAAGAGGAAGTGGTTTCAGTTACTCTTAGTGAAGTCTATATAGCACAATGTTGGGGATAGGAGATTTTATGTAGTTTAAAAAGTCAACCAACTTTCTCTATGAAGTGACATTCTAACAACAGGAACTTGGTTGGATTTATGTAAATTGTAGTGTACACATTTTAAAATGGGGCCAAATTCACGTTTTTGAGAGCGGAAACCTGCGTTGAGCCTACTTAGGAAACACCACCTGCTTCCTTCCAGCCCGCCTCCCTTGCGCACCTGACTCAGAGCAGCCCTGCCAGGAGCCACGTGAACCCTGTTTCTGAGCTCCGCAGCTTGCCCTCCGAGCTCTCCTGCTGGCTGAAAGTGCTGGAAGCAAGAGGGTGCCTTGGCTCCTAGGAGGAGCTCAAGCTGTTGGCCTTGCCAGAGCTCTCAGTCTCGTAGGACCTCACGTAGGTGTGCCCCTGTGTGGGCATGACAGCGAGTGCTTTAATTCGGAAGCCTTTCTCCAGGACAGAGTTTTAGTCTCCTCAGACAGAACACCCAGACTTGCTCAGAGTGTGACAGAGTGATTGCATCCCATAGCAGATGCTTAGGAACAAGGACGTGCTCGCCAGCCAGACCTCTGGGCTCTGCTCCTTAGCAGCCTTGGGCAGTTAGCTCACCTGTCTGTGCCTCAGTCTCCTCATCTGTAACTGAGGGCAATACTTAACTACTCAGCTGATGGGGCTGTGAATATTGAAAATGTGTAATGTGCTGAGAACGGTGCCTAGCATGTCCTGAGCACTTCATGAATATTAGCTATTGCTGTGTCTTCATCGGTAAGAGTGCTCTGCCTTCCCCCTCACTCCTGGACTGTTGATACTCACTGCTAGCTGTTGCCGATCACTCTCTGTGTCAGCCTCTCTGTCCTCGTATCTGCCCGCTCTTGACTGCAGTGGATTTGGAGCTGTGTTTGTTAGGAGCTAGAAGCTGCCCTAAGAATAGATTGCTCAGTGTTAGTGCCCGGCCGTAAGCATTGTGGGGGCTCAAGAGTAAACCAGCCCATACTGAATGGGGGGGGTCAGTGAGGCAGAGGGGGGATTCTTGCTCAAAACATCTCCTCCCCCCCCCCCCCCCCCCACACACACTCATCTTTAACCCTACGGAATTAGTTGCGCTGTGGCCACAGGCATGTAAAAGGACTGCATGCTAGTCACAGATGTCACCCATCTGTGGGAGTCACCCCCTGGGGGCTGCCCAGGACGGGTGCTTCAGCGCAGGAACGAACAGGGAGTCAAGGCCCCTGCCCCCACCGGCAGCCTGGGTGATGGCGCGCACCCGGCGTTTGTTTCTTCCTTTTACTAATCTTTGTTTTCAGTTTTTCCTAAGTGGCTGTGGTTTTTTGTAATTTTTGACAAATTTTTTTAAGTGCTTTCATAAAACCACAAAGTGGAATGTAGCCTTTGATAATTTTAGTTAATCAGAAAAACAGAATTGCCCACAGACTAAAGGAGAGAGCCTCGGTTCTTTTTCTTTTCCTTTTTTTTCAGTAGGCTCCATGCCCGGCATGGAGCCCAGTGCGGGGCCTGAACTCGGGGCCCTGAGATCAAGACCCTGAGCTGAGATCAAGAGTCAGATGCTTAACCGGCTGACCCACCCAGGCGCCCCAGAAAGCCCTAGTTCTAAGAAAAGGCAGATTTTTTTTTTAAATACAAAATTTGGGTAGAAATGTAACCAGTGTTTATTAAAATAGTGGTACACTGAAAAGTGCTTTTAATGTAAATTTTACAGTACTGATCAGTACAGTACTATTGAAGGTCATGACATAGTTTTGATTCAGACTTGAGGCTGGAGGTTTATTCTAGTTGTTCTTCCTTCTGGCAAGAAGCCCAGTCACCTGGCTAACTGGCTGTCATTCCTTAGCTCTTTCCATTGATGTCCCTCCATCAAAGACAAAGAGTCATTTCACGTTAACTTTTCTGGATGAAGGATGGTCTTGCTCGCCCAGGAAACTCAGCAAACAGGTCTCTGTGGGTTGAAGTGTCTTACAAAGCTTCCTGTTTTCCAGGGCCAGATGACTTTAAGGTAATGGTGGTGGTCAGCTATCTACTTTCCAGCTCTTGCGCCTTTTTCGGCATGAACCCCCTATGCTCGTTCATTCCCCCCCCACCCCCCATGCCCGTTCAGCAGGTGCTAGCATTTCTCGTTCTAGTATGTGAGCGAGGGGAAATGAGATGTTGGCGCAGGTCAGTGTCTGTGAAGCCTTGAAGCCTGATACATAATCACAGTCCTGTCTCCAGTTAGCCTGACTTTTTACATTTAAATTTGCCTTTTTAGTTGTGGCTTTTAAATTGGGTTTTTTTACATCTAATTTTCCATTCCACCTCATGTATATCAATCACACAGTCAAGGAGGCCTTGGTTCAGGAACTATTTTCACATCAGAAAACGTGCGTGATTATTTTCATATCAGTGCGTGATCACGTCAGTAAAGAGTGAAGAATTAACGTCCCTGAATACCACACTCAGTATTTGTTTTCTGGATAAAATGTTGGGTATGGTAAGCTGCTGCTTTTGGAAAACAAAAAAATTCTCTCACAGATTTCTTTTGCGTGTGTGTGTGGTAAAAACCATGTAAAATTTACCCTATTAACCATTTGTTCAGTTCTCACAGATTTCTTTCTGTACCCTCGATGTGTGAGAGCCCATGACAGTGGTCCTCCCTGAAACTCAGCAGCAGATTTTTGGTGAAGGCTTCTCCTGTGGACTTGGCGTCGGGGTCGGGGTGAGCGTGGGCTCTGCAGCCCAAGCCTCCGTGAAGTTGCACAGTGAGAAGTCTGGGTGGGTGAGAGCCTGGGGTGGGATGCATTTCCTTGGGGAACTCTCTGGCTGCCAGTGGTGGCCTTGCTCTTGGAAGCATTGCCAGTAATGGAGCTGTACTCTCTAATCCCCTTGAACCAAGCAACCAGTCTTTGGTCCACTCTGTGTGAAACCTCCACAAAACGGCAAGACTCTTTTGTGAGGTTTCTGAATGACTGAACCATACTGGGCTGTAGGCTGGGACTGTTCACAGAGTTGATACACTTTGTTCTTTGGGGGAAAATGGCTTTTATTAGACCACAATGCCGCTTTCCTTTTGAATTGCTCTCAGAAAATTGGCCAGACACCCACCTGCAGTTGATCTTCGGTTCTTGAAGTAGAATCATTTGCAGCAGGGGCTGCATCGTCCACCCTGGCCGTTGTGAAGAGCCTGCTCTTCCTCCAGCAGAACCTGCCCCACAGCTCACCTGGGAGTGCCGTCAGCTGTTTGCCGTCAAACTCTGTGTTCTTGCAACATCAAACTGCCTCGTTGTCATGCACCAGGAAGGGGATGCTCTGAGGAGCGGTGGGCTGAGAATTCCTCAGCCATGGGGACTAAAACAGTTTAGTCACTGCCATTAACTGGGTTCAGGCAAAGCAACAATATAATGTGATTTCTCCAGAAAACATAAAAAGTAAAATTCTGTTCTGTGTGGTGATCGTTGAAGATTCAGCATGCCAATGATCAGAGATGAGTATTTCATTCTTTTGGGTGAGAGCCCACAGCTTGTTCACATTCAGTCTTTCTGGAGAGAATTCAGGCAGAGGGACCCTGATTTGATTCCGCTGATTGTCTGAGTCATTGGATCATTGGGAGTTCCCCTGGGAGCCCTCATCCAGGAACACAAGGTGGTCTGGTCCTACAGGAGGCATTTCATGGCTGGTTTCCATGGTCCGTGCGCTAAGGCCGGTTCACGGCCATGGTTTTTAGTCATCACAGTTGTTTTTCAAAGGAGAAAAGCAGAAAGATTGGGGGTTGGGGGAGGGACTGTTTTCTGATGTAATTTCACAAGAGTTAATGTGAGTCATGGAAACTGAGATTTTCACCAATTGCAATCCTAAACTATGTGCATGTGGTAAGGAGCCCCTGATAGAAGTCCATAAAACCCACAGAAATGAACAAGGTCCTGTGTGAAAACGTTCTCAAGGTACGCTTGGAAGGGAGAAGTGAGTTGTAAACTAGGTCAGTGGAATGGTAACTCAGCACAGTAATGAAGTTGAGTCACTGGTGATGGAAGTAGCATTGAAAACAGATACAATCTCGGTCGCACTTCATGACATCTGTTATCTGAACTTTTTCTACTTAGGAATTCAGTTCCTAAAAGGCAGTAATGATTTGCATTGCTTCCTCAAAATAGTTAAAGTCTTTTATTTTTCAAAGTTTTTTTTTTTTTTAAGTTAGCAAACTGGTTTTAAAGGCAGGTTTTGTAGTAAGTTTAAAATAGTCAGATGTGAACATTGAGACAAATCCGCAGGACTTCTGTGCCCTAGAAAACATCCTTTTACTCCTCCCCTTAAAGATTTGTGAAGGAGATTCTCATGGTAAACCAAGCAGATATGATGTTTTGTAACGATAATTTTAGCACTGTTTGAAAACAGATTCTTGTACTAGATTCTGTAAGTCCTCTAAAGTCTTTGAAAAAGAATTTTAACTCAGTATGAGATTCTTTGTCAGAACAGCCTTGATTTTTATTTCTTATGCTCGGTCAAGTCCACAGATGTTTCCAATAGTTTTTGATTACTCTGTAAGGGGCTAAAGCATCAGTGCCAGAAATAAAGTCGAGCTTAACGCTCTGCTGCTTCTTGGGCAGCCCCTTTCTCTCCTTCCCACCCTTCCCCCACCCGCAGAATGCATCACGTGGCTTTGAGCAGTCTGAGAAATTAATAAAACGCTCAAGAATGAAGCCAGCAGAGAGCTGGTGATGAGATAATGTGTCTTGAAGTTGTGCTTCCCAGGGCGGGGGGTGGAGAAACGTCCAGGCAGCGCGAGGGGCTGGCGGCTTGGGGCTCCGAGAAGGGGGCGACGCGCTGCGCACCCACATGCACAGGCAGGTCACTGGTGGCCGTGGGAGAGCTGAAGGGGGCCTGAAGGGGGCCGTAGGAAGTATGGACCCTGCGGGGCCTCAGCACGCTGGACTCCATACTGCGGCTCCTTCACTGGTCACGCCTTCCCTGGGACAGGAAACATTCCTCCTTTTTGTTACAGGGATTAACCATTTCCATAATGTGGGGTTTCAAAAGGAAAATTCTCCAGCCTGGGCCTCTACCTTTAGCTTTTTAACGTTAGCATCTTCAGTCGTTCACGGAGACACATGTAAGATTTAGCATGGGTTTCCCACAGAGGAATTTATACCATTTAGAAGGGGATTAAACATTTGTGAGAAATTTCCTTTGTGGCCTAGCAAAGACAGTTCATCTTGTTGATATTTGTGCTTTATTATGGAAGAGTTTTGTTGTGTTTTGCTTTCTGTGGTTGTCTTGTGGACATGTGTTTCTTATTGTAAATATCTAAACTTTCTCTCCAAAGAGAGGCTGTTAGAACAGGAGGATAATGAATAGCACGGGGCATGACAGGGGGCTGTGAGCCTCTGCGGGAGGCACGGATTCCCAGGTCTCTGCAAGTGCGGGGAGCTGCAAGGCCTCTGGAACGAGGCTGCTTCTCAGCATGGGGCCTGGCCGGCCCTTCCACCCACGGGCCACAGCCCAGCCCGCCTGCTCTCCTGCCCTGCAGGGGGACAGAAGCCTGGGCATGTGGCACATTGAACACAGGCAGAGCTAGCTCCTGAAGTCACGTTTTATTTCAGTTTTTCAAATGCAGTGCCTTAATTTTTAGGGCAAGCCTATTTGGCCTTTTTCACTTCCGCAAATGTTGGACTGCTGCTGGATGCAAAGCACTGGGCGAGCTGGGCGTTCAGCCTATCAACACTGCCACGTACGGACTCCGTACCTGCCACTGTGGGCACTGGGGCTCAGCGGTGACCAGGATGGGCCCCATCTCTCCCCTCACGGACCAGGCTTGGAAAGTTCACAGAAAAACAACAAGCCTGTTTGCTGGTGCTGAGGGCACACACATACATAACCCAAGACATGGCTCATTTCAGAATCGTGACAGTTTATTTAAACACTCAGTGCTAAGGTAGATAGATGCGGGAGCAAACTTCTCAGAGGGCTTTAGTGGGTGGGCGGAGCTTAAAATAGACAAAGCGGGGACGAGGGGGCTCTGAGCAGACAGGACCTCGTGCACACAGTGCAGGCAGGATGCGCCTCAGGGAAGACGCATTCCAGGCTGTGGATCACATGAGGAGAAGCCAGCGAACGTGCCTGGCAGGGTGGGCTGGGACCTGGCTGTGGGAGCTTTGAATCCCATGTTCAGCAGTTGAGGCCTGAGGTGCTTGAATTGGGAGGCTTCACATTTCACAAAGGCAACTGCCAGCAGTGCTCCCATGGCTTGGGAAGTGAGCCTCCATGGAGTGTGGTAGGGAGGCCGCCAGGAGGCCACCATAAGATCCACATGACGTGTGGCACGGTGGGGCAGAGGAAGGAAGTAATCCGAGGGCCTGCCTTGGGTCTATTTGGTGGCATTTGGAGAGCAAGAGTTTTTAACTTGAGTGACTTAATTGTGATATCATTATCCAAAAGGCACCACTGGAAGATAAATCGGGGAGGCAGGTAATGAGTTATGTCCTGGGCTGACTGCTTTGGAGGGAAATGTCCAAAACGGTGAGGGAAACAGTGTCTAGCTGTCATCTGGGATGTCTGCTGGGAGAGTCCTCAGCGTAGAGGGTGTGGTTACAGAGCCATATCGGGGCACAGAACTGGAGCCACCGGGGCCACCTGGATTGAAGAGCCGGAGGGGACAATCCAAAGACGGGGAGCTGTTCACAACATTCTCATGGAGGGCGGATGTTAGTGTGTGTGTGTGTATAAGCTGTCCCCATGGTGTGAACAGTCTGAGGGGCAGACATATGGGGTACAGGCCACAGTAAGCAAGTGGCCACGAGAAGGCCACACACCTGTTTGATAAGCAGAGATCATGGCGTGGATGTATCTTTCTGGAGTTCGTGGATGCGCTTCGAAGGGCCTGAGCATTAGTAGAGTTTTAATGGACAGAAAATGTGAGTGAGCTTAGTGAGAGGAGAGAAGAAGGGAAAGGAGCTTCAGGCCAGAAACACATAGTGTATGGGAAAGAAGCCAGTGTCCATAGAGCATATGGGCTGGTGTGCTGAAGCACAGCGTGGGCAGGGGGCCTGGAAAGGACTGGGGTGGGAGGGAGCGCCCACTAAGAGGTGTCCTGGAGGGACACCTGGGGAGGCGCTCTTGCAGGGTTTCACAGAATAAGGCATGCTCTGCCCGTACGTGGGGCTCTCGTGGCCTCTTCGGTCTCTCTGCTGTGTGGCTGCTCCGTGTTGGACCCAGGTGGTGCCCGAGAGCCCTCACACTAACAGCACGGGATGCTCCCAACGCCAAGTCAGAAGTGAAATTTTGAATAAAACTGTCACGTTATCACCCTGTGGTGCAGGGATCCCCCAAGTAGCCTTGAAACAGGGGTTTTACTAGTTTGTCCTGTGTTTAAAAATGATTATTATAGCACATTTTGAGCAATACTGTCTCAGGCACAAAATGATATGGATGCTCCTATGAAAAATTGTATCAGATTCTGACCGTGAAACCCTCAAAAATCATAACCATATATTAAAACCCAAAAAAGTCCATACCTGCCCACGTAATTCCGAAGGGAAACGAGGGGGTAGTGAAACCGGAGAGCCCTGACTCAGGCGGTGGCAGGACGTTGCTGGCCCAGGTCAGCCTCCCTGCCGCAGGTGCAGTGACTGGGCCTCACTGACGCTTCCCTCTCCCCCCCCAGCTCTCTGGTGGCTGCGAGCTGACAGTGGTGATCCACGACTTCACCGCCTGCAACAGCACAGAGCTGACCATCCGCCGTGGCCAGACCGTGGAGGTTTTGGAGCGGCCCCACGACAAGCCTGACTGGTGTCTGGTGCGGACCACCGACCGGTCCCCCGCTGCAGAAGGCCTGGTTCCCTGCGGCTCTCTGTGCATCGCCCACTCGAGAAGTAGCATGGAAATGGAGGGCATCTTCAACCACAAAGGTAGGAATCCTGAGGCACGGCTGGCTAGTGCCCACTGGGAATGACCCTGGTGCTTCTGGCCCTGCTTCTTTGTAGCCTTATCCCACGCGCCTCAGGCCGTTATCACTGGCTCTGGGCCTTTCTAATCCCATCAAGAACTGGAGTGGAAACGAGGATTTCACATGTTGCTCAGAAATGATGATTGCCTCATTTCCCAAAATCGTATCTGTTTGGAGAACGAAAAGGGGGCTGTTCTTTTTGGGCCAGTGTCATTCATAAATGGAGAACACAAAGAAGGAAGAAGGTACCGTTCTCCTCCAGGGGATGAAAGCAGGTTGGGGAGGTGGGATCGTATTCAGCTTCTCCTTCGTCAGGTTTTCACATTGTGGATTCTTTATTTTGTTAGTGTTAATCCCAGGAAATCAAGCGTGCAGGCCCTGAGTTTAGCCACGCCTCCTTTCTCTCCTGTAAAGTCTCTCAGAGCTCGCCAAAGTGCCCGGGCTCCCCATGCAGCGTCGGATTGGAGCTGGCCCCGAGGGAGAGGGCGGTGGGCTGGGCAGGGCTCGGGGGGACGGCCGAGGCTGTGCGGTGACTCTGACAGCAGGGGCTTCTGAAAGAAGCACTTTTCCCCTGAAATGACAGGCCATTTGAACCAAACAGCATTGGGCATTCCTTGGTGATTCTTCTATTTAAAGGTAACTGTGGCGAGACTGCTTTTCCGTGTGTGTCTAGATGGGTCCGTAATGGGCTCCTGGCGGGGGTACGAGCGCATGTTTGTCCACAATGTCCAGCGCGGCAGCCGCCGGACAAATGTGGCTGCTCAGCACTTGAGGTGTGGCCCGTCTGAACTGAGATGCTCTGCAGGTGTCAGACACATGCTAGATTTGAAGACCTACCTGAAAAAAACATGTGTAACTATTTTAGAGCTATGATAGGTTGAAATGCTAATAGAGTTCATAGAGTTAAATAAAATGTTATAATTAATGTCTTAATTTCCTGTTTACTTTTTAAAACTGTGGCTACTTAGAAAATTTTAAATTGCGTATGAAGCTTGCTTTGACATTTCTATTAGTGCTGGTTTCATCTCCGTGAAAAGCAAATTTGAGACTTTAAGCCCTTTTGAGAAACATTGGTCATTTATAGCTTCTAGAAAAGTGCAGAATGTGTAGAGTTACCTGCTTTGAACCATATTACGTCACAGTCTTCATTTCTCTGCAACACTGGCAGATGGCAGACTCTTCCAGATCTGGGGAGATGCAATTTGTTTTCCTGAGAGAAGATCACTCTACTCTGCCACATTCCAGTTCTTTTCTATTAATTTTGGAATATTCTGGTCACTCCCTCCATTTGTCATCTGTGCTCTCTTTGCATTCTTCATGACCTGTCTCGGGGCCCTTCCTCTGGCTACGGAGGTGCATTGAGCTCATTGCATTGAGCTCAGTGAGGCTGCACAGGATACAGTTACTGATTAGCTCACCTCATTAATTATGGGCACAACCCTGGTCCATATCCCTCATCAGGGCCTAAATGTGACCTGAATGTCACCCCAGTAAGAAACTAGAAGAATTCGGCTATCATTTCTCCAGGGATCCAAACAGAAAGAGATTTTTCCGATTTTGGCCAAAAGCGGAGGTGTGGATTTTCATTCCTGGCGAAGCTGTCTGTGAGTTTAGAGCAGCAATGGACAACACCCCCGCTGTGGCCCTTCAGCCCTAATAGAGGTCTGCACTGGGCCAGCCCAGAGCACTTCCAAAGTTGCATAACGTATTTAAGTCCTTGAGTTGGAGTTAAAAATAAAGCACAACTTCTCCCCTCGAGTTTCTCACACAGAGGAGCCCTGGTGAGCTTAAGCATGCTACAAATAACACTTGTTCTGAAAGATTTCTTTTTATATGTGCCTTCCCCATGGTGTGTTCTTTGCTTCCTGGTGTTCACAATTGCAGGCTAGCCCAGAGGAAAGAACTATGTATTTATCCCACTTGACTTTGTCCTGAAAAGTTCTTATGGAGGTTGAGTTTTTGCTCGGTTTTAGGTTTTAAGTAGCAATTTGTTGCCTGGGCCTTTTGTCTCTTATTCTGTGACACTCTAGCACCTGAGAAGTTACTCCTTGCCCCTGAGAAACCCCATCATGCTCTTTCTTTAATAAGAGGGTGTATCTTCATTCAGAAAGCCTGTTGTAGATGGGGGCTCAGAAACCTTCTCCATTTTTAACTTCTTTCTTGCATTTTTATTTTTCCTATAATGCAAAGAATCTCTTAAGATTGTCTGTTTGCTTGCAGTGTTAGGACCTGGGCTGTAGATTAGAGGAGGGGAAGTCTTTGGACTCTGTGACAGGCCTCTGCCAGAGTGTCCTGTCCATCTTCCAAGTCCAGGAAATCAGCCCAGGGTGTCCACCTAGGAGAAGAGACCTTCGTCAAATAGGATGAGGATCTGGGAATGAAGCCCAAGAAAAAGACACAGAGACTTAGGGAGCAAGAGGCCACTGCCACCCTGGGAAGCAGGAGGTCTAGATGTGCTTCAGCTCGGCCCGCAACCCTTCTTCTTGCTCTTACTTGCAAGTAAGTAAGAGTGCATGCCACTCTATTGCTCGTATATTGGTGTGTGCGGGGCTGTTGATGCACATGCGTCTGCTACCAGACATCTCATTTTGGGCCCCAGGCTGGGCTTGAAGGATACGCAGCGAGGAGTTACGTGTGGCCCCTTGTCTCCAAGAACTTGGTGCCCATCACTGGTGCATCTCCTCTTGACCGTCCCAGAAAGCAGGTTGTCTTGCCTTTCACATACTTCTCAGACTGGTGAAAGTTAGGGAGTTGTCATTATGTATCTGTCTCTAGGTAGTTTCTTAAATGCCTTCTTCGATCTTTACTGTTCTGACCTCCCAAGCGGGAGGCACATTTATTAATTTCTGATTCCAAAATTTTCTCATCTTTATTGCCCCAATAATTTTTTCATAATTCCCCAGTCTAAAAAACTTAAATTCCCATAAATTTCAAATGTAAAAATCATGCCTATTAAGGTCAGATGTCTGTTTAGTTGTGAATGATATTTTAAAGATTGTGCTGTGGGGTGGCTCAGTCGTTAAGCGTTCTGCCTTCGGCTCAGGTCATGGTCCCAGGGTCCTGGGATCGAGTCCCGCATCGGGCTCCCTGCTCAGCGGGAAGCCTGCCTCTCCCTCTCCCACTCCCCCTGCTTGTGTTCCCTCTCTCGCTGTGTCTCTCTCTGTCAAATAAATAAAATCTTAAACAAAAAAAAAAGATTGTGCCGTGACTGTGAGTATAATAAATACATCATCCAAGAAGGCCCTAATACTCACTGTGAGCACTGCCCAGGTTCACGTGGTCATTTTTCAGCGTTGCCACCATGGGAAATCTGTTGGACAATGAGAGTACTTGAAATTTGTAAGCAATAGGTCTCTCTCTTATTTTCTGTTAAACTGAGTGGTGTAGGGTGAGGTTAAAAATATAACTTACTTAAAATGAACAAGACATGTAATTGCTCCATTTGTTTCCCAAGGAGATCGTATGTGTGAAACTAGTTTCCAGTGTGAACAGTATCCTGTTGAAAATGCTTTCCGTCTCGTGGGAAAGGCCCACAGAGGCAGGTTGCTGGGGAAACAGTCTTTGCAGACCAGCGGCGTCTGTGTTTGATGTTCCATTCCTGCCTTGCTCTGGCTGTCATTCCACCTTCTTCACGGCATCTCCGGCCACAGTTACACAGACACCTAGTACATGAAGGTAGAATTAAGGATTCATCAAAGCCTCCCGCTCACCCAGTCTCACCTGTGTTTGCGGTTTATACCATCTGTGTTACATCAGACTCGGGCTGGGGCCTAGACGTGGAGACTGCGTCTGCGCCCGGTGAGTCTGACTCGCCCCTGGGACTGCCAGGCACGGGTCTCCCGTGCTCCCCCGGGGATCACGTATGGATTTACTGCTCAAGTCGACACCACGTAATTATCTTTAATCTCTTAGTAAATCCACGGGATTTTCCTTTCTTGCTGTCTCAACTTGTAAAACTTGTCACTTTTCTCTATTCATTTACTTAGTCTTGGTCACAGAAAGTAAACAGGAATATCGGTAGTGTTTATTTTTCTGACAAGGCCAATTCACAGCATCCCGTCTTATGCCACTCTAGCTAAGTGATTCAGCTTTTCCCTCTCTTCACAACCCAAGTGACCATGCATGATGGTGATGGAGAGTTTCTCCCGGCGGTCCTGGTGATAGCCCAGCTCGTACACCTGCCGCGGGGGGCACGTGACTGATGCCAGAACCCAGGGCTGGTGGTGACGCCACATGAGTTTTCACATAACATAAAACTTAACCATCTCAGCCAGTGTTCCCTTCAGGGGCATTAAGTTCCTTCACATGGTGTCCCTTCACCACCAACCATCCACCGAAGCTCTGTCCCCAGGGAATGCTAACCGCCCCCCCCCCCGTTCCCCCCCCCCAGTATAATTCTGCTTTCTGTGTGTAGGAGTTTGACTCCTCGAGGGTCCTCACGTGGTATTTCTCCTTCTGTGACTGGCTTATTTCCCAGCATGATGTCCTCAAGCTCATTCGTGTTGTGGCATGTGTGCCCGAATGCGCCTTCCCGCTGAAGCTGAATAATAAATAGTCCACTGTATGTGTAGGCCACATTTCATTGATCCATTCATCCACTGATGGACACTGGGGTTGCTTCCAGCTTTTGGTCCTCGTGAATAATGCTGCTGTGACCAGGAGTGTTCCAGTGTCTAAGGCCCTGCTTTTACTGCTTTGGGGAGTATACCCAGAAGTAGAATTGTCATATGATAAATTTTTTTTTTTTTTTTTTTTTTTTTGGAAAATTTCTGAGCATGCCCACCACATTTGGTTACCTTGTAAATAATGTGTTTCAGACAGACTCTGTTTTCTCCGGCGCCACTATCGCTGCTGGCCTGCCAGGCCCCGCCCCCCGCCCCGGCCCCACTGCTCCTTCCTCTCTTACTGCCGCTAAAGCGCAAATCCCATCATGCCACACTCCTCAGATTTCCTTCAGTGACTGCTGTCGCTCAGAGGATAGAAGCCCGGTCTCCCGACACGTCCTACAGGGCCTTGCGCCGCACACGCCTGTGCACACACACACCCTCCCCCAGGTAAAGGGAAGGGTTTGTCTTACTCCCTCAGCCCTACCTGACATTCTCTGTCCCTTCTTACCAAATAAAAACCCTAAAGGAAGAAAATAAATGTATCCAGTGAGTCTGTGGAGGTGAGGGGAGAACGGAATAAATCTTGGTGCAGTTAACAGTGTTTCAGCACAAAGGCTAAGCTGAGGGTAACCTGGGACAGTCCCGATGAGATGTACTCAGGGACCAAAGACCCACAAGGAAACCCATGGGAACTCACTGCAAGTACTTTTAAAACAGATTTCAGCACGAGCAGTGGGTGCAGATGTGGTGCTAAACTTACAAACATGATCGAGGAAGTCCAGACAACACAGTTCTCAACAACAGGACTGATGAGGGAGGCAGAGAACCCTTCATCACACCGAGAGGGAGTGAGAACAGAGAGAAGGGCCCTGGAGTCGTGGGCCCAGAGGGGAGCTTTGCCTGGAGGCCTGGGAGGGCGGTGGGCTCCCCTGGGATGTGCTCTCAGCAGGGGTCTGCGTGGGCAGATGAGCAGAGTTCATTGTGAGCCACTCTGTCGAGGTCTGCCTTACATCTCTTTATCTGGATATGTTCCATGGGGCCATTCATCAAAGTTCAGAGAAATGGACACGCTTTGTATACCAGAGCTTGCGCCTCAGAATCACTTGTAATTTCTTAAAACAAATGAGTGAATGTGCCCAGAGCCCATGCCTGGAGGTCGGAGCTCCACATCTGATTCTCAGGGAACCACTGACCACAACTGCTAATGTGTTAAATCGGGCTTTGTTTCCCTTAGGGCCCAAAATACGGTGCATCTGAGCCTCTGTCTTTAGCCTCCCTGCCTCAGCATCTGGGCCCTGTGAGCTGGTGGCCCTGCCTGCTTGTGGGTGGCCGCCCTACTACCACCCACTCCCCGGCTTTGGGAGGAGGCCGGGTCTCTCCCATGGTCTCAGCTTCCATGTCCCTTGGTCCCCATTTTGTGGAAGTGAGACCAGGTGACAGGACCTTCGCAGAGGTTTGCGGTCCTGGAAAGGAAGGACTCCGCAGGCCACCAGCTGTGTCCTCTCCCAGGGACCCGAGGCCCTGCCGCCTTCAGTCCCAGCCTGCGCCCATTGTCAGCTGGCCCCCCAGCTCAGAGTGCAGGTCAAAGCTGTTTCCCTCTTGAGAATACAGGCGGGTACTAAGATCCCTCACCCCCATCCACATCACTCCCCTGCTCCCAGGACAGCCTCAGCCTAGCGTAGTGCAGCTGACAGAGGGACGTCTTCTCCTCTCCTGACGGGTCATGGCCTCCTCCTGGGCTCTCCGCCCCCCACAACCGCCACCCAGAAACACAGCAGCTCTACAGAGGCTAAGGTGCCTCTCTAGAAATCTCTGTAACCAAAAACACAGCTCTGCCGTCCGAGGCCTCTTGCATTTCCTCAAGTATATTGGGGATGACTGGGTTTAAATTTGTTCAGCTCACGTATCCCCTTTCCCAAATCATGAAGCACTCTGCCCCAAAGGTGGGTCAAAATCTCCTACCTCTTGTAACTGCTTATGACTTTTAAATAACCTAGTAAGCTCTCAGGAAAATCTAAGGCATTAAAAAGGATTTAGTGTTAAGAAAAAATTTAGTTGACTATATTGTGATTCTGGTGTATTTAGACATTTATTTAATGCCAGATCGCCACTGTTAATCAGAAAACACACCCCAGGCATAGGTGTTTCAAACCTGTATCTGCCCACATACTCTTTAAAAATATGTATAATGGAAGACATGTATACTTTTCCAAAAAAATTAGCTTGGAAAAGAGCAGTTTTGAGTCTGTGAGAACAGCTGCTAATGTAAATCCCTGTGGGAAGACACACTGAGGAACACAGAGCCCCACCAAGAACAAAGACGTGGTCCTTCTCCTGAGCACCATGTAGCCAAGACAAGGTGATCAATTTAAGACCTATGATTAAGGATCGTTTGCTGCGCAGCATGTAATTACGGAGCCGCACAAGTGGGCCATTACTCTGTGAATGCTTCGTGTTGGAGGTATTTTCGTGTTCCAACTTTACATTAAAGTGTTTATGAAAACAGGAAAAAACCATGAGCAGGTATTAACAGTGTCCATATTCGATGATCACAAAATTATATAGATAGCAAAGTCATAAACAACGAATGAGAAAACCGTCTTCCCACACTGGCTTTAAATGGCCAGGAGACAGCGTTTAGGGAAAGAAATATAATCAGGGGAGAAGGTTCACCAGGGAAAGTAGGACGTGCTCTCCTCTGTGTGACTCACAGGCTAGGCAGGGAGTGGCCGCAGGTACGAGACACAGGCATCCGTGTCTCGCTTTCCAACTGCCTCCTCTCCAGCATTGGTACATGTCAGGCTTTACCATTTATTAGACACACTGGGGTTTCTCTCTAAATGTCTTCATTCTAATTAGGGTCTGCAGAAGCCGGGAAAATTTACAGAGATGGTATGTTTGGTGAAAAACCGTTTAAAAATTGTGCGCTGGTTTCCACTAAATGTTTTGACCATGAATAAGTGCTGTCCACGGTGGGAAAAAATGGTGTATCCCCATCGGACTGCATTTGCACTTGTCACCATGATTTACGTAGCAGATCATGGCTCTGAGAACACCTGATAAAACAGCACCTAAGAAAAGGGTGCCACACAAACCAAAGTATGTTTTGGCTTTCGCCTCTGCATTCCTTCCTGTGTTCAGAGAAGCCTGAGATGATTTTGTCATTATGTTCCCAGCGCTAACATTCCCATAAGCGGTGAGGGTTTTCCCAGCTTGGACTGTAGATCCGGATAGCCGAGCTGCCACTACAGGAAGAAGGGAAAATGATGTCCCAGCCAGTTCTGGAGTGGCTGTTGGGAGCACAGGTGCATGACGAAAGCTTCGGTACCGGTTCCCAGAACAATGAACGTGGCTGCAAAACGTTTGCACACAATTCCAGCAACCCCACATACAGAACGTTTTCTAAAGAAGAGAAGAAAAAACAGATTTTAAAACTCACTTGTAGACATTTCGCATCAGAAATTAGATCGTGAAAAGGTGTAAGCTGAGCTGTCTTATTCCCACAATCCCACTTGCCATGTACGGATAACCATTTTTATTATAACGTTCCTAACCTCAACTTCCGATATTTTGTTTGGGAAATACAAACACACACATGCTTGCCTCCATGTTCTTACATAAAAGGTAGCATGTTTTGGCTTTTTGCACTCGGTCATGCCTTGTAGAATCGGCTCCAGACCAGTGCGTAGAGATGCGCATCGTCCTCTGTGACGGGCATGCCGACATCATGTGTGCACGCAGCTTGTCCCCGAGCGGTGCACACGTGAGCCACGCCGCGGTGTCGGCGGTCCATTGCCGGCCCTGCCGAGCAGGCTTAGCCGTGAGATGGAGTGCTCGCAGCCTGTCAGTGGGTTCAAGGGTAGATGCGTTTATGGAAAGCACATTTTTGAAGAAGAATCACCCAAATCATAACTACAACAGAAAAAGTTGTAAACATGCTGTATAATGACATTTGCTTTTATATATTTTTAAATTTTATTAGGAGTCGTGATCATGTGATCTGTACCAAACCCCTTGAGTTCTGTAACATCATTTTACCCACTTAGAAAAAAAAAAAACAAAACACCTAAAACTGTGCCCTTTGAATAAGGTCACTCTTTAAAATCAGTCCTATAAACTAAATCACAAGTTTCTGACTCCAGGGAGGTGAGATTGTGATGGATGTTTTCCCATAGAACTCGGTATAGGAGCATGTAGTGGAATATTAATGTAGATGACATCTCACCGACTTCTGTGTTTTTATTCCAGATTCAGTCAAAAGGGTGCAAATTAGGAGTTTGCCGCTAAATGTCAAGGGTGGTAGTTTCCAGAGAATAAATAGCTTTTTGCGGTGCCACTGTTTTGCCTTCCATTTATGCAGAGCCGCTTATGACTCCACACCACACCGTCATCTCTGAGAAACATCCGTGAGGTAGCACTGTCCGTAGGTTTTCTAATGGGCTCCAGAGCCTCCGAATAATCTCTGTACTTTCTGAAGGATTCAGTTCATCACTAAAATTTCACAATGAATTTTGAAAAATACTGTTTTTAAATACCTCCCCTGTCTAATCTCCTTCCTTCTTTACTGACACTATGGAAGGGTTTTGGAGGGGACAGAAGAGGGGTGTGTAGGGCCGGACGTAATCAGAGGGTTAAGGAGGCTGACC
Source organism: Callorhinus ursinus (assembly GCF_003265705.2). Taxonomy (NCBI): domain Eukaryota; kingdom Metazoa; phylum Chordata; class Mammalia; order Carnivora; family Otariidae; genus Callorhinus; species Callorhinus ursinus. The sequence goes on along the minus strand of NW_027397065.1, from coordinate 81,670,612 downwards.
TTTGAACTATCACCCCCACAGCCAGCTCTGTCCAGAAGGAGGATCCTGGCTCCCCTTCCTGGCATTCTGTGTGACCCAGAGCGCTTTAGTGTCTGAGCTGTCAAGGGGAGTTTTAGTGCAGGCTGACCAACAGTGACAGGGATGCTTTGGACAGCTTGGTCATTCCACAAGGCTCACAATTCAAGGGGTCATCATTTTCCCAAAATTTTTCTAGCCAAACTCAGGACAGGGGACCCAACATGTTTATTCTTTGAAGATCCCTTTTGTACACTTAAGAGGACCGTAAACAGGCTCATTTGTCTTGGATGCATGGCAAGGCGGCCCTGGAATCCTATATTATTTCTAATCGTGATGTAGCCCTGTGTGTTCAGTTGCATCTTTTACCGAGTCTGTAGAGCTTTGAATTTACTAGAGGGAAAGAACATTGAAGTGCTGCTGTTCTTAGAGATTAGTTTCCTCCTGTCTCAAAAATAATTAGACCATTTCAGTCCTGGGTTATGGAGCAGATTGTTACCAGACAAGGGAGGAGGGGCGTGTATTAGTCAGCTCTCGCTACCAAAATACCACAGACTACGTGTCTTCAACAACAGCAGTTTACTTTTTCATAGTTCTGGAAGCTACAAGTCCAGGATCAAGGCATCAGCAGGATTGGTTTCTTCTCAGGCCTCTGACTGCCATGTCCTCACATGGTCCTCCTGTGTGTTCGCCCCTGGTGCCTCTATGTGCGTCTAAATTTTCTGTTCTTATAAGGACACTGGTCAGATTAGTACCCACCCTAACAGCTTCGTTTTAACCTAAGGACCTCTTTAAAGACCCTGTTTCCAGCTGTGATTACATTCCGAGGTACTGTGGCTAGGACTTCAACGTACAAATTTGGAGGTGGGGAGTACAGTCAGCCCACAGCGAAGGGTGCTGTTGGAGCCTTAACGACTAACAGTAGGGGCGCCTGGGGGGCTCAGACTTGATTTCAGCAGGTCCTGAGCTCAGGGTCATGGGAGTGAGCCCCACATCGATTGAAATTCTGTCTCTCCCTCTGCCCCTCCCCCAAGCACGCACTTGCGTGCGCGCGCGCACTCTCTCTCTCTCTCTCTCTCTCTCTCTCTCTCTTCCCCGCAAAAAAAACGGCACAGTAATAGCAGAGTGGATGTGTTGAGGGCTTGCAGTATGCCAGGCACTGTGCTTCTTGTCTTTACATTTAATCTTCAGGGTATTCTCAAGGGCAGGATATTCCTGTTGTCGTCCCCATGGTATGAAGAGAAAATAGAGGCACTGAGAAATTAACTTGACCAAGCTGAGTAGGTGCTGGAAAAATGGGATTTCAAAACCAGCAGTCAGACTTTGGGGCTCAAGTTCTTAACCACTGTGCATCCTGTTTCTGCACAAGCTGGAAGGAGCCTTTGGTCTAGGGGAGAAGCTGTAGCCTCTAGAGACAAACTCAGTTGTCAAGACCAGCCATCATTTGTGGAAGAGCTGATTCCAGAAGCCGAGACTGCCTTCCTGGAGCTATATTGTACATTCCTGAGAGGCCACGGCCCCTCCAGCCATCCCTTTGTCTGGGAAGGCTCCATTTTAACTTTCTCATTTGAATTATGGTAATTCCAGTTGTCTTCCGTCACCCAAAGAAGTCATCTTCGTGGGAATCTTTTTTTCTTTCCTGTGGGCCACTTCTCTCCTCTTCCTCCTCCCCTAGTTAAGAACAGAGCTTTACCCTCCATGAGCTTTTTGTGAGTGAATGAATGGAAAAACCATTCCCAAAAGTAAAAATTTTCTCCCTCTCCCCCCCTCCCAAAACAATCAAAATCTGCCGCTTGTTTTTTCTTGAAAAATCTGGGGAAGGAAGCTTCCTGTCCGGGTCTTCCACCCTCCCTCGCTCGGTGATTTTGTGGCCTGCCTCCCACTCTCTCAAGTTTAGCAGAATTGGGACATCGAAGCGTGGATTGGCTCTCAGGGCTTGGCCACATCGCTCTAATTTTTTGAACACTGCTGTTTCTGTTATTTTTTAGGGAACACATTTGTGAGGTTCCCGTCTCATGTTGCCATTCTGCACACCACCCCCAGTGCTGGTGCAAACAGAGAATGTCACACAGTGAGTTAAAGTGAAATGTAAAAAAGGAGTACTTGAATGTGTGTTTTGTTAACCTAAGAGAAAAACTCACATAGTTTGTGAAAAGATAGTAAGGAAAGCAATGAAAAGGAGCCTATCGAATTTTTGGCACCCAAACGGAGTGTTTGAATCCCTCAATAAAGGTGCTTTTGTGGATTGGCAACTGTGCACGAAAGCAGCAGGAAATAATGTGCTGAATGGAGCCCTAAGAGGCAGGATTTAGTCATCCACCCGCTCCCTCCAGAGCAGGAGGTGTTATCTGTGGGCTGAGAAACTGGACAAAATGCCCTTGAAACAGGAGTATCTTTGTGCATGGAACCTGAGCAGCTCGACCCTGGTGGTGCAGCTGTACCCGAGCCAGCGCCTCGGCCATGCTGAGCAGGGGGGAAACACCAGGAGGGAACGCAGGGCTGGGGTGGGCCGGGCAGGAGAGCAGCCCGGAGCTGCACCTGCAACTGCAGGACCACCTGGGGTTCAGGACCCCTGGAAGATAGGCCACAGAAAACCCAGCAGCAGGGTCATGAAGCATGTTTCAAGTCTCAGGAAGACACTAGTAATTGTTAGAGGGAATTATAGGCAATATTCCTCAGAGTTCTGTCATTAGAGTTTCAATATGAAAATGTAGCTGATGCCCTTTTATTACATCCCACCTGTTGTGTTTAAGGTTTCGGGGACCTTTTCATCCTGTATTAGCTGCCTAATTATTAAGGTTGGTGTCCTCTCCTATTAGAATAGAAAGACTTTAGGCCCTTTGCCTTATCTGAATTCTAGTTCTACGAATAGCTTTCTGTTACATGTATTTTTGGTACTGATTTTTAAAGCCCCATTTGTATATGGACCTTTTTTCCCCCTGGTTTTTTGTTTTTTAAGACCTCCTTTGGCAAAAATGACCTTGCTTCATATTTTTTGACAGGTTAATAATAGGCATTTGAACATTGAAGTTCTTATTTTAAATATTTCAGGAATGGCTATCACGGGAGAGGGTTACCTGAAAAGTGTTTTGACCAAAATTTTTCTTTTCAACCAATTTAAATAAAATTACCTTTATTGTCATGAGAATGAGATTGTTATATATTGTCCCATAAATATGCAAGCAAACAATGATTTTATATTCCTTCAGTCTGTTTTTTTCAATAAACCATGGATCCCTTTATTCACAGGTCATTAGTTTGCCTAATGTGTGTCTTTCCCACAAAATTTCTTCTCTGAATTTGCCGATTTTTCTCTAGTAACTTTTTTCACGCTCTCAAGTTCTTTAGCTACTTGTATTTATGTACCCATTACGCTTAATTTATTTTTAAAAACTTATTTTGAAGTAATTTTAGACTTATAGAAAAGCTGCAGAAATAGTACAAGGAATCCCTGGACTCCCTTATCCTAGACCCTCCCCCCATGTCACATGACCCTGGTTCAGGGCTCACAACTTGGAGCCTTGATGCACTTCTGTTAATTACACCACAGCCCTTTTCCAGGTTTTGTTTTGTCTTTCCTGGCTCAGGATCCAATCCAGGACCCATGTCATATTTCTTCTTTTCCAATCTGTGGTAGTTCCTCTGCCTTTTTTTTTTCTTTCATGACCTTAACACCTTTTTTAATGACCTTGACACTTTCAAGGTATTACCCGCCCTTTATTTTGTAAGTTGTTCCTCACATTGGGCTTCTCTAATGTTTTCTCATGACTTAAATGGAGCTCATGCATTTTTGACAAGAATACCACAAAGATAACGTTGTGTCCACCTCTGTGCATATCCGAGGCTAGGGAGGATCCTGACACGCCCCGCCCCATTGCTGGTGGTGGTGACTACTGTGTTCCTCCACCGTAAAAGTTACCGTTTTTCTCTTTGTAATTAATAAATACCTCGTGGGAGGTACTTTGAAACTGTCCACATACTGTTTCCCATCCTGCCTTTACCCACTCATTTTAGCGTCTGTGGTTCTCCCCACTCTGTGCTCTCCACCTCCTGGTGATTCCTGGCTCCCTCATTTCTTCCTAAATTGATTAATTAGAATTCCGAAAGAAGAGCTGTCCCTCTGCCTCACTTACTTAGTCAGTTCTGCACCTCAGTGTGGTCGAGAATCTCTGTTCTTTGGATCATCACCCCGGACTGTTGTTACTTATTTTGTTACTCAAGTTATCCCGGCTTTGGCCATTAGGAGCTCCTCCTGGTTGGCTTCTGTGTGCTGTGGACACACCCCACTATTTTGTGCGTGCTTCTGTGTGCTGTGGACACACCCCCACTATTCTGTGCGTGCTTCCTTGCCTTCTGACACGACAGGATTTTCCCAGCTCATCTTGTGTTCGTTCTCCTTGCTGCGGTCCTGGATGAACCATTTCTCCAAGAAGCCCTGGTTCCTTCTTATTGGGGAATGGCATTAAAAACTGAGATCTGGGTGCTAGGTATGCTCAGGGCCATATGGTATCATGACCTTTAGGTCTTCTCAGCGGACATGTATGTGTCCCTCCCCACGTGCACACACACGCCTACATTCATGTTCTCTGTGTCTCTGAATGTTTGCACATATGTAAAGAAACAGGATTGCAAATCACACTGAAACCTCCCAACTCCTGGTCAGCAGCACAGGGTTCATGCTAGCCCTTCCCCTCTCCTCACCTGTAACCTTCTCTGACGGTGAGACGCCTGCATCTCATTACTCAAAATGTATTTTCAGTCCTCATCTAGAAACCTGTGTTTTTCCTCTTCGGAAAGTGAATTATTTTCTTTACCTAAAATGACTTGACTTTAAAAAACTCAACTGTACTCTTACTGCTGAGCCACACCCCTGTGAGACACACTCTTACAGGTCTTTTGTCTTTGGTTTTATAGTATAGAAGCAAAATACTGTTTTCCCGAGTCACTTAGGAAAAAGTCTTTCCTTTGTGACGTTTTCCTTTGTAATATGGCTAGGTACTCTGTTACTGGGTTTATCTTACATTTTGAGCACGTATTTGTGCACACCCCAGTCCTAGCTGATCTTGATGATTTATTTGGGGGAGAGGTTTGTGAAACACAACCATGGAGCCAGAGTCAGCATTCAGCCTTCTGACAGACACACAGGTATCTCTCATCTGTTCTTCCCAGTACCCCTTGCTTTTGGTCCTGACAGACAGACCTTGGGTAACGTTTCTAAAAACCACTGTCTTGGGCCTTGGAGCTTCACTTTTCTTTGTGACACTTTTAATTATACGTCCAGACATCAAATAAATATCAAAAACTATCAAAAATACCAAATGCCTAAAATGGCTGTCTTCAACCCACCCCTTGTGGTTAGTTACATGTCTGTCTCCTTTGTTGCAAAGCTCATCTCCGTCTGTGCTAGACTGACTTCTCAGTTGCTTCTGATTTCCTTGCTGGTTGCGGCACATCCTCGCCTCTTGCACAGCTGCTCCCAGGAAACTGAAGTCCCCATCCTCTGCCCTCCCGCCTTCCCCTTCCCTACTCACAGCCCCGGTGCCCACCAAGCTTTTTTGTTTGTAGGCTGCTGCAGCCACACTGGGTGTTTCTCGCCTGAACTTGGTGCAGACTCTGAGAGCAAAATCCCGTCATACCACCAAGGTAGAAGTCAGCCTTTGAGTTCAGAACCTACTTCTGGGAAGCTTTTGCCCCGTGGTTTGGGTTTTCTCCCTTTTTGCCTCAGCACCTTACACTTACTGATAACGACTCTTCAGTTGGTTCCGTGCCTGTCAGTCCAGTGAGTTAGATTATCACTCCTTGCAGGTGGGAGTCATGTGGTACCTTGAATATAATTTATATTATATTTTTGTTACCTACTGAACACTCTGTAAGCTCACATTTCCACAAAGAGAAGGAAGGAGGGAATGAGAAGCCTTCCTTCCTTTATTCCCTTACCCCTTCTATGTTCTATTTCTCTCACAGATGTGAACTCGACGTTTGAAGAAGGCAGTTACTGGGGAAATTGTATCTTAGCCAAAATTGTTGTATTTGTTTTTAAGCATCGTTCCCTTTCTCTGTAGTGGAGAACATATATTACCCACAAAGTAATTAATTTCCCTGACAGCTCTTTTTCTTTTTCTTTTTAATAGCCCTTGCTTGGCAGTCTGTATTTTTGGAAGGGGACAAAGTAAAACATTTAATAAAGATTGTAGTAAATGAAACCTTAGAATGTCAATTAACTTGATTTCCTTTAGGACATAATTTTTACTGCTTTTTTTTTTTTTGGAGTAAGAAAGGTTATTTATTCAGTAATAAAGTTTTCATGCATAAAAAGTGCTCTGTGCAGAATTCTGCCTCTTGCTTGGTCCTGGCATGAGTACGCCATCTGGATCTATTACGGGGAAAAACAACCTTGGGCTTTGCTTTTGGTCTTTTGAGAAGAATATGAGAGAAATCCTACTTTGTAGCAGTTTGTTTTAGGGTGGTGTTAACAAGTGCTCAAGACAGCTTGCTTTGGGTGCCTTGGATTTATTCTTTTTTTTTTTTGTAGTTCTGAATTGTATTGAACTGAGAAAGAAATTAGAAGTCTATGCTGTTTTCACATTTTTTACTTTGAGAATTTTTAAAATTTACTTCACAACTAATGTGGGCGGTGGGGGAGGGAGAACCCAAGTTTAACTTTTAAGGAACTGAAAAGACAACATTTTCTCTTAGCAAACAGTAAAACAACACAACATCATTTATGCTATTAGGTTAAATAAAACAGAGATAGAAGAATTATTAATAAGAACTTGGGAAGGCAGTGCGCAATTTTGTTATGTACAGGCTTCAACAAACAACTCCCCTTTAGGAAATGTTTAAGTAACTGTAGACCACATTACAGTTTTAGATGTGTGAAGAATATTCCAGGAGCCCACCTCAAAGCAGGCGATGGGCCATCACAGTACAGTTTGGAGAGCACTGCGTGTGCTTCTCGAGTTAATGAGAAACAGGAGAGTGCATACACTTCCCTAGAAGCTGAAAAGTCAGACTTCATGATCGTTAAACAGTGGAATATCGCCTACGAAGCCATTGTGCTGTGTGAGACAGGAAGGGAACACAGGGACACTTTCAAGGAAAGAGTCCAAATTGGTGTAGTCTAAAGAAACTATCCAATTTCCGAAAAGGACAAAAATGAGCTTTTAGGATGCTTTACTAAAAACGCCTTTACAAATCACAAGTAAAGATTTTTATTTTCACTGGCCTGCCTGGTGGGAGATATGTTTCTAATAAGCAAGGAGTGACATTTTAGCACAGTGATGTAACCAGTTGGCTATAGACCGAATTGCATTGCGTTTCTTTTTGTTATCAAGTCCCATCAGGAGGCACGATTTGTTGTATGTCTCAGAGAAGACCTCCATCCAAACGTACACAAAGCCCAAATCAGAAAGCCTGGCGCGGGGAGGGCGTCCGTCACTTGACATTTCAGTGCATCAGGAAATCGCAGCTTTGCCTAGTGCAAGAGAGGAGAAACATCTGGCTCACAGCGCGCCCTCAGAATTTTCTTGAGCTCCAATTAGAGTCACTGTGGTAGAATGTAATCCACGGCGTCTGGATATTCCCACATGTGAAACCCAACTGCAAAGCAGCGCTCAGAAGCAAGGCAGAGGAGTCCCCGCCTGCCCGCCCGCCGCCGCGCCCGCCCCAGCCTGCTTCGCCTGCTTCTGAGTGCCTGGCTCTGCCAGACAGGGGGTGACTTTGGCTGCTTGTGGGGACAGAGAGGGTGGGGGTTCCGAGCCTGTCGCCTCCAGTCAGCTCAGCACCCGCCATGCCGAACGGAATTAAGCCAGTCGAGGCGCTGGACTCGCTCTCTGCCGTCAGCTCTGCCTACCGCAGCGGCGGGCCGCCGGGCACCTGCAAGTACTGGATCCTCGACCTAGGTACCCACGCTTCCTGCACATGCTCCCTCCGGCCGGTCTCTTGCAGAGGGCTGCTGGGGCAGTGCTGCATGCTTTGAAACAAACGTTTTGTGCTTTCATGCTGAAATGTGTTATCTGCTGCCCGCCTGGGAGAGGGGCAGTGGGGGGCTGTTCGGTGGGGGGGGGGCTCTCGGAAAGGGACGAGAAGCAGTCGTGTGGATTGACTGCATGGCTGTAAGGCATTCTTAACATCTGGGGACTGCTTTTGATTATCCTTTCTTTCTTGTAAATGGCATGTAAACAGGCTAAAGTAATCTATGCCACAAATTGCCTTCTTAGGATTTTAGTTGGTCTTATGTCTGTTTCAGGTTTAATTGGGGGCAGGCAGTTCAGACTATTCCAGAAAACAGCAGTGTCCGGCATTGATGTTTAGATTCTCTGTTTCTTCTCTTAGGAACTGAGGCCATATAATAAGATAATATAAGGTTATGCTCCCACAACCACCCGCGTATATTCAAGGGAGGGCGTGTGCCAGGCTCTGGCTTTACACACACAGCTAGACTTAAGGCAAGGAAACGTGATTCCCGTAAAGGTCAGTTGAGAAGTAGAGAAATTCCATGTTGAGGAAAAGGCAATAGGATACAAAAGAATGAAGTGAGGGGAAGAACGAGGTCTGCAGGTCTCCGCAGAACTGGCCTGCAGCGCTCCGGAGGAGGCTGGCTTTCCAGCAGGCACTTGCGACATCTGTCCAGAGTGTACAGCCATTAAAGTGAGTCTCCCACTAGGCCGTCTCTGGCACACAGGCAGGGCTGACTTCTGCCAGGATTTCGGGCCCGGCCTGGTGCACTTCGGAGGTTTGCCCCCACTGTCGACCAGCCGTTACTCACACTGGGTGCTTCAGAAGTGGGCAGCCAGGGGGACCCCCCAAGGGGACCAGGTGAGGCCTTCTGGGCACTTCCAGTTTATTGTGAGCTCAAGAGAGAAGGGATGAGGTGGAGGGACCCACCAAAGAAGGGGAGGTCGGGGGAAAATGGCAAAAAATGTGCTTTTAGCATCTGAGGGGAAGTGGCACTGTTTCCATGTTTGTTCATGAAATACCAGAAGAAGACAAGCAAATTATCTGGTTAATGGGCCCTGGAAGAGATAAGTGGTGACTGCGTGAATATTGAATTTGTTGGTATAAACATTAATTTTATAAATATTCTGTGTAGTTTTTGTTCACAAAGCTATCAAGACATTTCTAAGTCACTGACCCTAACTTTTATCATATTTACGTTCTGTTAAATTGTTTGAGAATGGCCTTCCTCTCTGGCGGTGTCCCGGCTGGCACGTCCGTTAGTGACACCGCACACTACGCGTCCCACACCGGCTGGGTGAAAGCAGATGATCCATGAGGTCTCTTCAGTGAAAAGAATAATGTCTGTGAAGGAAGAAGAACAAGTTGGTAACATCAAAAGTCTGATTTAAAGTCTGAGCTGCTCAGTAGCCCTGGGTCTTGAGAAAATTACCTTATGTCTCTGGACCTCATGTCTTTGTCTGCATAAGGGGAGTAGCAGTAGAATACCCCTCCCAACATAGCATGAGCACCGCCGAAGCTTAGACCAAAATATTTTAATGAACAATTTTACCAAGAGATAATGGATTTCAAGAAGACATAGCATTCTTTTTATAGAGAGAATCTGAATCCTAGTGTTATTTTAGGTCCTTAGGAATTCTTCTGAAGGGACGTTATTTAACTTTTTAAATACTGGAGGATAGTTACACTGTTCTGTCATTTCCCCTAGATAGAGTTTTGTTCTGGCAGTTCTGAGACGATAATGGAAAGTCCAGGTGATGTTATCCAAGCTGTCACCACAAAATTTTTAAGCTGTCACAAATTTGGAAAGAAATTGATGTCCACTGGAATTTTCATGGGAAAAAAAAAATCTAATCTCTTCACAGTAAAGGATAGACGAGAGAAAGCAAAATTCTGATTCTTTTTTTCTGGAGAAATATGACTGTCCATCTCTTCCCAAACCTTCACAGCAATTCCAAGACAATTTCCAGAATACCATGTAATATGAGGGTAATATTTTAATACATTTTCATTCTACTTAATTAAATTGATTATGCGGAAATAGACGTACATCAGATTGAAAAAGAAAAATGATTTCACGTAATACCCAAGAAATAAATCCCCAAATAACTTTAAAATACCCAGCAAATGAGAGAGAGTGATTGCAAAGCTGTTCTTTAGACCCCCAAGCAGTCTGGGGGTTCGTTTATTGAAGTACCTTGGGGAAAAGCTGTTTTTCTGCTTTCTGAGATAGGCACTGAAGCATTCTCCTTCAAATGCGAATTACTCTTGCTTGGAATAATCTTCATGAAAGCCTGTTTTATGTGCAGACCTTGCTATTACCAGTAACTTACACAGCCATAAACCTGGAGAGTTTTACTGCAAAGCAATTGTTAGGAAAAGAACTCAAGTTTTAGGTAAGGTCAAGAACTATAAATTATTTTTTAAGACAGTTCCAGTGGGAGAGCCCAGTTACACTGATAAGATAGAGGAACTGTTGAATTTGTTCTCATTCTGAACTAAGTATACCCTTTTATAGGACACATGGAATCTATTCCAGTCCTGTACATAGTCTCCTAAGGAAAAGCACAGTGCAGTGGTCCTCCTTAACGTTACACAGATGGACACACAAAGCGAACTGTGTGCTTTATCATTCTCCTTGAACCCTCTTCAAATCTTGTTTCTTTTTTGATGAATGTGGATTCTCACCAATGCAACTTTTGTTTTTATAAATTAAAGGAAAACATTTGAAAGACTTAATGCAGGGAACATACAGTGTGCACCTGTTCTGAAAGTATGCACGTGGGCTCCCAGCCCTGCCCACTGCTCAGCAGGGATGCCCGTGCACAGAACATTCCGTTTCCTGTGAGTAAAGGAAAACCACCAAAATGCTTAGCACAGCACTGTATTGTTTCAGCTATGAAAGCCCTTTCACACAAGTTACTGTGCAAACTAAATTCTATCTGAAATCTTTTTTGCTCTTTAAGTATTTTTAAGTGAGTCAGAGTTTAAGACAGGATATGCATGATAATACAATGGGAATAGTGTCACTGTAGAAGTCCAGCCACCAGTCTTCTGTCCTCGCCAACCCCTACTGGTGTGACCTCGGCTAAGTCTTTGTGAATCACGCTCAGCTGCAATTTCCCCACCTGCGTGCACACACGTACGTGCACACACACGTGCACACACATGCGCGCGCACACACCTGCTTGCTGCTGCTACGGTTGTGTTTTCTAAAAACTACATTAAAGGCTATTTTTTCTTTGTGAGATTAAAAAAAGCCCTGCAATTTAAAAAATAATTTTGTTTTCTTTTTACTAACCAAAGATGTATTTGTCAGTCTGAGCTTCTGGTGATAGTTTCAGGGAACAAAAATCAAAACCGTGTGAACACACTGGATTTATATGTATTTCCAGCCAAAATGTGAAAAAACGTAAAATTATTTGGCCTTATTTAGGGTGGACATGAAATTTTGAAGTATTAAAACTTCGAAGTTAATATTAAAAACAGACTGAAAAGTTCCCCCAGAGTCCCAGGTTAGGAGCCTTCAGTCGAAATGACCTTTCCTGGCTCTGGAATCCTTTCTTCTCTCTAGACAAGGAGCAGGCCCCCGCTCTTCAGCTGTGATCTCTCTTTGCTGTGTGCTCTTTCTAAGCATGTTTCTTCAGCCAGACTTCAGGATGAACACAAATTTATGGCTTTTTATTCTGAAGAATTTCCTCCAGGTGCTCAAAGTTGGCCTCGTGATGAGCGAGCAAGTCCATAAACCCAGGGTAGGCTGCCTGGGTAGGAGTGCGGGGGTAATGAGCCTGGGAATTAGTCCATGGAGACTCCCCCCATTTCCTCTTCCAGTCTCAGAGGACTGGCTGGGGGCACGGGGCGGGGGGGCGCCCACAGCACAGATGCTCCCAGTCAGTTTTTACAGGCTTCCCATCAAACCACCGTACAAATGCGAGCCCAAAACATAGTTTCTCTGAAACTCTACGCTAATAGTAAAAAAAAAAAAAAAAAAACAAAAAAAAAAACGGAAGGAGCAGCGGAGGGAAAGAACACATTGGCAGATAATGTTGGGGCACATTTTCGTTTTCTTCTAGTCTTTTCCTATGTGAAATCACACACATTTTACTCCTCCTTTGAAAATTCGACCCTGAGAAACCGTCTCAGTCCTATCCATTGTCCATTTTCTCAAACGCCTGGCTGAAGAAGGTTTCTCTTGTTAAAATTAAGAACAGGTCACACCATCCTGAAAACGGACCTGCACCTGGCAGCATGATAGGACCAGAGTTGTTCTGTCCCACGACGCAGCCACAGCCACCGGCCCGAGGCCCGAAGGCCACCCCCTCCCTCTTCCATCTCTTGAAGTCGCGGGGGTCTTGTCAGCCGTGGCCCCGTGGCCCAGAAGCACACGGGAATGAGGGAGCCTCTAGTAACAAGAAGGCAGTGTGCCTGTTGTGACGGAGAGCTAAGGAGAGCTCAACACTGAACGTTCTCCCTTTGTCTCTCTGCCACTGAGGAGGAAGCCAGCCCACGGCGCTTGCCCCCGCTGCTGCGCCCCTCCCGGTCCGTGCCATTCTGTCACACGGGGTGCTGATGAACGCCAAGGACAGGGTTTGTGCCGTTAACTGGCGTTCGTAGCAGAGGCATTCTTTTCATTCCCTTTGACCCTGAGCTGGCTTTTGTCCCCTCCTGGAATAACTCCAGGCCTCCCTTCCTTCCTTCCTCCTTTCTCCCTGTGGATGCTCCGCTGCCCGAGCTGCCTGAACAACAGGCCGTGGGCACTCTCGGCAGGAGGCGTGCGGCTTCTTAGAAAGCGGCCTGTCCTGAGGAGGTTTTGCCTCCAGTATTGGAGACGTGAGGAGCTCCAAATACAGTCGCCCTGACCCTCTTTTCTTTGTGTTTTTTGGCTTTTGTCATTGTTTTGCTATGTAATATCTGAGGACGGGAGTGGGCAGTTTTCAAGAAATTACAGACTGGTCATGTGAAAACTAAAATTCAGTGCCATTCAGTTCTTGTAGGGCGGTGGGGGTGGGGGACGTCATAACATCAAATCAAAGTTTGGGATTGCAGCCCCTTAACCATTTGCGTGCTTGGAAGTGGGTGGTAACAATGGGGACTGCTCAGTACACACACCTTGGGCTTTTGGCCTCCTCGACTGTGGTTAACATTTTAATCCCAGTTTCCAAGTGCTTAGCTTTAAGTTAGAGCAGCATTTTGCCTTTAGGTAGAGGTATTACTAAAACATAATTATGAAAGAGATTCCTAACTGGTTTGGGCTTTATGTTTTCTTTATTTTTGAACCAAATGACCAGGGACTCGAAAATATAATGTACTAGATATTTGCTTTGTGGTTTGTGGCGGGGGGTGGGGACCCATCCATTTCCTCATTCTCCAGGGCTGTAACTCTTTCCAAATTAATACTCCACCCCCTTGAGACTGAAGCTTCAGCTAACCTGCTGTTGAAGAGGACATGAAGAGTGATACTGCTTGGCAAGCTCACTGCAGAACATTCCAAGGCCATTTTTTTTTTCTTCCTACTGCTATGTAAAATTTAGTATACGGTTATATGAAATGAGTTATGTGGTTCTATGAAAACATACGTTTGCATGGCTTATAGCATATTTTGGTTAGGTATGTCCTTAGGCAATTCAAGCATTTTCTAGAGTGTAGGAAAAAGGCTTTTGCATGTTGGCATTCTGGATCCAGTCTTATTTAAAAATAATAAATTTGTGTATGAACGAGGAGAAATCTGTCAGCACCTGCAACAAATCAATCATGCAATTTAAACCACTAACTACAGAATGTTCTTTTAAGCCATTTTGCATGGGAGTGTCTTTGTGTACCTTCTGCTTCATTTAGAGACATTTTCAACTTTTGGGAAATCTATAAATTGCCCCCTAAGAAAATCTTTGGTTTCTTCTGTAAGAAGGTAGGCTGATTTATTTCATTTTTTTCCAACACGTAATCAGACGTTAACCAAAAGCATAAACGTTCATCATAAAGAATATAGTGCAAATGTAAGCTTCCTTCAAATAAGATTAGATCCTTCACTGCTAACACTTTGTGTTTCATATTAGGAACATTTATACCCATGGGTTAAACATTCATGTTCCTTAGCAGTCTTTGAACCTCTGAAAGGCAGAATCAGACGAAGGGAATGTTATGTGAGCATCACAGGATTGCTTATTTCCCCCAAAATTAGCTTTCTATTCCCTTAAATGATGATTATCTATTCAGGACAATAATAAATGCTGTGTTGCCCTGGGAATAGCTTCCCAAATGAAGAAATTAAGAATCAAGAACCCATTATTTTATCTCAGAGAAAAACCTCATTATCCCTAAGTCAGCGGTATACTAAATACTAAGTAATCTAGTAAACACATGATATTTGTTTTTATAATAATCTTTCTTTGTGTAAGTGGTAGTCATCTTAAGCTTGTGGAAAGAACAGCCATTTGACTTTTGGGGAAGACAGAGGTTCTCAGCTTCTGAAAAAGCCAAACAAATAGAGGAGCATTCAGAAGTTTTCCTGCTTTTGAGCTGTCAGCAGACCAGGGCCGAGAGCAGCATGCCCCAGGATGTCCCTAATCGCCTGCATGGTGGTGCCGGGTGGCTGTGCACCCACATGCAGGGCCCTCTCCTGCAGACCCTCCACGGAAGCAGCCTGGTCTGGGGCTTATAGCTTCTGTTTACGTGTGTAGAGAGAGCAGTAGAACCAGGTGAGGTGTCAAAGGCCCCTCTGCCCCGTCGGCCCCTGCTGCCCAGGACTTCACACGGAGCGGCACGATGGGGCTCTGTGTGCGCAGGGGGGCCGCTTGATGGCTGGAGAACTTTCCGTGTGAGTGCTGATGCTACACGGCCTTTCATTCTGATTTCCCAGCCAGTGTGTGCTAGAGAGCCATGTACATCAGGAGAGTAGGGGCCAGGCTGGAAGGTGTCAGAAAACTCTGGTAGACATAAACGTCTGCAGCTTGCAGGATTTGTATGTGTTTTTCTGGTCTCTCTCTCTTTTTTTTTTTTTTTTTGCAGTTTTTTCAAAAACTGTCTTTTTTCCATCCAGCAAGGATATCTTTAAACATCTGCTTTTGTCCTTGTGTAAAAGTCAGTAATGAGCCCAAATCCCCTCCCTGTCCTCACTGGCAGGATGGCTCCTTGGGGATTTCTTTTCCCCTGTGACACCGTAGGCTTTTGGTTGCAGAAAAGTCTGCTGTTCGTCTCCCAAAAAATATATTTCAAGAGCTAACTCATGTAAAAGGCACAGAAAATGTCCCTGTTTTCCGGAGAAAAAAGGAATATGGGCTAGAAGCTCTCCTCCAACAAAGCCAGCATTTGTCTCGGGCAGAGGAGGTTCACATAAAGAAATAAGCCCCAACGTAAAAACGGGGTTTAAAAAGAAGACAAGCACTCTCTCACAACATAGTTGGGTTTTATAACAGTGGGGTTTTCCGTGTGTGGATGTCTGCCTCAGGCGAGCGGTCCACCCACACGTGCCCGGTTCTCCCCCACCACCCTGGAAGGGGGTGTCAGATCAGCAAGGCGCACCGTAGCATTCCACCTTGACCATCCCTGTGCTTCCCTCTCCCAGTGTCCCGGTCTCAAGATATGACGGCTGCCTAGCTCACCTCTTCCTAGAAGCCAGCAGCCTGGTGATGAGCTGTCACCGGCCACAGATCTACGTGTCCCTAGAGCATTCCTGATCCAGCCAGTGAGCCAGGGCCTTCTTTGTTCAGGGCATGGATAACTCCATTCACTAGATTTGTATTAAATTCCTTACACTGATCCAAACTGATCCATCCTTTGTGTTCTCCACTATCAAAAATTACTCTATTATTTCATTTCTGAGGAGTTTTCGAATTTCCACTTCAGCAGTATGTGATATCCTGTTCATCTGATTAGCCAAGCAAAGGATTATGCCATCTGCTTTCATTTTTAGTTAGTTTCTTCGGGTTTCCTTATTGGAAAGTCAAGTGTTGAAATTCACGTGGAGAAAGATCTTTAAGATGAGACACTTGCCTGACTAGAAATTCTGACAGGTTAGCATTCCCCTCCCAAGAATGAATTCGAGAGGGAAAATGATGCTTGCAGTTCTGCATTTGTTGACGTAGCCACATTTTCCAGTGATTAGTAATGTTTTAAGCGTTTTCAGAAACCACACTAAGAATAAAGAGCATTTAGAGATTTCTCTAAGAGTTAAAAGAGCAAAATTTGCACGTGCGACTTCCGTTTGCATGCCTGTCTGGTTGGATAGAGGTTACAACCCTTGTGTCTCTGTTGCTCCGCGTGCTGTGTGGTGGTGAGAAGCCATTCTCTGTTCATGACCTGACTCCCTAAGCACCTGACAGGGACACTGCGCTTTCTGTCCCCACACAGCCTTGCTTTCAACCTCCACCAAGAGAAAGGTTGGAGAGATTGTTTCTCTTCGAGTCCAGTTGTTTCTAGTTGAGTCTGGTGTTAATTGATGCCAGTGATTACACTGTGTTCGTCCATTCAGGGGTCCCCTGAGGTGGGCTGCTAGCGAACACTAGTGTGAATTCGTGGAAGGGGGCTGCACAGGGAGCGGTGAAGCTGCTGGTCATTTATGTGCATTTTCTCAGGCCGCGAAGACCATGTGTTCTTCATTAGAGCGCTATGCTGGACCTCTGGGTGAATCTAGGGATTATTTAAAAAAAAAAAAAAACTCAGGAGTTTAATCTTTCTCTTCATGTTTTCTGTGTTTACTTCATCTTCGAAAGCAAATACAGAGCTCACATTTTTGCATTAAGGACTCCCCTTGCGAATTTGCTTCTGTTGTTGCCACAGTTTTCACTCATTACCATTCCACAGACTGTAGTGCTGCTCAGTACCTCTCTACAGCTTCTGACTTTTTAAAAAGATTATTTCCTGTGTTAACGTGAATTTGTGTGACAGTTACAGGCCAGAGTGAAACCCTGGGAATGCGGGACACCGGAACATAGGTGTGGGGGGAGGGGGGCAGCAGATAACGGACTGAGGGTGCGCGTCCGCTGTGTGTCTCGACCCCCAACGCACCGTTACGAATGCTGATTCACATAAAAGATGCGCGGAACGTAGATAAGAGTGAGGCACCTGGAAGAAGTCAGCCAAGAAAAGTTCTCAGCTGCGTACAAATAGCATATAGACTTAAGTTTGGAAATACATCATAAAAGTACTTGCTCCAGTGTTCTGAACCGCCAAAAGTGTAACTCTGTCCTTGGGCAGGTCAGTTTCCCCTTCAGTACGTGAAGTTCCCCCCAATAACACCCGAGCTTCGTCTCCCTCGTCATTGTCGTAAATTAACATGCTTCGCCTGTGGAGGTCGTTGTAATCGCTGTGTGGCGCAGAGATGCAATCCCTAGAAACGCGCCTGGGAGAATAATTTACTGATTAGCTCACTTTTTATGTGATCTTCAGGAGGATTTCTAGTGTATTATGGCCTTCCCCCCCCTTCCAAAAAGATGTTACCCTGATTCCAAAAGCAGGGAATTAAAAGCCAGTTTGAAAAGTATAGAGATGATAGTCATTTCCTGAGAAAATTTTGCTCTGGAATATTTGAACCAACCCAGTCAGCAGCCACAAGCAAGCAACTTCTTCTTTGCTCCATCAAGTAAATTTTGAGATCTGATTTTCTGTACATTGCGACCTTCCTGGTATGGTACAAGAATCTCCTAAATTAAAATGTGATTTACTGTGTTGAATTCTTGACAAGAGGCTTGAGAAACTGCCGAAGACCAGGTGGACCTGATTAAACCCTGCCCAGTTTGTTCTGAAATAGTCTGATGGAATTATTTTCAGACATGAGAAGCAGCTGCCCCAAAGTGGCCTTGAATTATCTTCCTTTAGCACATAATCTTTCTCTAGCAATAACTACTGAAGAAACCTTGAAGAAACATTGCTTCACGTCCTTATAACTAGAATTATAAATTAGCGTTTTGCCCTGGGAGGGTGCTGAGCTCTGAGTTTAGGTTGATCCTGGTTAGAGGATGTATCAAGACATCACTGCATTGTTCATTTGACAGGGATTTTTGAGCATGTACAATGGACAGAAAGATGGGAATATCAGCCTTCAAAACGAGCTACAGTCGTTCTGGGACACTCTGTGCAGGAGGATTTGAAATGTGAGCCAGCAGTTTATTGGAAAGTCTCCCAGGGTTGAGTGTATGCATCTGTGTGGCAGTCGTGCCTCATCAGACGTGACGCGGCTGTCAGCGCTGGTCCCGTGTGTGCGTCTGGGTGACATTATGTGGAGTGAGGGGTGCTTGTCTCTGCAGATGGGCAGCGTGTGGTGAGGTGCTGCGGCGCCCACCGCCCGGGAGAGATCAGGCCTTCGCTGTTCTAACTGTCCCTCCTTCCTGGGCCTGGCCCAGGGGGGGCCTCCCTCCCCGCCGTGTGCCTCCTTCTGCAAATTCTGTTTCTGTGCACCAGTAGGAGGATGGCCTCCTGTTTGTGTCAGACTGTGATTTTACAAAGACCGTGTTCGTTCCTGTCCTCCCAGCAGCCTGGGGAGGACTCACTGTCACTCCACAATCAGGAAACTGAAGGCCTTGGCCGGTACCCAGCCCAGGACCTGACGGGACGGGGCTAGAACCTGACCCCATTGCTTTTGAATGACTATTCATCTGGAAAGGGCTCACTTGAAGGTAAAGGAGGCTTTAAACTCTGCAGAGACAGCGTGAACAAACGACAGACCTCTCTGCCCTCCTGGGGCCAGGTGCCGTGGGGACAAAAAAGGAAGAAAGGCAGTAGGGGTGCCTCGAGGGAATGCCGGGGTTTCGGGGAACTGTTTTCCACTCCAGGGGCTGGTGTTCTTCGTTCTGTCCACAGGCGCACTCAGCACTGCAGGATTATAAACATCCCGAGACTTCCTACCGTCACAGAACAGGGAGAGGGCTGAAATGAAATGTGATCCTTCTTAGTCTGCAACTAGCAGGATATGGTCCTTTCTCCTTTTTTTCTTACAATAAAAAAAAAGTGCTTTATTAATCACAGATGTCTCAGATTTAGTGACTGGGACGAGAAGGCGATTCATCTTCGCCCCAGTCTCCGTGTTCTGTGTGCTCACGGGGTGCGACTCCTTCCTGCAAGGGGCCGAGGGTCAGCACTCCTGCCTTCCCTCCTTTCTTGAGTTGCTGCCCTTTTTTTAAGAAGAAATCTAGCATGGACTCTGTGTGAACTCTGACTGTAGCAAAGAAGTTGCTAAACCAAAGGCTTGGTTTCCCCCTCCAAATAAGAAGAGAGAAACCTGAATTGATTCCCTCTCTTAGGCCTCAGCAGGCCACAGATGGCTTCCTCATGTATACACTCGAGTGCCTTTTTAAAAGACTGTGATGGGCTGATGGCATCTCCTTATGCTGCTTTTTCTTCTTCATATGGGACAAGTTTTTACAACAAATGGGAAGAAAATGAAGTAATCCATCTGGGTTCCTTCATTCATCCTTCATCTCAAAATGATTTTGAGGATGTCCTGGTCATCAGGAGAGGCTGGTGATTACCAAGACGGTTTCCCCGAATGCCCGTTATCTGGGTCCTCGCAGCTGCATAAATACAGTGTAGCAGGAAGTCCTGTACTAGGGAGGAGTCCTGGAGAACGTTGCCTCAACCATCCTACCTTTGTAGGTAGCACTTTACAGTTCGTGAGGCTCATCAACCCCATTATTTCATATGCGATCCTGTGATAGCCCTGTACGATGAGGAAATCCAGGCGCCAGAACGTCGGCCTGGGGTCATGGATGTTGAGTGGAAGAACCAGGCTCACGCTGAGACCCTTTGACAAAAATCCAGAATTCCTTCTGCCATGCATAATTGACCCTCCCTCTGGACCTTGAATCGGTGGAATTTCCCCGAGCTGAAAAGAGGAACACACATCCCCAAACCAGACATGATGTGACTGCAGCCATTCTTGGGGGTGGGAAGGCTGGGGATGGCGTGAGAAAGCAGCGGTCCTGAGTGTTGAGTCTTTTTCTTTTCCAAGAAGTTAGGAGTTGAGGGGAAGGCAGGACATAGTAAGTGGAGGTGGAAACAGGAACAGATGCAGTTTCTCTGAGTGACAAATGAGTTTCCATCGTACTTCTCAGGTTGGTTCGGTCCCGAACCCTCTTTCTGTCCCCTGGCCCCCACCATGCCTGATGGGTGCTGTTCGCGTGCACAGTACCCTCTCCGGGGACTCCTGGGCCTGCCTCTGCCTTGCAAGAAATCGTCGCATAGGGCAGGTCATTACAAGTATAGCCTCAGTCCACTCTGAATTACCATCTTGTAAGTAAGTGATTTACAAACTGGTGAACTTGGCTAAGATCAGATGTTACTTGGAGCTCCCCCTTACAACTGATGTATATACCACCAAGTCAGGACATGACCATTCACTGTGGTCAACTTAAGTTATCAGGCAATATGCTTAGTCGGGGAGCTAGCCCGTAGTTGGTAATCAACTTTGCTCACTCACACATTTGTCATTTACTCAGCGTATACTTACTTACTAAGCGCCGAGGATGTGCCAGACATCCTGTTGGCAGCTGGGCACATAGTTGTGAACAAACCAGACCCAGTGCCTGCCCACATGAAGCCTGGAGTCTAAGGTCACGGTTGGCTTTCTGTCTTGACAATTACCCAGCTGGGAAAGTACTGGCATGAGATGGTTATACAGAGCTGGGGCCATAGGGCCCTCCGCCTGAGGATTACTGTTACTGGCCTGAGCCATGCACAGTCTAATCCAAGCACAAAGGTGAGATTTTAGAGGAGGGGGGCCTGCCTGCGCAGTGTTTGTACCTGGGCGGGACACTGCCGACTCAGCACATCACAGCCACCAGGAACTGTTCTGGGAAAGGCACCTGTGTGCAGACCAGTAATTTAAGGTCTTCCCAAGGAGAGAGACCTTCTAAGCCCTGTGTTTGTTTTATGACTTATGCTCACCTTGTGTCCAATAGCATTAGAGACCTTGGTTTCACTAGGTACCGTTAGGACATGTTTAATTTCAAATTCGCAGCAGAGCAGTTGGTCGAGTGGTTAAAGTCTCTTCTTCACTTAACTAAAAAAATAGGCCCTTTATTTCATTCTATTAATAAGTATATTAAGTTTAAATAATTTTTAAGTTTTTAAATTTCTGATTTATGCATTATGTCACAATCCAGTGAAGAGCATAAAATGGGCTCTTAGAATCCATTGATTTGGGTAAAAACGTTTATGTGCTATAAAAAAAAAACACAACAATTTGTTGTTTTTCTTGGGAGAGTGTCAAACAGGTGAAGAATTGAGCATTACTATTAAAAGACGAAATGGAAAGATAATGTATCAGACCTGCACTAGATAAAGTATCTGCTAGTCCTAGAGACAGGTGAAGAAAGTTTCCCTCTACCTTTACAGACTTCTGAAATGACATTGTTTTCCGAGGTAAAATTTAAAACTCAACGACATTGTGTAGGGGCGCCTGGCTGGCTCAGTCAGTAAAGCATGCGACTCTTGATCGCTGGGTCGTGAGTTCCAGCCCCACATTGGGTTGTAGAGATTACTTAAAAACAACCCCTAAAACAATGCACTTAAAATTCAGGAAAATTTTCTTCTTAGTTTGTAATTGTGCTAGATTTTTCTAAGCCCTAAACATTCCAGTAAAGTGAAACAATGTCGTTAAGTGGTTTGATAAACAGCTGCTCAGGAAGAGAACTGCTCTCCCTTTCAGAACAGCATTCATCGCAGGTGAGTCCTGGCCTTGGGCAGCTCTGCCTCCTTCCTGGGCCTGGGAGGGAACGTCCAGGCCATGTTTATCATGCCTGACCTGCCAGGTGAGGAGGAACTCTCTTTTGAACCTACTTCCCAAAATGCAAAGCACCAAATCCAGTGCAGCTGAGCCCACAGAGAGAAGCTAGAAAACGACGTCTCCCGTTGTTCTTCTTGAGCCATTTTTACAACCACCAGCTCCTCTCCAGGCAAGGCTAGAATGCCCTGGGGGGAGCAATCCTTGTAAAGCCAGCCGGGTCCCACAAAACGTTATTGATGCCTCCTGAGGCCCGCTGGGTCTCCTGACCGGAGGAGATGTCCTTATGCTTCAGGGGACTGCTCCGCGTTCCCGCCCACCATGCTCTCCACTTCCCGGTGGCCCTGCGGCTTTGGTGGACAGAGCCCGTCAGAATTCCACTGGGTGTCCGCATCTCACTTAGGATTCACATGATGTGCTCTCCCGTGCCACAGTCCCTCAGATTCTCACTTTTGGGCATGGAACACAGGTGAGGTTCGTTCGTGGGCTCAGGTGGTGCTCCCCATTACTTGTAATGTGTGAGAATTCTGCTTAGGAACATGAAGACCTGGCATTGGTTTGGTTGTATTACAGTAAGTGGGCCTCAGTCTCTTTCCTGCCCCCTCGGCTCACGAGGCACAGTGGGCTCTGTCAGTGACAGCTCATCGAGATTGGCCAGCCTCCAGCTGTGCACCACCTCCACAGTCCTTTGTCTGGTGCCATTATCCAGCTGGACGAACGTACAGTGAAGACAAGATTGTCCTACAAATATGGGTGATGATTGAGCTTGCTCTTCTTCTTGAGGCTGGGGATTTCTGATGTTTCCGTTTGATACAGAATAGGTGCCTACTGTATGCCAGGCACCGTGGCAGGCCTGGGGAGTACCGCGAGTAGCAAAGCAGGTGAGACCCCTGCCCTCATGGAGCCCTCATGGAGCTGATGTTCTCATGATCCGGTTACCTGGGTTATTCAAGCTCAGCTAATTCGAAGGCCAGCTTCAGTGCTGCCTCCTTCATGAAGCCTTCTGTGATCCTTCCACTCGATTCCCCTTCTTCTCAACCTCCAACAGAATTTGTACTCACTTACATCATGTGTCACAGTCTGGCCTAATAGTTATGTGGTCCTAGAAAACACTGCATGGTGGATCCCCTGGGTGAAGGAAGGTTTTATTCCTCTCTGTTCAGTGGCAGGTACAGGGCTTGGCTCCGAGTCCCAGCACAGTAAATGACTGAAAAATGTCGCCTTGCTGTGGCTAGCGCAGATTATTGCTAATAGTCGGAACTTTAAAAAAAAAAAAAAAAACTTCAATTAAATAAATTATCAGGGCGCCTGAGTGGTACAGTCAGTTAAGCAGCCAACTCTTGGTTTCAGCTCAGGTCTTGATCTCAAGGTCATGGGATCGAGCCCCAGGTCAGGCTCTGTGCTCAGCTCAGAGTCTGCTTGAGAGTCAGCCTCTCCTGCTCATGTTCTCTCTATCTGAAATAAATCTTTAAAAATTAATTAATTATCCAGACCTTCCTCTTCTTTTTGTCTTTCTTATTGTCCTTCCACAAGAGTTCCCGGGCCCTGTTTCCCTCTTTACCCTTTCTCCTAAATCAGCACCTGAGAAAGTTTCTGGGAAGTTCTTACAGAGGGTGCTTGCTGCCGCCTCAGCGGTTCCGTGCTCTCTGCCTCTCCCCCAGACAGTACCTGAGGGAAAGGGGAGTGATAGGGAAGCATGGTAGGGACTCTCATTTTAAAATAATGTTAAAACTAAAGAAAGAAAGAAACGAATAAATACATACACACATACATTTATGTATGTATATACACACAGACCAAAAGGTTTTTTACTCTTCAACAGAATACTGTATCTGTATTGATTGGTTTTTGAGAAAATCTAGATTTTTAAGAATGAGTGATCCTGTGTTTATGGACGATTGTATCCTCTACCCGTGCACGGCTTAGTCCAGGGCAGGAATGGGATGTGGCAGTGAGACAGGGGTCCGCTGTCTCGTCCCGGCGTCTGGAGCATCAGTGGGAAACTGCTGTGGACTCTTGCATATAATCACAGGATTGGGAGGGATTAGCGCTCCTGCTTTGTAACTGCCGCGCATGATGGTCTCCGGTGCCACAGAGGTAAATAAAGCAAATACAGGTGTCCGTATGATAGGATCTTCTCCCAAGATTAATTTTAATGTATTTTTAAGGCTTCAAAAGATTTAAGAAAATAACAAGCATAGTGAATGATCTTCTTCCTCATTCCATTTCTTAAAGTGTAAAACGTTTTATTCCATTCCACGGGGGTGATACCCTAGAGTCAAGTACTCAGGAAAAGGCCAACCTCAGTGTCCAAGGTCACCGGTTTTCCGTTTGTAAAGTAATGCCTCATAACTGCATGGATTTGGTGAGTGCCACCTTTTCCTAAGCTTTTTTATCTCTCTTTTTTCCTCCTGAAAAATCATCACTTCAGGGTTGACTAGATTTTTGAGATCCAGTGAGAAGATTCATTTGGATATATTTTCTGTAAAGCATTTTGGTTATTTGAGGAAGGCTTCCCCTCACATTTCTTTTAAAAATGTGTTATTGTTTTTGTTAATTGCTGCTGGTATTTACTTCGACTTGAAGTCACTTCAAGGTTGCGCACAGAGATTCTGACACCAGCATGGTTCCAGAGTCTGGCCATAGGCTGGCTCTCCCCCCGACCAGCCAGGCTTTACCCCTTCCACAGCCGCTGACTTTGCTCTTGACACAGCTCCCCAGATGGGTGTCATTTGTCCCAAAGTCTGACCAGGTCAAATACGTAGTGATTCGGGTGCATGCACGCACACACTGACACGGAGTTGTACTTGCATTCAGTCAAACTAATACATTCTTTTGTCAGGATTCGTTTTTAATTTCCTTTAAAATCTTTCATAGCTTTTGTTTATCAAGAGAGTGGATGAAAATAATTTTAAAAATTCTGTCTTCTGAGCCCTGTGATATTTTAAGTGATGATGACATTTGCAGTCTGTGATGATGACACTGGCCTTTAGCATTGGTGACTTGCGGTTTTTGGAGGGAACAGTACATCTTGAGAAGAGTGTCTCTGGGAACAGCTCAGGTTGGGGCCCGCTTTGAAAGGTGTGTGTGTGAGAGATGGGACCTCGGCCTCCAACAGGTCCGCCCTGCAGGTGGTGCATGGGCGGGCCCCGCCGGGCACCCCCCTGCCCGCCACACACAGCCCGGCTCTGCTGCCAGGACGCTGGGAGGATTCTTTGTGGGCCGTGCAGTCAAACCTGCTGTGTCTCTCTTGTCCTTCAGACTCACTATCCGTCTCCAGTAACGACGCCAGCCCGCCGGCCTCGGTGGCTTCTCTGCAGCCCCACATGATGGGGGCCCAGAGCTCCCCGGGGCCCAAGCGGCCCGGAAACACGCTGCGCAAGTGGCTGACAAGCCCGGTGCGGCGGCTGAGCAGCGGGAAGGCCGACGGGCACGTGAAGAAGCTGGCGCACAAGCACAAGAAGAGCAGGGAGGTCCGCAAGAGCGCCGACGCCGGCTCGCAGAAGGACTCGGACGACAGCGCGGCCACCCCGCAGGACGAGACCGTCGAAGAGGTCAGAGCCCCACTCGGCTGGAGCCCGTTCACCGGGCAGGGCCACTCACTGGGCCCGCCGGTTTCCCCTGCAGTCGTAGGAATAGCTGCGTCTCGTGAGCACACTATTTTGGTTCCGTTTCTGTAGGTCCCTGGGACTGTCTGCTCCTTAAATCCCTTGTCAGCAGACTGTTGGGATCGGTGGGGACAAGTTGTCCCCATAGCAGCTCCACGTTAACATGGTCAGGACCCGTGGTGGCTTCTGAGAAAGAGCTTGGAGGACAGTGAGCCTCCGCGCCCCTCCCCCCTGCTCGGTCCCCCAGGTATGGGCACCCCCAGGCCTGCTAGAAGGAAGGGGGTGCTGTGCTGCCTTAGCCCTTCTGTCCACGTGCCACAGACAGGCCGGGGGTGCCGTTCGGTGCTGCAGGCCTAAGCAGTCCCTAAACCACGGCGCAACCCTGTGCAGGCAAAGCACCAACTTCAGACATGGAAGGACTGGAGGAGTGTGTGCATCCTCCCCCATCCTCCTACTCCTGTCTGTGCTCAGTAGGAAGCACCCAGTGCATTCAGTTCGCTAACCAATAAATGCTGGATTATTGCCATGTCATTGAAGATAAATGTCTGTTGGTCAGCCAGGAATTGTTTTAAGTTTCTTTTTGTTTGGGGTTGGGGAGCTTTAAATGATACTGCAAGGAACAGAGTTCCTTCATGATCCCAGGCTGGCTCTGTCAGTGCGGGACCCTCAGAGTTCTTAACTGAGACCACCCCCCCAGCCCCGCCCAGCTCCCTCAAAAAGAAAAAGGCAGACAGAATGGATAAGATTTGTATCGTTTAATCTATTTTGCAGACATCGGTTTTCTGCTGCTCTTTTCCTGGGCATATTTTGCCCTGGGTTTTCACTAGAGTATGTGGTTTATTATGTCCTCATCTGTCTTTTCTACATCTGTGTCCTCTTAGTGGAAATAAAACTGACAATTTTTCTAAAAGTGAAAGCAGGGTAAAATGGAGGTGAGACTAAACTCAGATTCTCCCAGTGCATTTAGAGTTACATTGTTCTTTATGCCATTATAATTTCAGTGAATTTTATTCTAGCAAGGTACCAAAAATTAAGGCAGGCCAGAGGAACTGAATTGACCTGAGAGTTACTAACGGTTCAGAGTTCTGAACTGACCCGGGGTCGGGGCTTGGGGGTTGAAGATGAGAGGTGTTCAGAGCCTAATGGGTAATGTGGGCGGAGACCCCTTCAGAAGACACGCGCGGCGGCCCTTCCGTCATCCAGGTCGGCAGGTGAAGTAGCTGAGTTGCAGGGAGGGGAGGAGCAGTTACTATCGGGTGGGAAGAGCTTGCTGCTGATTTCTGTCCTCTCCATTCCTGTCCCAGCTACACTTTCCCAGTTAACCCCTTAGGGTTCCTTTCTGTGATCTGACCTTGACAGTCGGGCCCAGCATATAAGGAGCAAACGTTGGTTTGATTTCAGAGAGGCCGGAATGAGGGCCTGAGCAGTGGCACGCTCTCGAAGTCCTCATCGTCGGGCATGCAGAGCTGCGGGGAGGAAGAAGGGGAGGAGGGGGCCGACGCCGTGCCTCTGCCCCCGCCCATGGCCATCCAGCAACACAGCCTGCTCCAGCCAGATTCACAGGACGACAAGGTGAGCGGCCCACGCCACTGCAGCCCAGCCTCGCTGCGGCAGCTGGTGGCTCCAGGGCTGTGAACAGCCACCTGGAAACTGTGCTGCCCATTTTCACCCCAAAAAGACCAGGCAGTAGGCCAATCTGTGTAGTTTCTCATACTTGTATGAAACTACTTGTATAAATACGTTCAGTGCATTTTTAATGATGCTTCAGTAACTGTTACTTTTAAAGTAACTTTATTTTCTGTTTACCGTACCGCCCGGGGTCCCTGAGAGAGGAGTCCGAGAAATCACGCGCAGTCTTGGTGACTGCATCCCTGCGCGGACGTTAGGCCACCTTGCTCTCCCTGCAAGGCGTTTTTGCACACGGGCATTGTCTTCAGCTGGGATTGTATCCCTGCCCAGTCCCTCTGTCCAGCATGCCTGACGTTAGCGTTCAGGATCGACTGGGATGTGGGGGTAGGTGGCAAGGTGTAGGGATCAGTTCAAAACCACAAGTCTCCTCTTTGGGTGTATGTGGAGGCTTCACACCAGGCTTGGGTTTTTGTTTGTTTAGATCTAAAACTATTTTTTGTGCATCCCAGTTGTAGAGCCCTAAACTGTCCAAAAGAAACCTGGTCACTGGCTTGCACATCCTCTTGCATTCTGGCCCAGGTGTTGCAAACCATGCTATGAAGTCATTGCTAGAGGGGTGCCTTGGCTTTTTGTTTTTTGGTTCTTTTTGTTTTTTGGGGGGGGGGCAGTAACTACGCTTTCTGAATAAAATAGATGTTTTCATCATTTTTGCCCATTCTTCCTCTTTTTTCCTTCCCTGACTCCCTCCTCGGTGCTAGCACGGTCATTTGCTGGATTATCTGTGTTTTATGACCTGGACTCTGCCCCGGCCCAGTGACGGGCAGCTGTGAGGCCGAGGCAAACCATGAGTTAGTCTTGACGTGGGCGGCCACCTCCTCCCCTGTTGTGGCACCGAGTGCGCAGTCAGGGCACTGTGGGGCTCGGCCAGAGAGTGTGGCTTGGGTTGGAGTCTGGAGTTTGGAGGCGTGTGAGGTGCAGGCAGGCGCTGAGGGAGCTGAGCTGAGGCGAGGTGACAGAGGGCCTCACCCCCCTGCACAGAGCGGACTTGCCAGGAAGTGGGAACGTGTCATTTCTCAGACAATTCCTAAACTATTTTGTGGCGTCCCAAGCTGTACCTTCCTTGAAAGCAGGAAACTGAAATTTCGTAAATCTGGATGGTTAGTCAAAGGGAGCTGTGGGGCCTGGTTGACTTACTCCCCCAGTAAGAGTGTTTTTCTCCATGTAAGGAGTGGATTGCGCTGTATACTGCAGTGGCTGAAATCATTTGTTGGTTATCGTGTTACCTCATTGGATATTATCAGTAGCAGTTCCTCATTTACAAAAATCTGTAGTGATATTCCCAGAGAGTATATTATCTTGTGACTAATATTTTGTTTTGTTCTGTTTTCTCTTTTTGTAAACTTTCACTGCAGCATTACGTTGATTTGTGTTCTGTGTCTGTTTTGGCTCAGTTTCCTTACCTCTCCATTTGAATATCTTTGTTTTCTTCACCCCATACTCCAGATTTCATTAGACCAAACCAACATTTGTTTTGCAAATCCCATCTCTGGATCCACACGTGTAAAAGCTGTGAATGTACAAACCCGTATTGTCTCCTGTGGGACGTGCCTTGTCAGGACAGCTGGCCGTGTGTTGCATGCATCTCTGCTGTCTTTAATATGAAGCGAGGTTCATATTGTACCCCTCTTCTAGTTTCCAGTTAACTGATGGCACAAGTAATCTGCAAACACATCGTGTTTGCTAATTACTGAAACTTGAATTCAGCAGCCCCTCCTTCAAATTCCTTACCTGTCAAACCCCTGTGCACCCTGATTCTAGCCGTAAATGGCATCTCATGGCTTGTGAGGCCACAGATCTTCTGTACTCTGCACTAATCATTGGGGAAATGGATGGCACAGAAAATGGTGAGCTTGTCCCCCCTCTTCCCTGTCTGGTCAGTGCACCCCCGGTTCCTTTCCTTTTCTTTCTTTTAACCCCATAAACACAGGCGAGCCATTTTTAGTATCCTGTTTGGTTTCCCGATTATCTGAGGATCACTCATTAGACCCTAAGCCTTTCATTCTTGCGTTGATCAGATTCTGTGTTTTTTCCTCCTCAGCCACTTGCCTGTAGCTGGCAGTTGCAAAAGTGACAGTTAGCAACCTCCCGCGCCCAGTCACCTCTTTGAAAAACATTATGATGTTACATGACTGAGGATTAAAAACAGACTTTGTCTGCTTACCACATGTATCCCAGACAGGTTTTATTTAGTATTTCATGTCAGAATATTGTAAATTTAAAAGGATGACTTTAAATAAATGCAAACAAAGACAAACTTGTGGTCTTTTTGTCTGGAATTACTTTGAAAAAGAGATTGAGCTTGCAGGAGAATTTGCTGTCTGTCCAGTGACTAACATGAGGCATTCCCCTCCCCCTTCTTTTTCTCTTCACTTCTTCCGTAGGCCTCGTCTCGGCTATTAGTCCGCCCCACCAGCTCCGAAACTCCGAGCGCAGCCGAGCTTGTGAGTGCAATTGAAGAACTCGTGAAAAGCAAGATGGTAAGGCTTCCCAGAGAAAGTCTGAGGTTCGGAAGCTGTGGTAACGGCTGCTTGCAGATGGATGTGCCCCTGTTCATGTCATGCTCCAGTCTGCAGAATGTGCCTGTGGCAGGTTACACAGGTGGAGTCCCCAAGACCACCCTCACTCCTGACCAGCTGCACGTTTGGGGGTACCCAGCATCACCCTCAGGTTCAAGAATTCGCTTGAAGGACTCACAGAACTCAGAAAAGGTGTGATACCCCTAGTTGTGGTTTCTACTGTGAAAGGACAGATTAAAATCAGCCAGGAAAGAGGTGCGTGGGGCAGGGTGCAGGGAGGGCTCCAGGGTCAAGCTTCCAGCTGTCCTCTCCCAGTGGAGTCATGCAGAGCACTGACTTCTCCTGACCATGATGTGTGACATTGTTGTGCATCACATATGTAGAGTCTGGCCAACAGGGGACACTAACCTGCGCCTCGGTGTTCAGAGTTTTTATTTGAGCTCAGTCACATTCACAAGATTGCCTGCTGGCATGGCTCCCCTTTGTCTCCTGCCCCTCCAGAAATCAAGATACCACGTGGCCCAAAGCCCCCACCAGGAGTCACACTGTCGGCATGGACTGTCTGTCTTGGCCCAAGGCGCCTAGGTAAATAGACATGCCTATCAGGCAGGACACCCAGGGGGGTTAGAGGCACCTTCCAGGAACCAGGATTAATCCGTTCCTGCATCTACATTGACTGCAATGCTAGCACCATTTTAGCAGGTGTGGTCAGTTCTGCTCATGTCCACAGGGTTGCCCACGGTCAGTGGCACACACCCATAGCTTGAGAGTTCCTTTCGAGGTCTCTGAGATCTTTCGTTCGGATTTGCAGTATATAAGAGAGAAGAGCTTGCACTGTTACGTGAGGGCTTTCTTTTCTTAGTGACCTCTGTATTTCCAGTTGGTCAACATGGATTCATTTAATAAAAGCTCCAAAATCAAAATACTGATTTGAAGTTAGATAGGTGTACATTGCTTCTAACTGATTCAAATCAATTAATTTCTGTGTTTCTTCAGTTTTCCTAACTGTGAGATGGGAAAACCATTAATGGTAACAACCCTTACATTTGTTGTATATCTTTCAACTCCCATGAAGTTACTTAACATCTTTTAAAAGTCACCCCTCCGAAAATAAAAATCCTCCAGCCTCTCCCACCAGTCCCTCTTCCAGAGGTAACCACTGTGATCAGTTTGGTTTGTTTCCCTCCAGACATTTTCTTTGCAGGTACAAACATATATGGGGAGGGGAGAGTGCTTGTCCATGCTCTGTTTTTCAAAATGGATTCATTCCGTTTTTAAGATTCTAAGACTTAATAAATCTTGAGGAGCTTCTCACATCAGTACATAAGGTTTCCCTCATTCCTTGTAATAGCTGCACAATATTCCAGAGCGTGGATGCAGTGATAATCTACTGAGGGATTACTCTATACCAGGCACTATTCTATGCCTATATTAACTTATCAGGAGCCCAATGAAGTAAGTACACATTACTGTCATTTTACTTTACAGATGACAGAACTGAAGCTACAGAGTTTAAAAACTTAACCAGCCAGTAAGGGGCAGAGACCTGATTATACTATATAATTTATTTAAAAAAATAAAATAAAATTGTGTTCAGTTTTGCACTATTGTAAACCCCCATGTTGGTTGTATGTGTGTGGTTAGATCTGTAGAGTAAATTTCTAGCACTGGAATTGCCAGATCAAAGAGTATCTTTTTCAAGTTAGAAATTTATCTTCCTTCCAGTAAGCATTAACTGGATAACGTTGTATCATCCCCATTTCTTCTACCCCTGGACAGATTCTGATTAATCATCTGATCTTTTTTTTTTTTTTAATCATCTGATCATTCTACCCATCAGAGACAGCAAGAGAAACTGTCAACCTGTCTGTCTGTGCGTACCACTGACCCTGGACACACGAGAGAGACTGGAATTGACCACATTTGCTATGAAACTGTGGTTGACTCAGCCAAATAGGAGTTGTATCAGGAAAAATTCAGACTGTTTCACTCTGCCATAACTGGAATTTCTTCCCAGGTAGTCATGCTCTGAAAGTGGCACGATGGGCTTGGAAGTTAGACAGGAAAGTTGCTAATACTTGGTAGAAAACCTAAGAACTTGACTCCACTGGTCGAGAGTTTGGGATCATTTCAGTTTGAACTAAGCTGAACCACATCCTGGCTGTCTCTTTCAGACTACTTGATTGGTGGTCTAAACAAAGGATACTTAAATTGTACGCTGCGAGCTTTCAAGCATCCTTAAACATTTTAAAAACAGTCATTTATACTCCTCAATTATATGATCATTAAAATCATTCTGTCTAATAATTGAAATAGTCTTCCCAAGCAAGGTTATGAGGTGCCCTTTGTCACCCTGCTCGTCGTCATTCTGCCAGTGTTGGAATTGCATTCCATTCAAAGTGGGCTGAGATTCGTTTGTCATTAAATCACATGGACTTGAAATGGAGAGGCATTCTAGGACATGGTTTCTTTAGCTCTTACTGCTTCATTCCTTCCTTTCAGTTCCAAGGCATTAAACTTTACCAGTTGAAACTCAGTTCTTTCTACTCAGGTTTCTCCTTCAGTTAACAGGCATAAAGCTCTTGGCATCGTGGAAAGGGCATAGGTTTCAGAGTCAGATACACTCGTGTTCAAACGCTGCTGCTTACACTCGGGCTCTCCGAGCCTGTGTCCTTCAGCTGTAAACTCGGCATAAGGACTCTTTGCTAAGCTCCCAGCAAGGTTCCATCCACGTGGGCAATCACTAGTGCTTGTGTATTTGTGCTGTTGGAGGACCGTGTTTATGTTCTTCATGCCGGACTCATCCCATCCTCATTGTCTGTGGAATGTAATCTAGATTCTGCCCTCTCTTTCTGGCTCAAGGGAAGCGTTGCTTTGTGTTGATTTCCTGTCACTAATGCTCTGAGGTCAGAGGAGAACTGCTGTTTGTCAGTGAAAACTCTGAATCATTTTACTCTTTTCACCTGTCCTGCACATGTGACCCCAAGTTCCTCCTGCACATTTACCATGTGCTGTAGGTCCCTGGTCATCTGCATTCGTTTTCTTGTGGGTGACCTCTCAGACTCTAGGGCCTTCATAGTAGAATTCGTACACTGAGTTGGTTGTCCTTCAAAAGCTACATACTAACTTACTGGCCTGGGAAGAAGTTGTTCAACTGTTACGTAGTATGATATTTGGGGAAATGAACCTCCTAACCCTAAAACCTGCAGAGTCCGTCTGAAAAATAAAACCACCCTGGGAACTAGTTCCTGGGGTTCACTCTTCTCCCTTACCACCACACCCCGGGTCCAAGCGCTGTGGGAAACATGGTGCGTCTTTCCCAAGCGCTGGCAGCCCACAGCCACAGTGACCGTTTGCTCTTGACTTTGGGGTTTTCTCTGCTTCGTTGATCTAAATATAAAGGGAGACATGAGAAAAAACGAATAAACATCTACCTCAACATACTAGAAAAACAACAGAAATAATGAGTTGAGAAATAGAAAAACAGAATAATAAATAAAACCAAAAATTTGTTCTTTGAATAAGTAATAAACATCAGGTAATCTCAAGAAAATAGAAAGGGAAGCACAATTTCACTAAACAAGGAGTTATATGGGAGGGGCAAACTAAAGAAGTTAAAATAATCATAACACTTTTTTTGAGGTCTTTGAAAGTAAATTGGAGAACCTGGATGAAACGGGCAGTTTCCTAAGAAAATACAGTTTACCAAAACTAACCTTAGAAGAGATGGATTATCTGTGCAGATTCCTCATCCAAGGAATAGAGCAAGTTGACCAGAACCTGCCCACAGAACACCACCAAACCCACAGGACTTCACAAGTAATTCACCCGAATCTGTGAAGTCCCAGGAATTCTCATTCCACGAGGCTTGTGCGGTCCGCGCCTCCCGTCCACACCCTTGGCAGTCCAGACAGCCATCCCACCAGCTGACACCAACGAAGTCCACTGCTTGGCCTCCTTGCTCGCTGCTCTGTGTGAAGGGACATCTGGAGACATCTTTATTTTCTTTCTTTTTTATCACCCTTGAAATGAACAGAACTGAATCTAATGAGCATCAGTTGCTTCCTCACAAATCTAGACCCAAGACAGTGCAGAGCATCCTCCCCTCCTTCTCCGGACCCCAGTCTCCCGTCGAAGAGCTCCTTGATCCACGAGCACCAAGCAAGCCCATGCGGCTTCCTGCAAAGTGTTTGCTTCCAGTAAAGGCCAATAGCTGATTATTTCAAAAAAAGAGTGCTATTTTCTCATCAAACCCCGTTCCCTGACTATCTTTCACAAATAAGTGCAGCAGTTGGTGTGTTTCCATGCTCCATGGGTTTGGTGAACAAAACTACATGCTCAGACTTTGTGTCCTCAAAGCTGTGCTTAGTGACGACGTCAGCATTGGTCCATGCTCTTTAAGGGGAAACAATTGGACAGGCATTAGAGGTTTTGATTTGATGTGAAATATTAAGTGTTCTTGCAGTTTGTATTGAGCTTTTTGTTTGAAGATAAGTTAATCACATTTTCCCAGTTCCCGTCTAGATAAATACTTCTTGATCATACCTGTCATCCAGCTGGGTGTTTTGAAAATTTTGAAAGAACTATAACCCATACCCCTTGGAGCTTTGGGAATTCAGGTTAAGAAACACAGTTAATATGTACCAACTAGAAAGTAAGCAGTCGCTAATCATTGTCACATTAGTCCAGGGACAGAAGTCAGTATTCATCTTAGATGTGTTGAACACCTGCAAAGCTTCATTCAAGGGTCTGCAGGGAATACAACACTGAAGACAGTCTCTCATGGAAACTAAACTCCAGTGGAGGAGAGGGAATTTAGGGTATGTCACCGAGGCAGCATGACAAGTGCTTCCTACCGAAGAGAGGAAGGACGTTGCAAGTATCCAGAGAGAGAGCTCCATTCAGCTGGGCAATGTGTGTGTACTGAGGGAGGAGTCAAGGCTTCACGGATAATCAAGAATAGTCCCCACCCTTTTTAAACTAAAATAGAGATCGCTGACATTGCTGCGTAGCCCACCAGCAGGGGATACAGGTGACGTGCCCGGGGTAGGCTGGCCTCATGGAGGAGGTTCCACACACTTCTGAAACGGTCCTGCTGTCATATGGCAGGAATATAACTGTGAAAAGATGGCTACGTGTGGAATGCCTTAGACACCCAGAAATGGGGGCCGCGCCGTGATGGAAACAAGTTGGGTTATTTCTGATTATCTGGTGACAAGGAATAGACTTTATTAATGCGTATAAATTCACTGTCCTTTTTGTTCTAACATACCTCGTTTATCAAGCTACTCTTGCTCAATATTTGTGTTAATAGTGGAGGTTTTTGTTACGAATACCGTGTGATATCACAAACATAGATCTTCTGATTTTACCATCAGGACTTCTGTCTTTTCTGACTTACCTAGGTTTTCTAATCCTAATTCCAGCCTCCTGGACTGTAGGCAGGAAACGTGACTGGTGGTCTGGTTTTCTTTCAGGCACTGGAGGACCGCCCCAGCTCGCTCCTTGTTGACCAGGGAGACAGTAGCAGCCCCTCCTTCAACCCTTCGGACAACTCCCTCCTGTCCTCCTCGTCACCCATTGATGAGATGGAAGAGCGGAAATCCAGCTCTCTAAAGAGACGGCAGTAAGAGATGTTTCCATGTCAGCATTGGCCAGCTTTCCTCCTGTCTCTGTCACCTTCACAAATGTGACAGGGGTCCGTCTCTGGATGCGCGCAACGAGTAGCCCCAGGGTTGCTCCTGGAGTAGTTGCGTATGTCTTTGAGAATCTCTCAGAGCCTCAGAAGGGTGTAGGGAGCCATAGCTGCGCAGTTTGTTTGTTTTTTTTAAGAGTTTGGAAATTGTTTGTTTATTTATTTAATTTATTTTGAGTAAGCTCTACACCTAAACGTGAGGCTCAAACTCATGACCCCAAGATCAAGAGGGCCTGCTCTGTATTGACTGAGCCAGCCAAGCGCTCCCCCATAGCTGCAGTTTTTGTTATTTGTGTGTTCTACTTTATTTATAAATAAGAATGATACAAGAATATCTTCTGTCACTTCTACTGAGAAACTCCTGTGCTTTCTATTATATACGGACTTGTGAAGGAAAGAAGGCAAAATCAGATACAGTCCCGAAAACTTGAATATTTTTTTTAACATAACCTTAGTGATAGTGTTTCTCAGTTCCAGTGAAGCCACTTACGGTGAAAAAAGAGAACCCTGGGAAATATTACAAAAGGTTTTAACCTTGCCTTTGGAGAAGAGGAAATTCTTGTGTGTGGGGAGAGACTCGGTTTTACTGAGTGCTCTACCCCGACACTCTGGATCCTAGGATGATGGCAGGCTCACGGAGAGGCCCGGCCAGTGTTGGCTGAATTGGATGGATGCGCAGACCAACAGACCTTTTCAGGCCAGCTGAGGTGGTTTGCTGTTCTGATCAACTGATTGTCTTCTCTTATCAGAGAGGCCTTGCAAACAGTTATGAGGCTTCGGAAACACTTCTGGATGAGTGATCAGACCCGAAGCTTTAAACATCTGAGTTAAAGTTTTTTCTCGTAGGTCCAGTGAAGCTTAAAATGACTTAATCATTTAAAAACAGAACAAAACAAACTTGCTTCTTTTACTGTTAGGCCTTTATAACAGAGTTATGTCCCAGCCTCTCTTGATTGTCCATATGTGTGATCACAGTCTACAGCTCTTGTGGGTTACGTACATGAACCTGTAAGTGATTTGGGACACTCAGGAATTGGAGACCCAATTGTGCAAGTTTGATACATTCCAGTACAGTCCCAGTGGGAGTCTGACCTGACAAAAGCAAAGTGCTAAAGAATTCATTCAGAAAATGAAAAGCGTTTGGATTGTAAACACTCGTTTTTCCCTCTCTTTCCAGCTATGTTTTGCAAGAACTAGTGGAGACAGAGCGTGACTATGTGCGGGACCTTGGCTGTGTGGTTGAGGTATATGTTTTCAGAGATTTAATAACCTGTATCAGCCCCAAGAGTTGTGAAGGGAGTATCATGTTTGACAGTTCAACACTGATAACTTCTCAAAAGCTTTAAAAACATTTTGACGTTCCCCCCTCCCCAAAAGAAAACCAAGTTTCAGGAAAATGAAATTTAGCCAATTATCTTCATCTATATTCACTTTTAACTGCTTCTTTTTCACGTGGTATATCTTTGACATGATCACTTTTTTTTACAATTAAGTTTTTAAATTATCATATCCAGCCATTGTATTTATGACATGGGAATCCTGCCTTTGATTATTTACAAGCATGGATATCATCGCAGAAATGAGAACATCGTTGGTTGAAGAAGAAGTCAGTGTGGCCAACTTTGGCTTCAGTTCCATCCTGAACCCACCTGGGTTCAGAGCTGGTCTGTGCCAAAGCAGGCCATTTGCTTATACTTTCCACAGAACAAATACATCACCATCTTCATGGCCCTGAGGTTGCTACACACAGTGTAGCAGCCATAGTAGAACCATGGCCTTTCATACTGCATCAAGGGCCCTCTCCAGGCTTTTCCCTGGCATTAAAGCTCAGGGCATAATCATATTTATAAACTCATCAAAAAGCTGTATTTATACGGTATATCTGTATATACAGTATATACTAATACAGTTTTACCACTTATTCTTTCGGCTTCACAGATTTATCTAGGACAGTACTTTTGGGGTGTTCATTCCATTAAAAGTAACAGCTTTCACAGTTAATTGTGTAACAAGATTTAGCATGCTTGATGCCTCTGCAATTTAAGTAACTTGAATTACTTAAGAGATAAGTGTATAGGCTGAATCCCACTCAAGATAAGTTGTAAATGACATTTTAGCAACATATTTAATCAACTGTTATTAAAAAATCAATTTATGGAAAGAATATTATTAAATTCTTATTTAACAAATTATGTAAATAATCCAAAAAGAAAAGGAAATCTGTTTATGTTCTTATGCTAAGAACAGAGAAAATATATTTCAGGCCAAATATTTAATGTTTACAAGCTGCTAAGATGATTTGTTTTATGAAACCATTTACATTTAAATGTCTTCAGTTCCTTCAGTTCCTTCAGATCCTTCAGATCCTTTGGATCTATGAATGCCACCAGCTCAAGGAGAGAAAATCATGGCAGTGTGTGTGACCATACAGTCCAAGTGCCAGTGCAGGACTCTTTCCTACGGGGCTTTTTATCTGTTTTTAAAGAAATACTGGGTTATGAGACAGCACATGTGTCTGTTTTGTTCTTTATGACTGTTAGTCCGTAAGTCATTACTTGATCCAATTATGTCAGTGAAGCAAACTTATGCTTAAATATTCAATTATAGGGCTACATGGCTCTTATGAAAGAAGATGGTGTTCCCGATGACATGAAAGGAAAGGACAAGATTGTATTTGGCAACATCCATCAGATTTATGACTGGCACAGAGAGTACGTAAGACACTTGCCATGCATGACAGTGTGCACAGCATCATCACTTGCTAAACTGCATTGTGTCAGGCAAGTGGGAAAGGAAGTGCAGTGGTTCATCTCCTTTTATTACCTGTGTGGCCTCCCAGAGGTAGCTGGTACAGAGGAAGTACTGATCAGAGCACCTGGGTGGCTCAGTTGGCTAAACGTCTGACTCTTGATTTCAGCTCAGGTCATGATCTCAGGGTCCTGGGATCAAGCCCCACATCAGGCTCCATGCTCAGAGCAGTCTGCTTGAAATTCTCTCTCCCTCTGCCCCTCCCCCTGCTGGTGTACTCTCTCTAAAATAAATAAGTCTTTCAGGGAGTTTTGTGGCAGCATGTCATGGCAGTGGGAAGAGTCTCTTCTGCTTGCTGGTGCATCCAGGGGGCACCCGTGGGTGGGGGTGGCTGGACACACCAGCGCCAAGCCTGACTGCCTGGCTTCAGAGCCCAGTGCTGGCCTTGAGCCATTTGCTTCCCTTCTCTGTGCCTCCGTTCTCCATCTATGCAGTGTGGTTCAGAGTCTTACCCAACCCCCTCATGGGGTTTTTCGTGAAGGGAGACTGAGTTAATGCATGCAAAGCACTTAGAACACCATCTATGTAGAGTAAGCCTCAGTAAATGTTTCTAAATTAGAATTGCAGCCACCTCTTGAATCTATACAGTTAACTATTAGAGAGTTTTGAAGATACTGTTTTTTCTAACAATTTTAATGGAAACGGTAGACAGGACTGCACATGAAAATCACATTTGACCGCAGCACCTTGTCACACCCATCCTAACCAGGAGAAGCTTCACGTGGGGGCTGGTGCTACAGCACATCAGCCCCTTCAGGTCACCTTACTCCAAATTTTAAAAAATCTATAATCATCTGCGGATTGCTTAATGCCAGCCACTGATATTGTCGTGGAGTATTCCAGCGGCCCTATGCTGTTCCTGGGATCTGTACAGGGCGCCTACTTTACTGTCTTTACGTGCCTTGCTGTCCCCATGGCCTGGAGTATGCTCCCGTCCCCTTCAAAGCCCAGGTCAAATGATCACTCTCCATTAGGCCTCATCACTCCAATCAGATGTGCTCCGTCCTCCTTGCAGGTAGCATATGTAAATGTGCTTTTGAAACTATGAAGTACTGTGCAGATATGAGGGGTTATCGGGGGTGTATATAGTAGTGTTTTCTTATTATCTCTCCTGATAGAATGTAAAACCCTTGAACCCAGGTACAGGGTCATCATTTTCATATCCCCCTTCATGTCTAATTCAGTCAGACTCGTAGATAAATGAAGGGCCAACTTCAGACACAGCCTGACTGATAGCTCTATTGATTGTAGACTAATTTGTGAACCTAATTTTAGAAAGGGATATTTGGCGCTCCTCTGTAGTCTGCCACCCCTGAGTCCGGTTGTGAAGCCAGGATGGGAAGAGAAAACAGCACACAGTGTTCCTGGGTTGACCAGACAGAGAAGTTGTACCTGGAGGTGGGGCCCGCCACAGTGTGTGCAGAGCTGTAATAAAACCCCAGGTGCTAGAAAATTCAACATAGCCTTAATGAATATGCTGGTTTGTGGGTTAATAAAATACCAGACATAAATATCAATGTAGCTAAGTGATAGCTGAGGTGGGCATGCATCTTCGAGACTGCAGCCCAGAGGAGATACAGAGCAGTTGTCCCACAGCCTTCGTGTTGCTGTGGTTATACCGGATTTCTGTCTCGATGGGAGCTGATATGCATAACCTAGAGGTTACTTTGGATGATATTTGGGAAAATGTCACAAAACTAGCACAGGTAATATATTCAGTATTTTATATCGATTATTATCCAATTTGAGCCTCTTAAAAATTACCATAAAATATACGAAACTCTAGTTTTCAGAAATAAAAATGACCAGTCGTGTTGAAACTTTTATTTTTTCTCTGTATTCAGTCGTGATATGTTACTGCTTGTGTCCTTAAGAAAAATGAGACAAAAATGTTGATTGTCCAAGAGAAGGAAAGGTCGCCAGTCAAGGGATGGTCTCATTCTGCCTTGTCCTTTTCACCTGTGTATCTCTCTTGGTTCCTGTCCTAACAAAATGTTTTCTGTGAACATTGTATTTCTGAAGTATATACTTGACACTTTCCAATTGCTCGTGTCACAGCAGACTATTTTGACAAAAATCAGAAGGCCAAATTGGAAACGGCTCTAACATTTCTCTTCTCGTTTCAGCTTTTTTTTAGGAGAGTTGGAGAAGTGCCTTGAAGATCCGGAAAAACTAGGATCCCTTTTTGTTAAACATGTCAGTACAGTAACATTATTTATATTCTGTTCTGATATTATCATGTTTAGTGACTGGTTTTTCAGATTAAAGGAGAACTCACTGGTTGTTTATAAAAGTGCTTATGTTAAGAATCAAACCAAACCGTGCAGTGTCAGCAAACTGGAATTAAACCACACTCTTGCACATGAATGCTCGGCTTTCCCGGTCACCTAGCCCCCCCCAGCTGTGGAGCTCAGCACGGTACAGAGTGGTCAGAAGGGGGACCAGAGGGAAACTTGAAGCAGGAACATTTGGGGATGTCTGTGGGCAGACAGTTCAGTGAAGATGGTGATGTACCTAAACATGCAGTAGGTTTAACGTCGTAGCCAAATACATGTGTGTATCTGAAATAAGTGTGTTAACATTAATGGGTTTTTTAGGAAAAATTCCTGCATTAAAAAAAAAAAAACTAGTGATAAGAGTTTCTGCATTTTGGCAAATCTCTTTAATGTCTGCCTTAATGGAACACATACGGATTTTTATATCGGCTTCTGCAATCATTCTGTTGTGGAATGGTTTTTTGGTTAAAATATATGAAAAAAAAAATCCATCCTCATATAGGTAGAGAGTTGGAAAGGAACAAGTATTTTAATACTCTTTTCAGGTAATTATGGGTAGCTTTCTGAGATACCACACCAGAACTTGACCATGTGACACTATCTTAAAGGTTAGCTGCCACATGGAATCTGGAAAGCTCTACAGTGGACTTGTGCCTTACTGTTTGACTGGAAGCATTAAGGCACCTCGCACCTGCAGGCGTCCACCCCTGCACCAGCTTGTGAAATAGTGCTTGGTCAGTTGGAAAATACTGATTCCCCAGTTTAGACAGATCTTCCAGATGCTGAGACATTTTGTTACACATTATCAAAAAGCCGGATTTGTTAATATGGCCAGCCCTCTCTTTAGGCCCATGTTTAGGTATTGTCAATTTCACAGTGGCAGATACCTTGTTTTCCAAAATTCTGATCTTTAACTTGAGAGCTCAGAGTTTCATTATCAACAGATACTGCCAGTTTGCCTTGAAACGACAGACTTTTTGTTCATGTTCAAGAAGATGTTTGTCAGATACCCAAGTATAAATATAGTTTGTGTCCATCCTTCTTTCAAGTAAAAATGGCAGCCCACAAAACCCAGCAATTTGGCCCACAGCTCAGTGTCACAAGTGCGCCTGCTTGAGACAACTGTCGTATGCCACAGAAGTGTTATGAGGACCTCTGTTTTGTCACAAGAATGTTAAAAAGACATACACTCCGTGGCTGAGTTTTCATAAAATGGATTTTTATGACTGCATCCAGAACATTCTGAGGTGAAACTGGCAGTCTTCTGCAGATGTGCAGGGGTGAATATTTGCCACGGTACCAGCTGGTTTTGCACATCCCTGAGATGGTAGCACAAAGAAAGGGGCAAATTATTTCTTAGCATTAGTCTGAAAATAGTTCTGACCCACTGGATCCCCTGGAAGGCCACAAGGACCCCAGGGGTGGGTACACCACACTTAGAGGATCACCGGATGAAGGGATGGCTCACTAGGTACGTTTTCCCCTGCCCTCAGCACCTGCAGTCAAAGAGCTTTTTCTTCCCTGCTAAAGCCAGCAAGGCTTCCTAGAGCACTGGGCCATTTGGAGGGGTGGCAGTAATTCTCTGTTCAACGTGAAGAACCGTGTCCTCTCGTTGCCCCTGTATTTGCCGGGTGAAGTGAGGGGTTTGAAATACCTGAGGGTCAAGGGGGAAAGACTGGCTTCGGAGCCACAACGCAGAGTGCTGACTTAGTCATGCAACTGGAATGTGCTCCCGTGGGCCTAAACCAGTTTTGTTTGAAGAAAATTTCTTTTATGAATGTGCTGAAATGTGTATGTGCTCTTATATTCTAATTGAACTTCCGATTGTTTTAACCCCTCTGTTTGCCTTTTTCATTCCTAGGAGAGAAGGTTGCACATGTATATAGTTTATTGTCAAAATAAACCAAAGTCTGAGCACATTGTCTCAGAATACATTGATACCTTTTTTGAGGTAAGACCCAAGAAAGAAACAAAGTATTTCTGAATCTTTTGTTACAGTCCAAAACCTAAAATATCATGTTTCCCAGGAGCTAAGCAATCCTTTCCTATAAGCCAGAGAAATGAGTATGAATTCAGTCTATGATTGTGTATCTGTTAACCTTCAGAAGACTGGGGTCATTGTTAAAATAAGGGGTTTTTAAAGCAGTTTTGAACTTAAGGCTCTTTACAGATTCAGAACAACTCATGATCTAAACTCTCAGCCTAAAAATAAAGCATGTGTTTATATGAATAAAAGAAAGCAAGTGAAAGAAGGTCTTTAAACAAGCAAAAGAAAAGGCTGTTTTGAAAAGCACGCTGAAAGGTCAGAAGAGGCTGTTCTGAGAAATGGCGGAGCCCTGGTGTTTGTGCAGCGAGGCCCCTTGCCCCACCCCACGCTTCTCCCACCTTCCGTGCCGGCTGCTTGGCATTTCTGACTGGCACAGGGCTCAGCAATTGTCCTCTGAAAGGCAGCACTTACAGATCTTTCTTTTCTCCCTTAAAACCGCAGGACTTAAAGCAGCGTCTGGGCCACAGGCTGCAGCTCACAGATCTGTTAATCAAACCAGTGCAGAGGATCATGAAGTACCAGCTGCTCCTGAAGGTGAGGGTTTGCTGGGTGCAGACTCGGGGTCGGCAGTTTGGTTGGTGAGAGGACTGGATAGGTGAGGGGAAGGAAGGGTTGGGCAGGGGGGGGGCTATCTTCCTGTGAAAAACCTAAAGCGGTCTTCTGATTTCTGATTTTAAATATTTCAGAGTAAATTTCTTAAAATCTAATAAGGCGCCTTGTACTGTTTTTCTCAATGTTTCGTTTACATCAGGTTCTGAATCAAAATGTCACTTGAACTTTTTTCCCCATCACAGCTCTTTGAGTGCTAATGGTTTTCCTCGGCTCTCTCAGCCTTGCCAGTTTTCTCATCGTCCTGGGGTCCTGCGTGAAACTAAAATTTCAGAGCTCAGAAGCCCTTGATTGATTTAAATTCCTAAGCACAATTACAGGCAAAGTCACACAGTTGTCCCATGATGAGAGTGAATGTCGAAATATGTGGAGAGTGCTTCGGATATAAAACTTAGAAGCTGGGCATCCACAGAGCCCAGAGCTGTCTTGGGGTAAAAGACGAGCCGGTACCTGCTTAGATTTGGTTGACTTTGCTCTGCTGTAGCCCGAAATCCTTCTAAGGATATCTTTCCATCATGTTACCGGGAGAAAGCAATGAGAACATACGGCCGAGATGCCTGGCCCGGCACCGGGCACGTCACGAAGGAGCAAAAAGGTTAGCTGCTGTTGTAGTCATCACCCTTACCATGTCCTCTCTGTGCTGCTTGCAGGACTTCCTCAAGTATTCCAAAAAAGCTAGCCTGGATACGTCAGAATTAGAGGTACTTACATCCCCTGCTGGGCCCGCCCCGTGCTACCCGGGCTGCTCACTTAACCCCACTTAATCCTCCCCACCCCTGTCTCCAGTGTCCCCTGAGCAGCCTGCCCCCCCCGGGGGGGGGGGGGAGCTGGGGGGAGGCGGGGGGGGGCGGTGAACTGAGGGCGGCAGCTCTCCCGGGGAGCTGACCAGCGGCTCTGCTTTCTCTCCCACCGACAGAGAGCCGTGGAAGTCATGTGCATAGTCCCCAAGCGCTGCAACGACATGATGAATGTGGGGCGGCTGCAAGGATTCGATGTAATGCCGCAGCTCTTTAAACTCGCTCCTCCCGCTTCCCTCCTGCCCTTCGGCCTTCCACTACTTACCTCCACACGTAGAAAGCTGGTCCTTTTTGCCTACTTTCTGTCTCCTCTGTTCTTGAACCTGATTGGTATTTTCTTTCAACTTCTTTTGGTGCATTTGATTTGCTTTTGGAGGCCCTCCCTCTGCTCACAGCCCAGCGCCTGCCGGCAGAAACAGGCGGGACTCTACTCTGTCCCGTGGGCCCTGTGCTGCTGTAGCAGCAGAGCTGCCTTCCCTGGCAGGTGGTGCAAAGCGGGGGGCCCCTGCCCGTCCACCGTCC
The DNA here is from genome assembly GCF_003265705.2 of Callorhinus ursinus. Lineage (NCBI taxonomy): Eukaryota > Metazoa > Chordata > Mammalia > Carnivora > Otariidae > Callorhinus > Callorhinus ursinus. The sequence continues at coordinate 81,626,360 of NW_027397065.1, read as the reverse complement.
CTGGGAGCTTGACTTCAGGCTCACTGTGTTCATTGTTTGTCTGCCAAACGGTTCTATGAGTTGCCGGACTATTGATATTACATGTTATCCTCTTAGTATCTTAAAGATACTCAGAATTTGTACAAATTCAACTACTGAGTAAGGAAAGGGGGCACGTTTTTGCTTTTCTTGCCTACTCTTTTACCAGAGAATTAGGGTGTACAGTTCTTGGTGCTGTGGTTCTCAGGAAAGCACACACAGACTCTCCTGGACGGCTTCTGAAAACACGGGTCCCTGTGCATTTCTAATGGTCCTGCCAGGGCACCCGCCGCAGCTGGGCCCAGGGTCTGCGCCTCGAGAACCTGCTCCAGTGTGAACTACACACTTTCAACCCATTTTGTCTTTGATTGTAACCGAGGCCAAAGACTTACACAGAGTTTGGCAAGAATTTTATCTAGATGATTATCCCATCTGGGGCTAAGAACTCATTACAATAAATGAAATTTTTAAGCTCTATAAATTAATAGAAGAAAAACATATTCTGTGGGAACAAGGAAAAAAAAAAAGAACAAAACAGATATTTTGACTTAGAATGAAATGTTCTCTCCTCTTCCTTTGCCCCTCCCCCCTTTTAGGGTAAAATTGTTGCCCAGGGCAAGCTGCTCTTGCAGGACACATTCTTGGTCACAGACCAAGACTCGGGACTTCTGCCTCGCTGTAAAGAGAGGCGGGTTTTCCTTTTTGAGCAGATCGTCATTTTCAGTGAACCACTTGATAAAAAAAAGGGCTTCTCGATGCCAGGATTCCTGTTTAAGAACAGCATCAAGGTAATGGTGTGTTTGTGCTAATGCACGTACCCATCATGCGGATAAACTGTTTCCTTTTCAGCGATGACATGTCCTGATCCTTTGTTTATTAAATACTTAGAAAATTTCCTAAGATGTTTTAGAACTTTTAAAAGTTCACTCCATCCCTGTACTGCCTGCATTCTGAAGTGGCTGATATAAAAGTGGCTTGCACACATCTCTGTGTGACCGTGATGAGAAGATTTTGTCTTTGTTAGTTTTTGTGTACCCCCTTTCCTAGGACCGCGTACAACTTTAAGGGCCACAGATTTGGATAACTGTCGTAAGACCAGAGCAGAAAGCTTTCCCACTGTCTTATTCTCCTCCACTCAATGTGGACACACTGAGCGCTCAGTGCTTGGCATGGGGCCCCGGGGGTAGACCAGACACACAGTCCGTGCCCTCGAATAGCTTGTTCTCTGATGGGAGAGAAATACAAGCAACCAGACAAAATAATTGCAAATGGCCCTGAGTCCTGTAAATGGGACAAACCAGGGGCCAGATAGAAAAAAGCAGAGGAGGGGGCTTGAGGTCCCAGCGGAAGGTCCCTGGGAGATGCAGCTTGCCCACCTCTCCTCTCCATCGCTGCTCCTCCCACCTCTGCAGCCACGCAGGCCCTGAGCTCGGAAGGGAGGTGTGCTTCCCTGTGTTAGGGCCTCCTGCCCTGGGCTACTAGGCTCCCTGTCAGGGACGGGGACGGGAACCCTCGTAGGCCCTCTGAGCCCGAAGGTCTCAGCACGCGGTGGGGCACCGCACCGTCCCGCTCCCCGTCAGGCTTCTGTTGGCCACCTGCGGCAGCCTTCCTCCTTCCTCCCGCTCGGGGCCGGGGGAGGCTCTTCGGTGCAGCAGGACCTAGGGAGGCACTCAAGCTGGGCTCCGGGAAGCTGCAGGCCTCTCCTCTCTCCCACCACCCTCCAGCCCTCCCCACCCCCGCAGGCCGTTGGAGGCCCCCAGGTTGTCACTGCACCCACCATCCTCTGGATGTCTTACCCGTTCTTCCAGAAGCCTCCTGACAGACTTCTCCACTCCATTCCAGCAGCTTAGAAATTCTATGTTCTTGCTTCTGTAATAAGACTATCCCACGTGTGATATCACATATAACTTCATAACACATGTCCTATGAATAGTAAAGTTTTTTTAAATAGTCTCCTTTTATTCCTGGGGCAGGAAAGGGAGGGTTACACAAACACTGGCTCATCATAACGGAGTCTGAAATCCGGTAATTCCCAGGCCCATGTTTCTAGTTAATAGTCACGTTATTAGTTAAATTCCTGGTAATCCCCTTGTCCCTGAGTTTAGAAAACCATTGAAAAGCTTCAAGATAATGATTTCCAAGGCAGTAAAAATGACAGCTCAAAACTGGTTGTTTCAACTTTGACGTGGGATGAACTTTACACTGCACCTGACCAGTGGGAATAAATGTGCTTTAGTTTTTATTGTCGTAAAATACACATAAATTCACTATCTCAACCATTTTTCCATGCGCAGCTCAACAGCTTTAAGTACATTCACATTGTTGGGCAGCCATCACCACCCATCCACCTCCGGAACTCTCCTTACCTTGCAAAACCAAAATTTTGTGCTCTGGAAACAACCACTCCCCATCCCCCCTCCCACCAGCCCCTGGCACCCACCATTCCACTCTCTGGCTCTGTGAATATGACCACTCAAGGTACTTACTTCATCTACAAGAAAATCATAACAGTATTTGTCTTCTTGGGACTGTCTTATTTCACTGAGCATTACGTCCTTGAGGTTCATCCGTGCTGTGGCATATGTCAGCCTATCTTTCCTTTTTAAGGCTGAGTAATATTCCATTACTCATTCCAGACCACATTTTCTTTATCCATCCATTAATCAGCTGACACTTGGGTTACTTTCACCTTTTGGCCGTTGTGAATAATGCTTTAATTTTTTTAAGGTGAGTTGCCTTTGCCTGGAGGAAAATGTGGAAAATGATCCGTGTAAATTTGCTCTGACATCGAGGACGGGGGGTGTAGTGGAGACCTTCATTTTGCATTCATCCAGTCCAAGTGTCCGGCAAACATGGATCCATGAAATCAACCAAATTTTAGAAAACCAGCGCAATTTTTTAAATGGTAATGTATGTTCTGTTACTGGGCGTGTGTTTTGCCTGAGGTACACGTTTCTGTTTCTCTTCTCTCTCCTGTTGCATCCTGCTCATAATGATGAGACATATTTAGCACAGACTGTGTTTCAGGCTCTGTCCTAGTAAGCACTTGTGTATTACTTCAATTCCTTTTCACAACAACCCCTGGTGGCAAGGACCACTGTTAGCCCATTTTAAAGATGAGGAAGCTGAGGCACAGGGTGGATCAGTAAGTTACTTAAAGTCCCACAAATTCTTCCTGGAAGAGTCAAGGTTTCCAGCAGGCCGTCGCCCCCGGCACGTGTCCCACACGCTCTCTCCCACCACTTGTGCCTTGGAGCCCTGTCCTGGGAAGGGAATGCTTGGGAAAAACCGAGGCAGCTGACAGAAGTGGCCACAAATACCGTAGACATTCTCCAGTGCACCTTTGAAATCCTCGTTCACTCGCGTTGCTCATCCATAGTCCTGCCTCCATCAGAAAACGCTTATATCTTTCCTTCCCAGCTTGACATGAGTGATGACAGGGAGCTGCAAAGCACCTTAGGGGCCGTGTCTTCTTCACAAGGAGAGTGACCATACTGACTTTACGGTTTAGATAACTCCTTTGACTCGTTATGTGGATGACCTAAAACTGCCTGCTTCCCTTTGTTGATGGCCAACTTTGACTCTGTTTCTAACTTGGCCATCATTGAAGAGCTCCGAGAATTCAGCCAGAAGCTAGATAACTCATTTAATGTCTTCCCTTTGTCCTTTTCTCCATGTCCATATTCTCTGTCTGTGCCCCAGTCCAATAGGATGTTGTCATTTCTTTGTCACCGTAAAAGCACCTTCACACCTCGCATGACACTCAAGAGCCAGGAACACAGGCATTCAGTGAAAAATCAAGGGCAAGGCATTTGGGGCCGAGGGGTAGTCAGCAAGACTGATCGTTTTTTACATCTTTTGTTGGAATTGGATACGTGGGGCTAGTAGGGGCCCGGGGAACAGTCCTTGCGACTGTAGAAAAAAGTTTTGCTCCCATAACAGTGAGCCAGTGCAGGCCTCTTTAAGGGTCCTGTGCTGAAGTGATGCATTAAATGCCCATCCAAAGCATGCACCTGTTGGGAAATCTCTTTACCATCTTTAAAATGAAATGAACTGCCTCCCAAACTGGAGGCCTGAATAGACCATGCTGTGAAACTTTACTAGACACCCTCAGTCTACACAAAGGACCGATTCCAGAGGATTGAGCACCATCAGGAATGGCATGGGAGCTCTGGGCATGTGACACCCTTCCCTCTTGCCCCTTGTTCCAGTAAGAGGCCATGGCCAGGACAGACTTCGTAAAATGTCATTTGGCTCCACAATGCTTGTTCACACCTGCCTGACGTCTCCCAGGCAGGAAGGGGTTCTGCCTAATTGTATTTCTCAAAGGTTTTAACACTTTAAAATGTTGTGATCCCATTTCCCCGTATCTTATTTGGCATTTTTCCCTCGGTTTCTTGCAGATGACTACATACAAACTGTATTGTTGGAGTCGAGAGATAGGACAGCTACACACCCCGTGGGGGTCTTTGTGGAGCTCTTTACCTTCCCTCGTCTCTTGTGCCAAATCTGCACAGCAGAGCTGGTCCCTAACACTGCCTTCCTGCGAGCCTGCAGGGAAACCAAGGGATTCTTTAACTCCCAGCCAGGTTCTTCTTTGCCTGACTGCTCTGGGGTTGAAAGAAGACCTTTGTGGCAGCTGGACTGAGCTTTCCCACTCCGTGGGAGCCAGCTGCTGTCTGGGATTCTCCCACACGGGCAGTGAGCCTCTTCCCCTGAGCGGGGATGCAGAAGCTCTGCTTGCTGCTCGCAGGCCGGTGAAGGCCGCGCCACCCTCGTCCTCAGGCGCTCTGTCCTTCCTCGGCCTTCTCTGCCCACCCCCCCAGCCACTCACACAGGCACACCCCCGGGTCAGCTGTTCATCAACAGAAGAGTAGCTTTTAAGACCTTTGCCTTTTCCTCTACTGATGGATGGTGTCAATCTGCTGCTTCCAGGGTGGGTGGGAGCTTCGGGGTCGTGATGGTTCGAAGTGGCGGGCATGAGCCTGCACTTGACTGGGGAGGGGGAGCACAGGATGTCCTTTTGATGCCTTCCTGTGCCTTTCTCCTTTGCCTGGTGAGGCTATTTTTTCTTGATTCCCTGACAGGGCCTCCTCTCTGTCTCCCTTGTTTACAGCCTTGACATCACCCATCGAGTATCAGAGGAACCACAGCGGGGGTGGCGGCGGCGGCGGCGGCGGCGGGGGCGGCGGCGGGGGCGGGGCGCCCAGCGGCGGAGGCGGCAACCCCAGCGGCGGCCCCGGCAGCTGTAGCGGCCTCCCCAGCTCGAGCAGAAGCAGACCCTCCCGGATCCCGCAGCCTGTCAGACACCACTCCCCCGTGCTGGTCTCCTCTGCAGCCTCGAGCCAGGCAGAGGCAGACAAGATGTCAGGTATGTCCGCTCCCGGCCCTGCACCGCCCCTTCCCGGCAGCAGCCCCGCCCCGGAGGCCGGCCCCGGCCAGCCTGGCAGGCGCGCCCCGGGAGAGCCCGAAGGCCCCGAGCAAGACGCGGAGCGCATCCCCAAGATGAAGGTCATTGAGAGCCCCAGGAAGTCCTCGGGGAGTACCGCAGCAGGCGCCGGCCGCGATGCGGACGCCAAGGAGGCGCGGGCCAACCCGGAGGACAGCCGCTCGCGGAGCAGCCTGGGCTCGCTGCCCCTGGGAAAGCCCAGGCCCGGGGCCGTCTCGCCTCTGAACTCTCCTGTGGCCAGCGCGTTCCCTTCTCCAATCGGCAAGGAGCCCTTTCCCCCCAGCAGCCCCCTGCAGAAGGGGGGCTCCTTCTGGAGCTCCATCCCTGCCTCCCCTGCCAGCCGGCCGGGCTCCTTCACCTTCCCGGGGGACAGTGACTCCCTCCAGCGGCAGGCGCAGCGCCACGCGGCCCCCGGCAAGGACACGGACCGCATGAGCACGTGCTCCTCAGCCAGCGAGCAGTCCGTGCAGTCCACCCAGAGCAACGGGGTAAGAACGCCCGGCAGCCTGCGCCCGCCTGCCCCACTGCCTCTGTCCCGCCAGCTCTTCTAAACCTCCCCGTGGCCGCCGCCCTCCTACTAACTCCTGGCCCTCCGGCCGGCCGGCGCCGCCTGCAGTGGTCAGCTCTCCGGCCCGGAGCCCGCGGACCGGGCGCCTTCTAACCCCTCCTGCCGCGGGGACAGCGCTGCTCTCGTCTCTACTAACTCGCTCCTTGCTTTGTGTGTGTCTCCTTAATCCGGGAAGCCAGATCGTTAACCTTCCGAATGCAGCGCCCGTGCGTCTTTTACACTCTCTGACCGGCAGAGTATCTTGGAACTTCCTTTTTACCCCTGCCTTCCTCACACACGTTTTTTTAGAGGGGTCAGTGTCCCTGCTGTTTGCCTCCTATTTAAGTTGGAATCTGTACATTTTAAGCTTTTTGCTCATCGCTTGGTTGTGCTCTTTTATGCCTTAAATTATCTTTGCAGCATTTTTGACTCATCTGCTGGGAAAAAAAAAAAAATCCCTCAAGAAAACTTCCAACAGCAACTCACAGCAAACTAAGCAGACAAAATGGGGGGAAAGGAATCTCTCCAGTGGAAATACTTGCTTCCCCCCAAGTTTCACTCTGGAAGAGACTGCTGTAGGGCCTGTGGAGCCCGGGCTCCTGCCGGCGGCCGGGAGCATCCTGCCTTCTGTCCAGCAGGGGGCGCGCTGCAGGCGCTTCGGGCTTCCTCGCCCTCTTGCCCGTCACCTCTGTTGTGTCCTCAAGCAGAAAGGTTGCTGGGGTGGGTTTCTCCCCCATTTTGTGGCTTCCTCACTATCCTACCCAGCTGTTCTCCCACACGGCAGATGGCCTGACCTTTAACACTTTTCCTAAAGGCATGCGTGAGGGAATAGAACTGTTCTAACGAGTGTATGTTTGATCGCTTTATAAATTTTTAAATACATTTCCCTAAAAGGGTCTGTGTCTCTCTTTATGAAAACAAATCTGGCTTTTGCATGTCTCTCTTCTTTTTTCTGGACTTCTGTTAATGCCTTGTTTGGGTTGATGTGGCCTTCTCTTTTCTTCCTATTTGTTACGTCTTTTGTTAAACTCGATCTTTATATTTAATTGAGGAAGAAATTAGGAAATGGGTCTTGGTACCTTTATTTGCCTTTGACTCTTACTTGCAAAAATAAGTGGTCAGGGCAGGCGTCCTCTGCAGTGGCTGCGACCAGTGTCCTCCTCTTTGTGGGTGCCTTACAGTGGCTTGCAGAGCAGCCTACCCCCGCCCTTGGGTCTGAAATGCTAGGAATGCAGGTGAGCAACTTCAGCCCGAGGGAAAAGACGCAGAGCGCTCCAGGGATGCCATGCCTGCCCACATCTGGTTGAATGCTCAGGAGGCGGGTGTGGCCTTACAGCTGAGACCCCTGTGAATTAGGGAATTGGGCCCGGGAGCAGCTCCTGAGCTCATCCTCACCTGGACACCCCCCCCTTATGCAGACGAGGAGCGCTCAGAGTCTGTGCTTCAGAACCAACCTCAACTGTTCCAAAGCAGGCGCCTGTGCCGGTCCCTGGGCCGCCCGGGAGCGCACACACGTAACCGCCGCCACCTCCCTCCCAGGATGTCCTGAGACAGAGGCACAGTCGCGTGTGTTGTATGTTCCGGCCTGAGGCTGCAACAAAAGTTGCCTCTCACTTTTTCTTAGGTGGTAGGTAACCTGGAAAGGGAAATTGCCAATGTTTTAGATGAGTCAGAGTGCCTTACAGAAATGCCCTGGAAGGCTGGGAAGATCACTAGAGGCTTAAATGGGGATGTGAACATGTCCTCTAGGACTCTTAAGTGCTCTGGTTAAAAGGAACTGTCGCCCTGCCCCATTTCTACCCATTTGGGCCATCTTATCCTCCTGGTGGGTCAGCAGTGGCCACCTTCCTCCTTGACTACTTCCACGGAGCTGTCTGCAGTCACAGCCAAGCAGCTGTGCCTAACCCATGACCCTTCTTCCTCCTTTCATGGGCACCTTCTGGAAAGTTCTGCTGAGAGCAGGAATGCAGTGGATGTGGATGTGGACCAACCCAGATGGTGACTGTGCCAGCCTCCAAATGTGGATGCACAATCTGTCTGCACCTGCCACCTGGCAGCAATAGAAGTGCAACCCTGCCTTAGTCTCCGAGGCCAGGTGGCCCGTGTGCGTGCCCAACCCCTCTTTCTGTAAGGAGGTGATGGTTGTGCCAGCCGGGAAGGCAGCTTCGAGCACTAAGTGAGATGGATTTTAAATGCCTGATACTTAGCCTGGTGCATAGGGGAGTGTTCAGAAAATACTAATAGCAATTTCTGTGGCAAAATCATGAGACAAGCCTGGGATGCTCTGGCCAAAAGCAGCTGTGCTGCATAAGTTGCTTTTTGTTTGCATTTCCTACCAGATTTGGCTTTGTGATCTCAAAACTATTGGGTATTGCTATATAAGTCAGAATAAAGTACATGCTAGAAGAATAATGTGGCATAAATGAATATGCACAGGCCGTACGTAGCCTGACGTGGACAGTATGGGGGGATCCACAAGAGGCAGTAAGTCCGCAGCAGACTCTCAGCTGAGACAGAACCGGAGTTTGGCACTCTGCTGTGTTTAATTTAAATACCCACTGTGGGTCGAGAGTCCTAGCCCCGCGCCCCGGAATTCTCGGCACTCTGGCTTGTTAACGGCAACCGGCCCGTCCGCTCCAGCGTGTCCCGACACAAGCTCAGTAGCCCAGGGCTGACAGGCATGGGGCAGGGTTGTCTGACGGTTGCAACTGTACCACCTGGGACCTGCCCCGGGCAGCCGAGAGCCCAGCAGAGGCTAAGTGTCATCGGAGTCCGGGGGATCCGTGAGCGTCTAGACATCGTTGGTGGAAACCTCTGAGAACAAGCTACCAGGAGCAGGGGGCCTGACGCCCTTTCCCACATCCCACCTGTTGATAGGATTGAGCAAGATGTAGCTCAGGAGGCGACAGTGGGGTCAGCTTCCTCCTTCTCCCCTGGAACAAAAGGGTCACTTGGTAAATGACAGCTTGGGACAAATACTGCCATTTGTGTTTCTTCTCAGCAGCTGACACCACTCAGCTTGTGGGCCTAGGTAGGTGGCCTTAAGAAACGATCTCTGTTTTACTCTTGCAGTCTTGCGTCGTGGAGTCACTGAATATGTATTGAGTGTCCGCTACGTGTCCGTCACTGTGGTGGACCTTAGAGACACACAGTGAACAGAGACTGGGTCCTGCTAGGACTCCAGAGGAGAATAGGTTTTCTCGTGCCAAGGGCTGTTCCCGGAGATTGGCTTGTGGGGCCAGCGGTGTCCACAGCCTCTCTGCAGTGCTGTATAGTCTGTGTGTTCCCGTGCACCTTCAGGATAGTTGAGTCCTGCAAGTTCAGGGCCACTCACTAAGGGCCACATAAAGGAGGCAGACTAACTATGCATGAGAGCAGAACAGCAGTTGGTTTTCTTTTCAGGTATTCCTCATTCTTTCAGAAGGAAAAAGGTGAAAACGATCAGGCATGTCAGCAGCTTGTCATGATCCTTGGATATGTGTTCTCCGTGAACATTTTCTTTGGCAGATTTGGGGCCGCTCCATGATCTAATGTGTCAGTGAGCTGAAGAGCTACTTACTCTCCTGTGGCCTTTTAATTTAATAATACTTTTTTAAATGAGCATGACAGTCACAGTGACATAGATACAAGGCAGCATGGCATCAACAGGAGGACTGAGCTGTTCCTGAGGGTGCAAGGAAGATGGGGTTAAAACCGTAACCAAGCTCCTGAAAGCAAACTGTCATCATTGCGGTGACTGAATTTAGATTGTTGCTTGCATAGCTTTCTAGAGAAATCCCGATTTTTAATTATCAAAAAAAAAAAAAAAAAAAGCACAAAGTTAGCTAAAGAGAGAGTGGCAGAGGAGGGCAGGTGCCTCCGGGCCTGTCCGGTGAGCCCTGCTCTGGGTCGTCACGCTGCGCCCGCACGCCGGTGAGCGAGTTCATGACATCAGATCTCGTTTCAGTTCCCCTCTGCCTTTTTTCCGTCTCTCCCGCTCCAGAGTGAAAGTAGCAGCAGTAGCAACATCTCCACCATGTTGGTGACACACGATTACACGGCAGTGAAGGAGGATGAGATAAACGTCTATCAAGGAGAGGTCGTTCAGATTCTGGCCAGCAATCAACAGAACATGTTTCTGGTGTTCCGAGCCGCCACTGACCAGTGCCCCGCAGCCGAGGGCTGGATTCCAGGCTTCGTCCTGGGGCACACCAGTGCAGTCATCATGGAGAACCCCGATGGGACTCTCAAGTGAGTGCCCACCCGGCAGGCCAGCCAAGGGGCCAGGGGCCTAGAGGCCCAGCGAGAGAGAGCAACGCCATTGCCTGTCAGTGCGAGTCATCTCTGAGCACGGTGTGGAGCCCCAAAGTGAGGATGGGGTGGCCCTTCATCTCTCAGACTTGTTCTGGCAGGTTCTTTTAGTAACCTGCATGTGCAAACATACAGCTTTTTTAAGCCACTAGGTTACTTACAATAATATTATCATCTCCAAAGGTCTCGGGTCAGGGGTAAGGATTCCTCAAGGACCTCTGACTCCTTAGCCGGCTCTGCCGACGGTGCATCTGGTAGATGCTCATTCTGTGAGCTGCAGGTGAACATCTGTGTGATGCCATTACCATTACGCCTCACGTATTCTAGAAGGTTAATTCAGTTAAGAAATGACCAGTTTTGCTGTATTAAACATTTTTTTGACAAGAAAACTGAATTTGGGTGCTGGTTTAAAACTCTGCCCTTCCCTGAAGATCTGTTTGGCTGTGGTAGAGATCAGCCCAGTGGTTTCTGGGAGTGGAAGCATTGCAGGACTTGGTGATTTCTGAAGCCTCCAAAGGCCTCAGCCCAAACCAGCGGACCCAAAGGCAGTGACGGTGGTCACGCTTCTCTCCAAGCATGGCGGACCCTCAGCTGGGTTCGCAGTACAGGCTGGCCAGCACCCCAGCACCACCCTGCACCTCTGGGCTTGGAGCTCGCAGCTCCCGGGGAAGCTGGGCTTGAGTTCAGGCTACAGAGAGCTTCTCCTCCTTGATAGTCCCCTTGTGCTGTTCCTCCTTGAAATGCAGAACTGTTTTATTCTAGTACAATGTTCAGGATTCCCATTTTGTACTTCATTTTTATCAAAGAGTGTTCTTAGGCCTCGTATTAGGGTTCTCCAAAGAAATAGAAACAATAGGAGTGTGTGTGTGTGTGTGTTCGTTCCACGGAGGAAGCAGGTAATAAAAGGAATTGGCTCATACAGTTATGGAGACTAGGAAGTCCAAATGTGCTGGGGACCCCTTCTACTAGAGAATTCCCCCTTGCTCAGGGAAGCCCATCTTTTTACTAAGGCCTTCAGTTGTTTGGAGGGGGCCTCCCACGTTGTGGAGGGCAGTGTGTTTTACTCTACCAATTAAAATGTTAATCTTATCCAGAAACACCCGGAACCATGTGTGATCACATTTCTGGGCACCCAGCGGCCCAGTTAAGTTGATACATAAAATTGACCATTACCTTATGCACAAACAATGAACCATGGAACACTACATCAAACACTAATGATGTAATGTATGGTGATTAACATAACAATAAAAAAATAAAAAAAATTGACCATTACCAGCACTTTTGTATTTTAATCCTCGAAAGTGAAGAGCTTCTTGGTTTCCCCTCTGGTTGTTGAGACTCACAGGTGGGTTTCCCTCAGCAGAGCTCAGGGAGCCTCAGTCACCCCAGATCCCTTAAGTGGGCTCCTCATCCTTTCTTTAAGGCTTTCAGGAATCACTTGCTGAACACTGGAAAGCTGTAATACTACCAACGTGTTATTTTCCCCCTAGGAAGTCAACATCTTGGCACACAGCACTCCGTTTAAGGAAAAAATCTGAGAAAAAAGACAAAGACGGCAAGCGGGAAGGCAAGTTAGAGAACGGTTATCGGAAGTCGCGGGAGGGGCTCAGCAACAAGGTATCTGTGAAGGTGCGTATGCGCGTCTGCAGGAGCCTGCGACATTCCTTCCCCGGGCAGCTGCGGGCCGGGTGGTGGCCCAGGAGTCGCGGGCCTGGCTCCTGGCCTCACTTGCCGTCATCTGCCTTCCCCATCACCTCCCGCTGCCTTGGGCGCAGCTCCTGCAGGGCTTCCTAGAGAGCTCACGGGGACCGTGCTCCCGGCACAGGTGCGCATGCGCCTCCTGACCAGGTGCACAGGCAGCTTACAAAGAACGCTGCTGGCTGCGCTGGGGAAGCAGAGACCAGATTCTCCAAGCACACGGTGTGAAGTAGCCGTGGCACAGACTTCTCCAGGGCCCGCCCCACACCGCTGGGAAGGGACTAGAGGCCGGAGACACAGGTTCACCAGCTTTGGCACGTTCCCTCGGGGGTTGCTTCAGTCAGCTTTATTCCCATGATCAGATTGCCCTAAACCTAGCTGGGCAGTAGTTGCCTGCAGAGAAAGGAAATCTCCCCTAAAGGGAGTGCAAGGGCTCTGGTCAGGGCACTGGCAGCTCTTCAGAAGGAAGGGGCCCAGGGACCAGCAGAACCCGGCCCATTGGATGAGAAAAAATGGGCATTTCTGAGTTCAAGAGGCTCTTTTGTGTTTGTGGGTAGGAAGACAAAAATTCACTGAAATTTGTATGGCATGAGGCTTTTTGAGTACATTTAAAGGCAATGAAAATGTGCTCTGTTTTGAGACCCAAGTTGTATTCTTGTTCATCTTTCAGTGGTACCTGTAGCCTGGGAATAAAAGTAACGTACCACAAAACAGTTCGTGTTTCCGGTTAACATCTGTGTGTTTTTTCCGTTTCAGCTTCTCAATCCCAACTACATATATGACGGTGAGTTGTTATCTTGTTCCTCTGGTTTTGCAGAGTGTAGGGTCCACGGGGCACATTGTAGAACGCTGGCGCGTAACCTGGAGAGTGGATTTTCTGGAGCGCTGGGGCATGGGCGGCAATTCAGGTCTCATACTTGTTAGGATTGGTGGGTGTGGGAAAGGAGCCAAGGGTGACAGGGGTCCCTGACTCCTTTCTCCTGCAGTTCCCCCAGAATTCGTCATTCCCTTGAGTGAGGTCACGTGTGAGACAGGGGAGACCGTTGTTCTTAGATGTCGAGTTTGTGGCCGCCCCAAGGCCTCGATCACCTGGAAGGGCCCTGAACACAACACCTTGAACAACGACGGTCACTACAGCATCTCCTACAGGTGAGACTGGGTTTTGCTGGCAGTGAGCGTGACCTCCGTCCACTGTGACCAACACAATCAACCCCCTCGGTTACCCCCGGCACCCTGACGTCACCCACAAGGGAGCGTTTCATACCGAGGTGTGCAATAAAAATTAAAATTCCACTTGAAGTTCCTTGTCAGTACTTCCTGTCATTTTCTGTGGCCCCAAAGGAGAGAGGGTAGGGGCGGTCGCTGGGGGAGCTGCGCCTTTGTGACCCACAATGAGTTGTTACCTGTGCGGCAGTGACTTGGGAGAGGCCACTCTGAAGATCGTCGGCGTGACCACAGAAGATGATGGCATCTACACGTGCATCGCTGTGAACGACATGGGTTCGGCCTCGTCTTCAGCCAGTCTGAGGGTGCTGGGTAAGTGGCACCCCTGAGCAGGGGGGCACGCACCTTCTGGGACTCTCAGGTCCAGAGAGACCCTGCGCCTGCACATACACACTCAGGAGAGTCTGAAATATTTGGCAATAAGTCAGTGTGGGGCCTTCCCAACGAGAGCTGCAAGCGGCAGACCGCAGTGTCTAGGGTGTCCCGGGGCGGGTGACTTCCTGCCCCGCTCATGTCTTCGGGGAGGTGCATAGTGCAGGCCCCTGACCCAGCCCCTGGGCAGCCGAGCATCCAGTGCCGGCCTCTGGGTTGGAACATGGTCCGTCCCATGCTCGTAGTGCTCAAAACACATTCTCGTATCTGACTTCTCTTTTATTCAATTGCTCGGTTGACATTTTGGCTGAGAGAATCTCCTCTTAAGTTGGTCTCGCGTAGGCTGTGGGAGGAGAGGAAGGAGAGTGGCTGAGGCCTCTGCAGGCTCTGTGCCTCACTGAGACCCTAACGGTGTCCCTCCTGGGAACGCAGGGCAACCACGGTGGGACCCGCGTTGCTCCCGTCTGAAGTCCTTGCTCTCTCCATGGCCCAGCAAGGCCTTGTTCTCCCTCCTCGGCCAGACCGTGAGCTCCCAGAGGCAGAACCCCTATCCTAGGCCCTTTTAAATCTCCTCTGGTTGCATTGACCATTGCTCAGTAGGCAACACATACCAGTTGGTTTGCAGCTCGTGCTTCACAGGAGGCCAGCTGTGCAGTACAGGGCTGCTGACATTTCCCATGCGTTCCTCAGCTGCACCAGGTCTAGGAAACTGCTTCCAAGAACAAAAATAAGAATCTGAACTAAAAGGTGCATTGAGTCCAGGAGCGCCCTGTGTGTTGACAGTGAACAGAATAGTCAGCGTTTTTACCCCATGTATCTTCATCCCAGGTATTTTAACCTAATTATACCAGAGAAAGGAAATGATCTGATTCTTGGATCATGGCACAGTGAAGAAAGAGAATCTTGAATTTAAACGTGAAGAATCGCCAGTGTTCTCATTTGTAAAAGACATCATAGAAACCATACAGGGTGATCTTTGCTTTATAATAAATCAGTTACAGAAGCTAAAGGAGCTTAGGGAGATAGAAGACTCCACCTTGGAGATGCGAGTGGGGAAATAGTGGGAAAGGAAGTGTGTGTTTATTTCTATCACGTGAATCCATCTCTTTTCATCCTGAGTCCCAACCTGCAGTGTGTATTTTACGCTTCCAGCACATCTTCAGGCCGGTGAGCCACAGTTCAGATGCTCAGTAGCCGCGTGTGGCTGCCATATTGGACAGCGCAGGCCTATAGACTTCTTCCCCAAGAAGCGCACATAAACCAAGCTCAGGGGAGATGCTGCTCTTCTTGCAGGTCCAGGGAGTGATGGGATCATGGTGACCTGGAAAGACAACTTTGACTCCTTCTACAGCGAAGTGGCTGAACTTGGCAGGTATGATATAAAACCCAGAGCCCCTTCCAAGAGAGCGAGCGTATGACATAACTCTCCATAAGAGTAGATAAGATTAGTGGTGAATTTTGCCACCAATTGGAAGTTATATGAATTATATTTGAAATGTAACATGTAATTGCCTTTTGATATTAAACATTGAGGGGGTAAAGAGGATGTGTTCAGCTTGGGTTCCAAGAGAGAATTGAGGCCTGATGCCATAAGCCATCCATTGATGTAATGACTTAACTCCTCTTCTGTGCCTCTGGACCAGCCTAGCTGTGTCCTATCCTTGGGAGAAGTCAAAGGAGTGTTGCTCAGACCCTTTTCTGTGGACCTTCATTCTCCTGTGGAGTCCCAGTTGAGAAAGGCTGAATGTGTTCTTCGGATTGGAGATGTAGGTTGGAGTGGCAGGGTCCTCCTGCCCAAACCGAGAGAGGGGCCGGTTCTCTCCAGAAGGGGCAGCCAGGCCCAGGGCAGCGGCTCAGCAGTGCCCTCAGGCCCCCAGGAAGGCTCCTTCTGACTTGGCTCTGCTGCCTGTCCACACAGCACTCTTCCACATCTGGGGTCATGACCCATGTGGCAAGAAGGAGGTCAAAGGCACAACAGCTGAGCTTGTCCCTTTTAAAAAAAGCTTTCCAAGAAACTCCACCAGCAACAGTCCAATCCTTTTACAGTCCAGTGGCCATACCGGGCCGTGTGGCTCCAGGTACCTGTTCACATACTGGTACGTGTCAGGCTGACGTATCCTCACTTAGCCCTGGCTGCACCGGACACACACTTGCTGTCACTTCGGATAATGTGGGAATGATCAGGCAGGTCTTCTGTTGGTTTCTCCTGGGCTCAGTTGGCTGGGACACTGGGCCTCTCTCCACATAGACTTTCACACTGGGCTTCCTCACATGATGGCAGAAGCATTTCAAGACAGCAAAAGCAGAAGATGCAAGGCCTCTTAAGGCCCAGCCTCAGAAATCCACCACCACACTTCCCGTGGTGCCGCTGACACTTCTTGGGTGTGGTTCACCGGGTACTGCTTCAGAGGCCGTGGGTTACCGATGGGTGACCAGCCCCACACATGCATCCCGAGTGGCAAGCCACAGGCATGGTGATGGCAGTAGACACCCCTTTCCAAAAGGAGGGGGCACGTGGGGTGCCTGAGCCACCACGTACAGCTCAAGCTTCTTGACGTGGTAAGGAAGGTTTTCCGTGAGGAGCAAAGGTGGAGGCTGCCTGGTAAGTCCCACGGTGTCACTTCTGCCACATCCAGAGGTCAGGAGGTCACGTGGCCTACCCAGATGCAGGGTGAGGAAATGGAGCCTGCCTCTAGGAGGGAGAAGAGACATCCCATGGCTGAGGGGCTCGGAGACTGGCCGGCTTCCCCGGGTCATTGTGAGCCACTGCTCCTCCACGAGTGGCCAGGGAGAGCAGGGCCTGCGGACAGGCCTCCAGTCCATTTAGGTTAACAGAGTCTTTTCTCCGTGACGTACTCAGAGTCCTCTGAAAATGATCTTCTCAACCTGTTTTCCAGGGGCAGATTCTCTGTCGTTAAGAAATGTGATCAGAAAGGAACCAAACGAGCAGTGGCCACTAAGTTTGTGAACAAGAAGTTGATGAAGCGTGACCAGGTCACCCGTGAGCTTGGAATCCTGCAGAACCTCCAGCACCCGCTGCTTGTTGGCCTCCTTGATACCTTCGAGACCCCCACCAGCTACGTCCTGGTGTTAGAAATGTGCGTACTGCTCTCCCCAGTTCGTAAGCCTCAGCCTCAACTTAAAGTGATTTTACTGTTGTTTGTTCTCTAAGAAGGACAGAAATCAGGATTTTAGGATCCATACAACTTGTAGTGTCTGTGTGTGTGTGTGTGTGTGTGTGTACGCGCGCGCACGCACGCCTGCTGTCAGAGACCACAGTTCTAGAGCTTTCCAGTAATGGTAGAAAGAAGTATAGTCTTTAGCACATGCTGTCCAAATGAGGGAGCAACGAGCCTAGCATCAAAACACCTCAGCGCCACCCGGGTTCCCTCTGTGTCTCAGCCAACCTGGAGGTGCCACCTGCTTCCCAGGGTCCCCAAGGGGCCAGGCCTCTGAAGACTCCTGCCCCTGCTAGTGGCACTGCATGGCTGCTGGGGGCCCAGGGAGCCTCGTGGGTGCTGAGTGGGCGCCCTGAGATCTTGCTCCTGGCCGCTGCTTCAGGCTCGCAGTCCCGCGCCCTAGAGCTCCGGCCCACCACAGGGTGGTCAGAATGGGAGAATGAAATACCCCCCGCCTGGAGGACGCCCTTGGGAAAGCAGGTGGGCCTCCACAGCCAGAGGAGCCCCCGGTCCCATGGTGTTCGGTGAGCCCTGCCCCACCCCAGTAGATGGCACAGTCATCTAAGGAGAGAGTGAAAACTGTGACCCAAGAGCAGTGGCCCTCAGTTGGCAGTTTTGCCCCCCCAGGGGACATTATGGCCATTACAGCTCGGGTTGGGGGTGCCACTGGCACCCAGAGGGTAGAGGCCAGGGATGCTGCTCATCATCCCACAGAGCCCAGACGGCCCCGCGGCAGACACTCCGCTGTCCCCCAGCGTTAGCAATACCAGGGCTGGGAAGCCCACCCTCTCTGAAATATCTTGGCATTTAGCTGTTTTTAAATTCTATCCTGTTCTGGCTGGAGATACCGGGTGTCCAACAGCTACTGCTCATCTGGGGATTTTTTAACGAGAACTATCCTAAAGTCCTCATCAAAAATCAACAAGACTTCCATTTCTGGCGTAAAATTTAAGTGTGTTCAGCTGTCATTTCTTTTTAGTGGAAAACTGAATGGTTTGGTCTCACCGTACTGTTACTAGGATTTATTTTCCTAAGAGATTACTACCAAGGTCTCCTCGATTACCCCTTGTTACCGGGCAAGTGGCTGGTTTTCCATTAAGTGTCTGTTGTGCAGACAGAGCAGGGAATGAGTGAGATGCTCCGAGAGCCTGGGCCAGACCACGTCACTGCAGGTCTGGCCTTCCCTGGCGAGCTGTATGACCTTGGGAAGGTTGGCGTGAGGATTCAGTGAATTGACAGTAAGCCTTTAGTCCCTGGCCCATGGGCAGCACTGCATCCATGGTTTTTATTTTTATTTTTATTTTTATTTTTTTTAAAGATTTTATTTATTTATTCATGAGAGACAGAGAGAAAGAGAGAGAGAGAGAGAGGCAAAGGGAGAGAAGCAGGCTCCCAAGGAGCAGGGAGCCCGATGCGGGACTCGATCCCAGGACCCTGGGATCATGACCTGAGCCGAAGGCAGACGCTTAACCATCTGAGCCACCCAGGCGCCCCATCCATGGTTTTTAAATATCAAAGTAATTCACCATAGTAGAAAGCGTTTTGAGTGCAGCATGAAACCAGAGGTGCGGGTTGGCAGGTAGTTCCCTCAGCATCCCTGCTCCCACTTCAGGGAAATGGGAACTCTGGGGGCATTTTGATGGAAGGCACAGTTTCGGGTTACAGGTCCCAGAACTGGGGACAGCGAGCTGGGGGAAGGGCAGTCCTCCATCCTAGGTCACGAGTGAGAGCAGGGGCAGCCCGTGTTATAAGGTGGCTGGGCAGAGGTCACGAAGTGTCATGGCTCACCTCTGAGTGTTGTTTTCAAAGGCACCCAGGAAAAGCGCAGCGGGAACGGGGGCGGGGGAGCGCAGGGGGGCAGCCTGTCGTGCTGGCTGTTTCTCTCCGCACACCTCGAGGTCTGCCTCCTTACTTACATTAGCTCGTGTGGCCTTCCTTTTGCCCATCTTACAGATGACAAAACGAAGGCTTGGGGAGGTGTATCACTTCGTCGCAGCCTCCAGCAGATGCCTGCAGAGCACCTGCAGAGCACCCGCCGTGGCCGGATGGCTTGCGTCCCGTCAGCATCCGAGAGGCCGGGCTCGTGTGTGAGCCTGCTGGGCGGGAGCTCGTGCTCCCCTCCCCGCTCCCTCTGAGGCCTGGGCGCCCTTGTTCCCCACTCGCATCCATAACGAGGTTGACAAGAAATCAACCTCTCATTGATAGAGTCGTGCCTGGAGGTGGAGCTGTGCTCCTAAAACACCAGACTGGTAGGACTTTTAACAGTGGGCACCGACAAGCTCTTTGTTTCCTCTAAAGTGACCCAGCACCGTGATGAGTGTTGCCCACGTTCTTGCCTCCACAGGGCTGACCAGGGGCGTCTCCTGGACTGTGTGGTGCGATGGGGAAACCTCACTGAAGGGAAGATCAGGGCGTATCTGGGGGAGGTTCTGGAAGCCGTCCGATACCTTCACAACTGCAGGATAGCACACCTGGACCTAAAGGTGAGTGGGGCTCCTGGGGCCAAGGCCATCATGTCTGACCGAGGCCCAGCCACCTGGCACGTGGGGGCCTCCTCCCAACGAGTCCACTGCAGCCAGGCCGGGAGGCCGGGGGGACCAGGGACAAGCAGGAGGAGATGCGTGATGGGAACCCTGATTTCTAATCTCTGTTTTTAAGATTTTGCTCTCAATGATATAAACGGTCACTGAAGTACTAGATAAACATTTGAGACCTTCACACATTTCATGAGGTTCCAGAAAGTTCCTGTGAGCTTTGCGAGGCTGGTGTGGGGCTGGGTCAGTGGTAGCTGAGAAAGGAAGGTGAATATTACTGTTAGTGCTGGGCGTGAAGATGGACACCCAGCCCCCTAAGGCAGCGTTCTTCAGCACGGGGCCTTCATGCTCGCTCACCAGGAGAGCTGTCTGCCGGTGGGGGGGGGGGGGGGCAGCGTTCCCGCTGAGCCGGTGCTCCCTTCTCCTCCGTGGGCCCGCAGGCTCAGAACTGCATCCCTTCTTGCGTGGGAACGGTTCCTTCCAGGCGACTTCGTTGATTCCTGGTGAGCATCCCAAGTAAGCTTGAGATGGGGAGCGATGGAAATGACCGTTGTCTTAACCTGTCTTCTAGCCTGAAAACATTCTGGTGGATCAGAGTTTGGCCAAGCCAACAATTAAACTGGCTGATTTTGGAGATGCTGTCCAACTCAACACGACCTACTACATCCACCAGTTACTGGGGAACCCCGAGTTTGCAGCCCCTGAAATCATCCTTGGGAACCCCATCTCCCTGACCTCGGATACATGGAGTGTCGGAGTGCTCACATATGTGCTTCTCAGCGGCGTGTCCCCCTTCCTCGACGACAGCGTGGAGGAGACCTGCCTGAACATTTGCCGACTAGACTTTAGTTTCCCAGAGGACTGCTTTAAAGGAGTGAGCCAGAAGGCCAAGGAGTTCGTGTGTTTCCTCCTGCAAGAGGACCCTGCCAAGCGTCCCTCGGCTGCGCTAGCCCTCCAGGAGCAGTGGCTGCAGGCGGGCCACAGCAGTGGCAAAGGGGCGGGCGTCCTCGACACGTCCAGACTGACTTCCTTCATTGAGCGGCGCAAACACCAGAACGATGTTCGACCTATCCGTAGCGTTCAAAACTTCTTACAGAGCAGGCTTTTGCCTAGAGTTTGACCTATCTTGAAGTTCTTTCTCATTCTCTTTCACCTGCCAATCAGCTGTTAATTTGAATTTTGAAGAGAAACACACACCAACAGAACTGATCAGCTGCCGTATGTTCATCGTGTGACATGGGGCTCCGAGTGAGCTGAGCTCGGCAGTGCCTGGGACTCGGGAGCACGCTGTGCTGGGGTGGAGGACCTTCTCGTACACTCTTCGTGAGCGGACACAGCATTGCTGTATCACAGTCTTTTATTCAGGTTTCTGCAAAAAATAAAAAGAAACTTTTTTAAATGAACATGAATAGAATTTTGCAAATTTAACATTTTCCAAGATTTATTCAAGGAAACGAAATGCCTATGTTCAACCACTGGTGTTCGCGAACAAAACAGAGATACTGGACCCCTCTGGGGAGGACTCACCCTCGTGGTGGCCATCCCCGCGGCCTCGTCCAGAGCTCAGGGTCCACCTGGCTCTGAGCTTTTCCAGCTGCCGGGTCTGCGTGCGTCTCGTGGGGACGCCAGACTGGGCTCCTGAAACGTGCATTCAACCTCAGACTTTTGCATAAAAATAGAATGAATCGTTCTGCTCTGATGAAATGTAGGCCTTACTTGTACATAAGACTGGTCCTGCCTTCGGTCTGTCCTTTCCCCTCCTGCCTTCCCTCCTGCTCCCCGCCCCCCCGCTGCCCAGGGCTTCCTCTGGGGGGGGTCAGAGGGCTCTGCCCATCCACCGAGGACATCAAGTTGGGTCCCACCCCGAGCCCTAGGGGTGGCCTCCCCGTGTTCCCCACCCCACCCCCCCAGCCGTCAATCAGATTGTTGAGCAGTATACAGTCAGATGAAAATACTGTAAATGCACTCATTGGGGTTTTTTTGGTTTTATTTCATATCATGTGCAATGTTGTGGCTTTAACATTTTATGCAACTATTTATGAAGACCTCTGTTGTACCTGTAATAAATATATAGAAAAAGCACATACTTCGTACAGTGAGCTTTATGGTTTTGTGTGTGTGTCGGGGGTGGGGGGGGAGGGGGTTGTAGCCCTGTGCCATCAGTTCAAGGACATTGAACTCTTCGTGGAATTTGTCAGTTTTGAGGACTGTAAAAAGTGATTTCATACTCTGAATATAAAACTGGATAATAGGGTAATGTTTTAAAATTTATTATGCTATTATTCAGAATGCCAAAGTATTATTTTTTTTCCCAAAATCAGTCTGGACATTTACTACTTTTTAGACTTTTTGACGTTCAACTTTCTGTACAAAAATTGGCTGGATTTTGAGCTTTTGGTAAGAAATAAAAGCCCATGAAGCACTAGCCGCCTTGAGGCTGTCACCCGACGTCTGTGTCACTGTGGCAGAGTTCACGCCGGCGTGGGGAGGCCTGGGAACACGCCGCGGGGTTTCTGGGCATGCTTGAGTTTTTCACGATGTCTTTTTACCTTCGTTGTGTGAAATACACTAACAGAGAGACCAGCCTGCATCCCCAGCCAGCCAGACACCTGGGTCTTGAGCCATAAACTGGCGTAGTTAAGCTTTTCCGCTTCCAGTGTATTTTATTTATTCTTTTGTTGGGTTTTTCTTTCTTGTAAAATTGTACAGAAACTTTTTAAAAGAAATTGGATTCAAAACTGGATGTGTATTCGTAACCTCACAACGTTCATTTGTGTATTGTTTCTTTTATTATTTCAGTTAAATTTTTACATTATTTTGCATGTATATTTCTTTGTACAGAGACCTTACATGTTTACACAGTATGATGTGATGTAAATATTTTATTTTGCCATCAGTTATTTTAAAAAATTAAACATATTTGCCTGATTTTTGCGTTAGGCCTTTTATTTAAATTGATCACTGAGGGAAACTGAAAGACTGGCCTCTCCTAGGTCCGGCGGGGAGTTGGGGGGGGGGGGGGGAGAATGTTCCGGATTGGGAATCTGCTGTACAAGGCCAGAAACGGGAGTT
Organism: Callorhinus ursinus; assembly: GCF_003265705.2. NCBI lineage: Eukaryota > Metazoa > Chordata > Mammalia > Carnivora > Otariidae > Callorhinus > Callorhinus ursinus. The sequence goes on along the minus strand of NW_027397065.1, from coordinate 81,603,974 downwards.
GGTCAGGTGCCTGCAGATTGGTTCCCAGAACCCAGACTCCACAGACACTGGTGCATAAACCAGATTTCAGCTGCTTACGGTGGGGCTGCACCTCGTCCTGGTTAGAATCTCTAAGGTACCCCACTTCTTGATGGACACACGAATCGGAGCAAAGGGAAGAGCTGTTGCCTCTGGCCACAGAAAAGCAAGCTTAACGTCCAGATGGATCAAAGAACATGAAGCACTTGGGTTCAAGCATCGGTGTTATGAGCAGACCCACGATATGCACCTGCAGAGACCTCCCAGTGGTGGCTGGCCCTCAGCACGCGCCCCGGGAGCTGTGGGGTCCTAGGGCACTGGTAGAACAGGCTTTATTATTCCTCTGTTTGCCGACATCCTGAAGGTAGGACTGGTGGGAAAGGACAACATTTTCGCTGAGTCCCTGAGTCAGGGAGGGCATGAGAAACTCAACTCTCCCAGAGTCGGTCTCAGCGACACCCAGGCTTTGGGAGGCTCCAGAGGGCCAGAAACAAGGTCGGCTCGACTCCAGGGCTGGGCCCCAGAGGGACTGGCCTGCCCACCACAGGGCAGACCTCAGTAGCGAGAGTGAGGCAAGGGGTCTGTCCGGGTGATTTTTCTTGTCATTGGACACTTGCTGAATGAAGTCGTTACACCCGTAGGACTAGCAAAGCTTTCTCCCAAATGAGAAACGGCCTATCGTGATCACTTACCTAAATTTTTATTCCTCAAAAATCATGATGCTTTGTATTCTGCATGTTACCATTTATAAATTCTTTTTTTTTTTTTTTAAGAATTTTATTTACTTATTTGACAGAGCGAGAGAGGGAACACACAAGCAGGGGGAGAGGGAGAGGGAGAAGCAGGGAGCCCGATGCGGGGCTCGATCCCAGGACCCTGGGATCATGACCTGAGCTGTAGGCAGACGCCTAACGACTGAGCCACCCAGGCGCCCCATCATTTATAAATTCTTAAAACTCAGGGATTCCTTTTAGCTCTAAAGGGAAGAAAAATCAGTATTTTAGCAGAACACATGATGAGCACTATCTTAATCCAAGGATATTAGACCATCTTAAACCTTCGGAAGGAGAGATCCTTTCACATGTACGTTTCTGAGGCATAAATTTGTGATCACTGCCCAAAACAAAATACGAAACATTTCCATTATCCCCCAGATTCCTCGTGGCCCTTCCCTGCCAAGGGTGATTGCTGTTCTGATTTCGATCATGCTTAGGTTAGGATCATGCTCTGAATTCATATAAGTAGAATCATACAGAATGTACTTTTTAAAATCAAGCTAAACTTTATTGTGAGATCACCGCAGATGTACATACAATGGTAGGGGATGTCCCCTTTCCCCTGTTCTCCCCTGTGATAATGTCTTGACAACATACCATATATCACAACCAGGATATTGACATTAGTGCAGTCAAGATGCAGGGCATCCCACTGCTGCCAGGATCCCCACAGCCCCTTTGTAGCCATGCCCACCCCCTCCTGCCCTTAACCCTTCCTTAATCTCTGTCAACCACTGATCTCTTCTCCGTTTCTATAATTTTGTCATTTCGAGAACGTTAAATAAATGGAATCATACAGTATGTGACCATTTGAGATGGATTTTTTAGCTGAGCATAATTCTCTGGAAATTCATCCAGGTTGTGGTATATATCAATAGTTTTCCTTTTTATTACTGAGTAGCATTCCATGGTGTGGATGTACCATAGCTTAGCTGTTCGCCCACGGAAGGACATCGGGATTTTTTCTGGCTTTTGGCTATTACAAATACAGCTTCTAAGAACATTTGTGTGCAGATTTTTGTATGAACATAAGTCTCTGTTTCTCTGGAATAAATGTCAAGACAACTGGAAGATCACATGGCAGTTACAAATTTCGTTTTTTAAGAGATAGCCAAACTTCTCTAGACTAGCATTGTACGTTCCCACTAGCAAAGTCTGAGTAATCCGGTTTCTTCAAATCGGTCAGCCTTTGGTTTTGTCACTATTTTTTTATTTAGCCATTCTGACAAGTGTATAGTGATGTTATTGTGGTTTTAAGTTTTATTTCCCTCATAGTTAATGATTTTGCACATCTGCCCATGTGCTTATTTGCCATCTGCTTACTCTGTTCCATAAAACAACCCTTCATGTCTTTTACCCATTTTCTCATTAAATGGGTTTTAAGAGTTCTTTATACATTCTAGATACTAGTCCTTTGTCAGAGATGTGGTTTGCAAATATGTTCTCCCATTTCATCTTCTTAACAGGATCTTTCACAGAGAAATATATTTTAATTTTGACGAAGTCCTATTAATTCTTTTTTTGTGGATCAAGCTTATTGGTGTCAAATCAAAGAACTTTTTTTTTACCTAGCCCCAGAGTGAACTTTTTTAACCTAAGCGTTTTTTTTTTTTCCCTATACGTTTTTAAGTTTTATATTTTACATTTAAGCCCATGATCCATTTTGAGTTAATTTTTGTATTAGGTATAAAATTTAGGTTGAAGGTTTTTTGGGGTATTTTTTGCCTTCTTGTTTTCTTGTTTTTGTTCACATTTTGCAGATTGAAGACCAATTTTTTTTTTTTTTCCAGCACCATTTGTTGGAAAGGCTACTCTTTTGTGATTTTGTGAAAAATCAGTTGGGCCCGTTTATGTGAATTTGTTTCTGGGGCCTCTATTCTGTTGATCTAACTCTCTTTCTCCACCATTACCACGTAGTCTTGATTACTGTAACTGTGCAGGAAGTCTTGAAATCAAGTAGAACACACTCTCCTCCCACCTTATTTTTCCTTTTCAAAATTGGTTTTAGCTATTCTAGTTCCTTTGCATTTCCATATAAATTTTAAAATAGTCTTGTCTTCATCTAAATATATCTTAGTCAGATTTTTATATGCATTGCATTAAATTTGTTTATCAATTTGGGGAGAATTGGTATCTTCCCTATGTTGAGTCTCCCAATGAATACAATATGGTTCTCCATTTATGTAGATCTTTGATTTTTTTCATCAGCATTTTATAGTTTTACAAGTTCTTATATGTAAGGGCTAGAATTATACCCAAGTATTTTTCTTTTTTAGAGCAATTATAAATTATATCATACTTTTAATTTTGGTGTCCATGAATTTATTGCTATTATATAGAAGTTGAAACTGATTTTTGAATGTTTATTTTTTGTCCCATTCATCTCTCTAGTAATTTTCTTTACTCCAACATCTACTTTTCTGACATTAGTGTAGTCGCTCCTACTCTTTTTTTCTAATTAATGTTTGCATGATACACCTTTTTCCACCCTTTAACTGTCAATACACCTACACCCTTATATGTAAGTAGATTGCTTATCAACAGCATATAGTTGCGTCATGTTTTTTAATCCACTGTACCCACCCATCTCTATCTTTAGTTAGTGTATTTACATCATTTACATTTAATGTAATTACTAATAAACTTAAGGCCTAAGCCTGCCCTTTTATTTTTCGGTTTACTCTTCTTCTCTCTGGTTTTCATTTCTCTGTGTTTTCTTTCCCTGCCTTCCTATGGGTTGCTTGAACACTTTTAGAATCCCATTTTGCTCTATACTGATTTTGAATGTATCTCTTTGTATGGTTTTAGTGGTTGTTCTAGATATTACAGTGTGTGTGTGTGTGTGTGTGTGTTTGTAAGTCATCACGGTCCGCTGGTGTCATCATTTTACCAATTTGAGTGAAATACAGAAACCTCACCTGTCTTTATGTCTCATTACCTTCTCCAGTTTATAATTGTTTTAAATATTTCCTCCACTTAAATTTAGAATCACATCGCACAATGTGGTGATTTTTGCTTCAACCATCAAACATAATTTATTTTTTTAAGATTTTATTCATTTATTTTAGAGAGAGCATAACCAGGAGGGAGGGGAATAGGGGAAGGGAGAGGGAAAGAATCTCAAGCAGACTCTGTGCTGAATGCAGAGCCCCATGCAGGGCTCAATCTCATGACCCTGAGATCATGACCTAAGCTGAAACCAATAGTGGGATGTTTAACCAACTGAGGCACCCAGGTGCCCCCATCAAACAATTTAGATGCCTTGATTTGTCCCGTCATTCCTGATGATATTTTCCCTGGCGTAGAATTCTGAGTGGACAGTTCTTTTCTTTCAGCGCTTGAAAAACATTGTGCTGCTTCATGGTTTCTGATGAGAAATCTACAGTTGTTCAAATTTTTCCCCTACAGGGTGCCTGGGTGGCTCAGTTGGTTCAGCTTCTGACTCTTGATTTCAGCTCAGGTCATGACGCCAGGGTCGTGGAATCGAGCCCTGCATTAGGCTCCACACTCGGTGGGGAATCTGCTTGAGATTCTCTCCCTCTTCCTCTCCCTCCGCCTGTCCTCCTGCTCACACACGCTCTCTCAAATAAATATATATATTTTTTTAATTTCCTCCTTATAAGTAAGACGTTTTCCTCTGACTCTCAAGATTTTTTTCTTTGTCTTGAGTTTTCAGAAGTTTGACTGTGAGTGTCTTAGCATTGGATTTATTTGTGTTTATTCTGTCTGAGACTAAGATTCTTAAATCTATATGTTTAGGTCTCTTACCAAATTTGTTTTCAGCCATTTCTTCAAGTACTTCTTTTTCCTTCTTCAAAGACATTAATGGCATTTTTGTTTTGGTTCCATAAGCTTTTGAGGCAGTGTCCCCACCAATCTCTGACCCCAGCCCTAAGGCACTTGCTTTGTGTTGAGATTGGGTAAATTCTGTTTTGCTGTCTGCACATACACAGAGTCTTTCCTCTGTCCACTCTAGTCTGCCATTGAACCCATACACTGAGTTTGTTTCAGTTGTGGTATTTCTGTGTTCTAAAATTTTATTTGGTTTTTCTTTATATATCTTCTATTTCTTTGCTGAGATGTTTGAACTTTCCATTTAAATGATTTCAAGGATGTTCACAATTATTCTTTGAAGGATTTTTATCATGGCTGCTTTAAATTTTGTCAGATAACTCTAACATCCCTGTCGTCTTCTTGTTGATTTCTCTTGCTTATTTTCTCACGCAAGTTGTGATTTTCCGGGTTGGTATGATGAATGATTTTCACTTGAAATGGGGGCGTTTTATATATTTATATATTTATTTATTTGAGAGCACAGTGGCGGGAAGGACAGAGGGAGAAGCAGACTCCCCTCTGAGCAGTAAAGTGGGGGCATTTTTAGGTATTAGGTTCTGAGATTCTGGATCTCACTCAAGCCTTCTGATCTAGCTGGCTTCCTCTGCCATCATTCCAGCAGGGAAGGGGCTGGGTGCTGCCTCATTAATGGTGGTCGGGGGTCTGAGTTCCGCTGGCCTCCCCAGATACCACAAGGATGCACTAGGCTTCCTTGGACACCCCTAGTGGGGAAGGGCAGGGACCTTGTTATTGCTTGGTGGGAGTGGGGTGGGAGGGCAGGTTCCCCACATAATCCCTGCTGATAGCCGAAGGAACAGGGATTCTTGTTCCCTCCCTGTGGTGATGACAGTCTTGGCTCTCTGACTTCTCTAATACCTCCTCAGCCAGGGGGGGGTGGGATGCCCCATTATAACCCATCAAGTGTGGAAATCTAGGCTCCCTGCTCAGTCTTTGGTGGGGGTGGGGATGGGGGCCACAGTGTTTTCTACAGTGTCTGGCTAGTGGAGAGAGGTTACTGTCCAAAAGCTTTCCATCTTGCAGAGCTGGCCCTTTGTCTAGAGAGAGCAGGGTTTTGTTAGGACTTTTGTTGTCTGCATCTGTCGACATTTCCAGGTTGCTGGCTGCTTCAGCTCTAGGACTGAGGCAAAAAGAAATCCCAGAGAACTCACCGCCTGTGCTTCTTCAGCCCTGAGGCCACTACCTGGTCTGCGTTCTCCTCACCACGCATGGTCTTCTGCGGTTCCTGGTTCCTGTTGTGCATGGCATCTGGGGTCCTCTGCTGTCCTTAGTGAGGGGGCAAGGACCAGCCTCCCAGGAGCAGGAGTGGAGTGTCCGTGCTTCTCCCCTTATTTGTTAATGTTGGGATTATGTGACACTGGTCTCCTGAGCAAAATCAACTGCTTTATCTTATTTTCAAAAGTGACTGATGTTATCAGTTTTCAAAGGAAGAACTGCACAACCACTGATTGTCTGCCCGGTTCATGGTCTGGTGCCTCTTCTGCCCATTTATTCCTCGGTCAAGTCTTACTCAACTTCCGGAATATCCAGGTGCAGGGGACCAGCCGGGCTGCAGGGAGGGAGCGCCCGGGGGTGGGCAGAGCTGTGCAGGGGCCCAGGCGGGGAAGGCGTGCAGGGGTGCGGCTCCTCAGCTCTCAAGCATCTGGAGGGAGAGAAGGGACAAGAATTGACTCAAGTAACTTAGAGAAGGTGGGGTGCAACGAACTGCCCATGTGATGAGGGAACAAGAAAGAGCGTGCGCCGGGCCTCATGGGGGGAGCCGGGTTTCTAGGCAGCGGCATCAGGTGGCTCCCGCAGGGGCAGGCGGTCCTCAGAGGGGAGAGTGCCATTCTGATGGACTCTGACACAACCCAACATTTGCCTCCTCCAATATCTCTGCTTCCATTGGCCATTTCTTATTTACAATTCACAAAAATTGTCGAGGTTTATCTTTCACTATGTGGCTGTCATCCTATTGAAAGTGCAGCTCAGGGGCCTCTTCACAGGCCCGCTGAGTCTGTCGGGGGTGTCCTGGCTTTCTCTGTCCCGAGAATACGACAGTTAAAGCCTGTGCTGGGCAGAGTCCTTGTGAAGGCCCAAGAAAAGCAGAGACTTTAAAACGAATCACCTCATTTATAATTGCTGCTTATAGAAAACATACATCTCTGCTTCATTTTTGAAGATTAAAAACATCTTTTACTCAGTCTTACCCGGTCCATCCATTTCTTTAGAACTAAATTTATCTCATGTTAATGTACTTACACAGAAGAGTATATTTGAAAACCAATGACATAAAAACCAACTTTCAAGACACACCCTCATGATAATTTGAGCACTGCCTATACTGCTGTATTGTTAAGATATGGTAATGACCTCGTTTCCGTATTTATTTTTACACCAAAGGGGAAAAGATGCAAAGCACTGACTTCTTTGCAAACATGGAAATGACCTCCCAGCGCTAAGCTCCACCACGCCAGGAGTTACAACAGTAGGCTCACCTAAGGTGAAAAGTCATTGTTCTTTTATTTTCCTTTTCAGTGTTATGGCCAACTGGGTGAAATAGGAACTATGAATGAGAGCAGACATTACAGCAGGGCAGATGTTAAATTCACTCTCCTGGGCTCCTGTGGACCATCCGATTTTTCTTTGAGGCCACCTCTCCCTCTGGGGGACTTCCTCAGGCCGCGGTTGGGGGCGCCTTCTCTGACCCACAGGCTCCTTCCCTAGCTGACCTCAATTGATCTCATCCCTTTGTATGACACTGTGTTAGTTGCCTGTGGCTTTTTAACAAATTGCGACAAACGCGGTGGCTTGACACAAAGGAAGTTCCTTCTGTCACGGTTCTGGAGGTGAATAGCCCAACATCAGCATCACTGGGCTGAAATCAGGGTGTTAGCAGGGCTGTGTTCCCTCCGTAGGCTCCAGGGAAGGATCTGTTCCTTTCCCCTCTGGCATCTGGTAGCTTCCAGCATTCCTTGGCTGGTGGCCACATCACTCCAGTCTCGAAGGCCAGCATCTTGAAATTGCTCACTGCTCCATCCTCACATTGCCTTCTCCTCTGTGTGTGCAAAAAACCCTGGTGCCAGGCTCCTGTGGGCACACTTGTGATAGCATTTAGGGCCCACACGGATAATCCAGGAAATCTCCCTAGCTCAAGATACATACCTTAATCACATCTTTGCCATATCAGGGAACATTCAGAGCTTCCAGGGATTAGGACATAGATCTCCTCTAAGGGGCCATTTTTCAACATACCATGTCATCTCTGTGCCAAAAATCCTAACTTCGTGTCTCCAGCAAAGTTCCCTTTGCTCCGCATCACATACCCATGACGGGTATCAGGATGTACCACCCCAAAACGTACCACTTTGGACTATTTTCAGAGGAAGGCAACTGAAGTAGATACAAGAAAAGCTTCCTTCCCTCCCCATTTGCCTAAAAGCCGGACATAAATCTTCAAAGCAGCCTCTCCCCTCTCTACCAGGAAGGACAACGGTTAATCACCAGAGACAACTCTAGACCCCGTCAGCCTAGAGTCGGTACCAGAGGAATCTACGTAACAAACTTTGCTAATTAGCCTTTACCTCCACTCGGAAACCTGAAACTGCTTTCCTTCTTGTGGTCATTTCTGCACAAATGTGTTGTTCTTTGTGGAAGGTGCCATTTAAGTCAGAGTTCTAAGCCGCCTCCTCGAAGTTAATTTACCCCTGTGTATCTCCCATGTACAGATGACATTTACATGTTAATAAACTTCTGTTTCTTTTCTCTTGTTAATTTGCCTTTTATTGCAGGGGTCTGAGCCAAGAGCCCAGAAGGATAGAGGGGAAAATCATTTCTCCTCCCCCATATCCAACCCTCTACTTGGACGTTGAAATTCACCTCTCATCTAACCGCCAAGCCACGGCCATTTACCCAGACGCTGGGCCAGAAATTTCAAAGCCGATCTTGGCCCTGCCCCTCCCCTGCCCCTCACGTTTCCTCTACCTCCAAACACATGCCCTTCGGCCCCCTCCTCTCCCCACCACCTCAGGCCACGCCCCCACGCATCCCACCGAGGCCTCCTAATCAGACTCCTGCTTCCAGTTCTACACACTTTCAGTGGGTGACCCCCTCAGAGCAGAGTCAGCCTGGGGAGATGCCTGTGTCTTCCCTGCCTAAGCCCTCAGGGGGCTTCCCATTGCTGTGAGGAAATGTCCGGCCCCCGCCGTGCCTCTGCCCCACCACACACCGACCTCCTTGCTGCCTCTGTCCTGACCACTTGCCTTTGCCCAGGCCCGGAACATGCTGCCGTCCCCGCTCGGCGGGCCCTCTACACCATCCTGCCCCTCCCTGGGCACTCTGCACTCTCTTGCTGACACCCTGTCTTGACGTGACTGCTTCCTCATTCTCTAACTCGGGTTAGGTATCCTTGGAGATAAGCCTTCGTGACACCTGAGGGATGGCCTATTCTGATCTCTCAGGCCCTGTTCTTTCCCACATTGCACGTCCCTGCATGAACTGATGTGTTTTGTTTCTGTGTCTCACCCCAGATGGTAAGCTCTGTGAGGGCAGGGAGCTCGTCTGTCTTCATCACCGTTTCCAAGCGCTCGGTCCGTGCGCAGCAAGTCATCCCCTCTCATAACATCAAGGCGTGTCCTGCAAACCCTTCCAGGACAGTCTCTGCTTCCGCTGGGGGCTTGTACCTGACAGACTGGAGGGATGAAAAACCAAGGAACAGCCTTTAGAAGTCCCAGGCTCAAGCTTTGTGAGTTCTCGGAAGATTTTTTTTTCCTTCATTCATCTCAGCAAAGCCCACACAAAGGGTTCTGCATTTTGCTTCTGAAGCGTGGGCACTGTTTGTTTGCCAGCCTGATGAATTACAGTGTTGTACACTCTGAACTGCTCACTGAATCCGGGCAGGAAGCCTGCGCACATGGTCAGGTGTTTGTTTCTTTCCAACAATCTGGTAGGCTCTACACACCCCAACCAAGTTTTATCTAGATCAGGGTCGTCCAAAAGAGCTTTCTGCAGAGATGGAAAATGTTCTATATCCATGCCGTGCAGTATAGTAGCCCCTAGGCACACGTGGCTCTTGAGCACTTGAAATGTGGCTAATGCAAGTAAGGAAGTGAATTTTGCTTTTGTTTAGTATTAGGTATTTTAGATGTAAACAGTTCCTATTCTGGACAGCATAGCTCGGGACACCTTGCGACAATCAAAGGGGACCCTATGGGAGCTGTCCTGGGTGAACCCCGAAGGACCCTACAGAGGCACAGTGAGCAGAGGGGGCTTCATGAAGTGTCGGAACAGTGGTGACTGAGAAGCTTAAGGGAGGGGGTCCGTGGTGTGGGGAGAAAGGCCCCAAACACTCTTCATGGGGGGCATGGCCTTGGCCATGATCCATGTACATGAGAGTCTCCACAAGCAAACAAGAGTTCAGTTGCATGGAGGTAGACTGTAGAAGTTCTGACCTAGGTCAGACGGAAAGACAAGAGACTGACAGTCCTGTTGGAGAAACTGACTGAGCCACCCGGGCACCTGGAGAAACTGATGTTTTAACAAAGGGTTATTGAAGGGTGCGGGCAGGGAGGGTCAGGACCAGTCCCTCCGTGGACAGGGTACCCTCCACAGGGGCGGAGGCCTCTCGGGGACCGAAGCAGCCGGCCTGAGGCAATGCCACAGCAAGGCGGGGAGCCAGGGGGCTGCATTTCATCATCCTTCCTCCCTCTGCCTCCTGTTGGTGCTCTCCCGGGGCTGATTCCCACCAGAAGCCAGACGGCATAGGTTTCAGCCTCCGGGGCAGGGTGAGTTGCCAGGACTGCATGCATCTGAGGGTCACCAGGGAAAGAGGAAAGAGCAGACAACATACATGGATGACACACCTCTTAGAACGACCCAAATCTACGCACCGCCAAATCCTGGCGAGGATGTGGAACAGCGGGGGACTCCCAGTCATTGTTGGTGGGAATGCAAAACTACAGCCACTTGGGAAGGCAGGTTAGCAGTTTCTTACAAAACTAACCCTATTCTCACTATCAAATCCAGCAATCATGTTCCTTAGTATTTACCCAAAGGAGTTGAAAACATGTCCACACAAAAACCCCACGCACAGATTTTTATAGCAGCTTTATTCATAATTGCCAAAACTTAGAAGCAGCTAAGATGTCCTCACCAGTGGGTGAGGGGAGACATGAACTGTGGCCCATCCAGTCAACGGAATATTATTCAGTGTTAAAAAGAAATGAACTGTCAAGCCGGGAAAAGACATGGAGGGAAGTTAAGTGCATTTTACTAAGTGAAAGATGTTGATATGAAAAGGCTTATCACATACTGTATGATTCTAACCCTATGACATTCTGGAAAAGGCAAAACTTTTGGAGCCAGTAAAAAGATCAGTGATTCGCCAGAAGTTAAAGAAGAGAGAGGGATGAATAGGCAGAGCACAGGATTTATAGGGCAGTGAAAATAGTTGACCCTCAAATAACACAGGTTTGAACTAACTGCGTGGGTCCACTTCTATGCAGAGTTTTTGTTTGTTTGTTTTTTTCAATAAATGCAGGACTGGACTGCAAATATATTTTCTCTTATGATTTTCTTAACATTTTCTTTAGCTTTATTGTAAGAATACAGTATATAATGCATATAACGTACAAAATAGGTGTTAACGACTATGTTACTGGTAAGGCTTCTGGTTAACAGGCTATCAGTAGTTAAGTTTTGGAGGAATCAAAAGTTATACATGGGTTTTCAACTGCATGGGGGCTTAGCACCCCAACCCCCACACTTGTTCAAGGGTCACCTGTACCTTGTATGATTCTTTAATGGTGGGTACACGTCAGCGTACATTTACCCAAACCCACAGAATGTACAACACCAAATGTGAGCCCTAATGTAAACTCTGGACCTTGGATAATCATGATGTGTCAGTGTGGGTTCATTAATGGTAACAACTACTCCACTCTGGGGGGAATATTAATAGTGACAAGGCTGTGCAAGCCTAGGGGCAGGGGTAGAGAAATCTCTGTACTTTATGCTCCATTCTGCTGTGAACCTAAGACTGCTTTTAAAAAATAAGGATTTCCTTTCTGGCTTTTGGGGGGATTTGGGGGTTTTGTTTGTTTTTGTTTTTTGGGGGGGATTTGGTTTTTGTTTTTTTTAATGCAAGCATGAGGGCATTGGCTCCCAGAAATGGTGGGCAAAGGACTGCAATCCAAAGCCAAAGAAGGTACATGGTTGAAAAATAACACATGAAGGATGTGTCAAATCACACTGGCCGTTGGGGAAAAGCAAACTGAGAATTGAGACCCTGGTAAGATGTCACTACCCCCCATTACAGTAGCCGAAGTTAAAAGTAGCCTCAACACCAAATACAGGGGAGGCGGAGAAGAAACTGGATCACTCATATGTTGCTGTTTGAACATAAAATGGTACAGTTATGCTGGAAAACAATTTGGCATTTCAAGAAATTGAACATACACTTACCATTAAAGTCAGCAATCATACTCCTGGGCATTTACTCCAGAGAAACGTAAACTTACCTCCACAGCTGGACGTGAACACAGTTGTTCACAGCACCTGTATGTGTAATAACCCCAGACTGGACGCATCTACCACCGCCAGCAGGTCCGCACCGTGGCATTCGACTTCCTTATCGAGAGTAACAAACTCTCGATACACTCCGCAGTCCGGACGGATCTCAGGGCAATTATGCTGGATGGAAAAAGCCAAATTCAAAGCATGGAACTGAACACATGCACTGTACCAATGTCAGTTTGCTGGGCTTGCTGTCACACTGTACGTACTTAAAAGGGGACCAAACTTGCTGAAGGGTATACGGGACTTCTCTGTACTATCTTTGCAACTTTCTGTGAATTTATAATTATTTCAAATTAAAAGTCACAAAAAAACCAAAAACAAAACACAAAACACAACCCTTGACCTTCTCCCAGCCAACCAGCTAGCCGCACAGCAGGCTCAGGACTCCGGCTTTGGCGTGACCAGTCCCTACCTCCCCAGACCACCATGCGATAGTCTCCCCTGGACTGATGAACATCTGAACGTCACGGCCCCAAGAATACCCTTCCTTCCGATTCAGTAGCCAGAAGGCCTCCCCTTTCCCCTGGGGGCTCACTGCATGCAGAGCCCCTGCCCAACCCCGCTCTTGCCCCACTTCCTGCCTGCCTCTTACCTCCTCCTTGCTAGGCCGGTGTGAGGCCAGGATGGGGTCAGTAGTGGGGGTGCGGGGGGGGGCCATCCTCAGGGCCCCCTCCGCCCGGCGGCCCAGCACACACCAACCAGCCTCAGCCCCAGGCCCCACACCCCGGTGGCTGGAGCCAAGCCCAACCCCAGAGTGGCAACCGGGACAAATGTCTCAATGGAAAGAGAAGCCAGCTTCCTTGGGCTGAGTTCAAACTTCCGGTTGGCAAGGGTATCGTCTTCCTCTGGCTAGTTGGCAAGGGAATACCAGGTACTTCATTGTTTCTGTGGCTGCAGGCTGCCCGGGAAACCTCACCTCTGTCTATAGGCCGTTACTTGTGTAGGAAATTTTATTCATAACCCCTGATCCCTTTGGGGCTACAATCCAGCTAAGAAGGTTGGACCTGCTCTGTTCTGCTGAGGTGGAAAATTCCAGGCCGTCCTTATCCCAACACAAACCCCGTGAGTAAACCTCCTTAAACTATTTGCCAAACGTTAGGGTGGCTTCCACCGCGAGTGCCACGTTGACTGTGTGGGCACCACGTTGTGTGTTTGGGTTCACAAGACGGCTTGCCTCCACAGTTAACCTGCAATTCTTAAATCTTTGCTTACAATTCTGCCACGCTCGAAAGAAGATTTTGCATAGAGCTATATGTCATTTCACAGATGCCAGGAAAATGAGAGCATAGGTTTATTAACTTAAAAAAAAATATATATATATATAAGATCTATAACGCTAAGTGGAAAAGACCATCTCTTGCCGTGGGTCCCCTACGCCATTTTACTATGAAACACTGCCCTTCACTTTTTAAATGACATGAAGGAGAAATAATCTGTCCATGTGTTGGCTTTAGATGGCGTTTGGTCTTTTGCTAGGAAGCTTAGCGGTCATTCCCTTTCCTTTGAGTAGCTGGGAGATAAGCAAAGTAATTACAAGAAAAAGGGTTCAACCAAATAGCTGCAGTCTCTAAATTAGAGACCTGGAACGAGATTCCATCTGTGAAAGTTTGGCTGCCCCTCTTCTTCACTTAGCCTGGTCTCACCTCACCCAGCCAAAATTACCATCCTCTCTAACCCCGTGATTAAACTTAACAGGTTCTGGGCTGGATGTTGAGCAAAGTGGTATTAAAGTCCTCCAGGGGCTCCAGGGGCACCTGGCTGGCTCAGTCGGTAGAGCGTGCGACTCTTGATCTCGGGATTGTGAGTTTGAGCCCCACGTCGGGTGGAGAGATTACTTTAAAAAAATTAAAAAGTCCTAGCCCTACGCAAGAATTTCGGATCCCACACCATTGAATACCCACCGGCACCTCGCATCCTAAAGTGCTTCCTAGTGTGGATAGCAGGCAAATCTAAGAATGTTTCTCTAGAATAATTTCTAAGACAAGCTGAGGGGACGGGGTGACTTAACCATTGTCCGTGTCCATTCGCTGAGTCATAACCTTCCCGCCCTGGCTTTGTCTTCCACAAATGGGTTTTGTCCCCATGGTTATGTGGAAATTGGCAAGCTGATTCTAAAATTCATATAGAAATGCAAACGGCCATGAAAAGCCAAAATAATCCTGAAGAAGAACAATAAAGCGGGAGCCCTTCTATGACCAAATAACAAGACCGATTCTAAAACTCCAGCAACCAGGACCCTGTGGAACTGACACCAGGACAGGCCACCCATGGGCAGCCCAAGTTGTCTCTGGTGTTTCCAGGTTGTGCCAGAATTCAGAGACCATGAGTGCTTGGGAGAAGAGCCTGGAGTTAAATGGCTGGTACTTAAGAGGAAGGCCTGGGCTGGACACCCAGGTCAGAGCATCACCAGAATGGTGAATCTAGAGGTACTTAAACGGCCTTGTGAAGAAAAGAAGCCAGTGTGGTAGGTGAGTGAAGAAGACAGATGGCTGAAGCTCTAAGTTGGTTATTCAGAAAGTGATACCACTGCTCCTTTAAGAACATTTTTTCTAAATTCCCCTTTTGTTAACTTCCTCTTGGGAAATGTATGGTTTAGGCCAACTGACTAGATTAGCACTGATTTGTGTGACCAGTCCAACACTCGGATGTTCCATAGGCTGCCAGACACACACGAATGGTCTCACTGTCACTTTTTGGGGGCATTAATAATACTAATATTCAAGGCATTCTGAAAACCTCTTAAGACAAAGCTAAAGCAAACAAAAGGATCTGTTGAATAAATTAAGGTACATTCATACAAGGAAATACTATTTATTAAATCAATAAGGTCATCTCTCTGTGCAGATTCAGAAAAAAATAAATTATTAAAATAATTCACACACACACACACACACACAGTGTCTTGCAGTGCGGGGAAGGAATTCAAACGTTATTTTTATTCAGTCCTCATAACCACATATAACTCATCCTATCATGGAAGTTCACAAGGTGTAGAATCTGTGGTCTGAAGAACGGTCACGGGCATTTCATTCTACTGGCATCTTACGAAGCATGTGTTGGTTACCTGCATCCTGGCGCTTCAGTCCTGGGTATCTGGCGTCCAGACTCCATCCCTGCTCAAGATCTGGCCCCTGGGTCAGCAGAATCGGCATCACCAGGCTGCCGGTTAGAAATGCAGCAGGTCCGTTCCTGCCTGGATTACCAGCACAGCCCCTCTTTCCTTCTTTCAACCAAGTGATGGGCTCCATGTTGCTTTTAACCTATGCAACGCACGTGTAACGTTTCGTGGTCAATGTAAAAATCCATGTGGTGAAAAAGAATTGAGAATTGCATTGTGCCCAAGACGTGCAGTGTATTGCCGCACAAAAGCATGTAAACCTATAGACTTAGAAGTGACCAGAGTGACCTATACACAAAAAGAAGACTGATCTCAAGTCTTCTCATTACTTCATTCATGGCCAGCCTTTCTCCTCTGTCCCTGCGTATCTATAATGAATAAGGAATTAAATAAAATAATAGTTCAGCCTGAAAAAAAAGAATGTCAGCCCCCATCCAGACCTAAAATCTGCATTTTAGCAAGATCCCCCGGGGCTGAATCTGCTCATTAAAGTCTGAGAAGGGCCCAGTTTGGGTGGAAGGCATTTAGATGGCTCCGTTGCTTAAGTTCTCCAGAGTCAGAGCATTATCATCAACAACACACAGGCAGAAACGAAATCTCATTTCTCACTCCTCAATACAGAGTCTTTAAAATGACAAAGATAAGGGTGGAAAGTCTGGGGGTGGGGGGGGGAAGGACACAAAGCACCCCTGGCATACGTTTACCCTGAGATAAATAGCTGGGGCTTTCTGAAGCCGGACTCAGGAAGAGAGCAAAGTCTGAGTTTGTGGAGGCAGCCACGTTTCTTCAAGGGAGGTAAACATGCCAGGCTTTGTTAGTCTTTGCACGATAAACCAAGCTGAGCACTTGCACACAGCACACCAAACAATGTCCTGCAAGAGGAAAAACTTTTAATCCATAAATTACAGCAAGAGCTTGGAAGGAAATCGAGGCCTCCGGTCAGGGACAAGACTCTCAAGAGACACGTTCCAGAATACACAAGACAGCAGGGCCTTGGGAGCAATAAACAAGGTGCATTCACCTTCCGAGACGCAGCGAAGGCCGTCCCAGCCCCTCTCTTTCTGTATACCTTCTCTGTTGACTTAGTGATCAAATTGCAGTTAAATGCCCGATGATAAAGGCACAGTGCCTAATAAATTAAAACATTTAATGCTTGAATATCCCATCCCTCCACTTGAGTTGTAATTTAAAAAAATTATTGTAAAGAAGGTAAAATTAGAATTTGAACTTTATGTTCTTGTTTGGCCAGGGGTCCTCCCGAGCAGCAGGGCGTAACACAGCCGAGGAAGTTCACCCGAAGTTGGTTAGAGCGGAGACGGCCAAGGAGAGAGCATTCTGTCCAAAGAGGCGTCCGTGTTCTAGAGGAAGTCGTGGGGCGGATCCAGAGGTTGGGATGGACAAGCCCAAATGGAGGAGAGGCATTCTGTCTCAGTTTCAAATGAGGGGGACCAATTTGTCCCAGTTGTCTGGGAGCTTCCCAGTTTTAGACCCTGGGAGACCCTTCAGTCCGGGACAAACCAGGAGGACTAGTCCCCCCTACTATTGCCTAAACCCGGGATAATGGGGCTGCGCCCCGAACAGCAGGGGCAGGGGGCCTCAGTGAGTCAGCAGGGCTGGGGTGCCTGCTGGGGAGGAGCCAAAAGCAGGGGTGTCATTTCCAAGCACAGGCCCGCTAGTCCCCAATGGAAGCTCTTCCAACAAAGGTGGTATTTTTAAAAACCAGGCTTTTATTTGGAGCAGGCTTCTTGAAAAATCCTTGAAAATGCTTCCTGTTTTTAATTAAGATCCCTGGAACAGTTCCATGGCCTCTCATTGTGCCTTATTTTAGTTCAGATTTCATTCTTCCTCCTCACACCACCTTAAACCTGAAACAAAGGCAAAGGCAAAGACGTCCACCGCTGTGCTCCAGGTGGCCTTCACGGGGCCGGCGTGAGACTGCCACCAAGACACAGAGGAAGCTCGTGCCTAGCGCCACGCTGCATGCCGGCTGGCTGTTTGGCACGACCAGCTGTCTGGTCCCTCCCCGTCTGAGCAAAGGCACCCACGTAGCGTTGTGCAAGCCGCACACTCTGGGCTGCAAGGAACAGGGGTTCTAAGCGTGGGTGCACCTGTCGGGGAATCTGAACCACCTGCACTGGGACCCCTCAGCAGCCGCACCACCAAGTGATTCGTGGACCCCAGCTGGACGCCCCTACAGTTCAACTCCACTATCGACCTGGAAATGATGTCGGATCCCACAGGTTGAGGGCTCGGTCCCACAGGACTGCCCCCCCCGCCATGATCCTCACCAGCCCCCCGCCCCTGGCTTCAGACTCCGGTCGTCAAGCCGGGGTGTCCCCTGTGCTTCTGAGGGACCGGCGATAGGCTGGGGGTTTGCGCAGCCCCCTCGAGTCCCATTAATTTGCTGGAGGGGCTCACAAAACGCAAAGAAACTTCTTACTTACTAGATCACCGAATTGTTGTAAAAGGATAGAACTCAGGAACAGCCAGGTGGACGAGATGCACGGGGCAAGGTCGGGGGGGGGGGGGGGGGGGGGCTCAGAGCTTCCATCACCACAGTCCCAGGATTCCCATGTGGTTCACCGACCCATTGCTGTCTTAATCGTCCGTCAGGATTTCTATGGAGATTTCATGCCATGGAGGCTCGGTGATTAAGTCCTGGGCCCTGGGTGACCTGGGTGACCAAGTCAACCTCCAGTCCCTCCCCACCACCAGAGGGAAGGAGGGAAGGGACCGGAAGTTCCAACAGGAATCACGAGGAACGCTGTCTCTGGGCAACCAGTTCCCCTCCTTAGCTGCCCTCGGGGCTTTCCAACAGTCGCCTCATAACCTGACAGAAGATGCCCTTACGGCTCTCCTCTCTGAAAGTCCCAAGGCTTTTAGAAGCGCTGAGCCAGCCACAGGAGGAAGACCCGATATGTACTTCTGATTGTGAACCGCGGTCTCGCAGACCACGCCAAGCAGTTGGGAGCCACTTGGAACTCAGAGCCAGAGCCTGGGACCTTCTCCCTGGGCCTCCAGCAGCAGCACAGCCTGCGGCCTTCACCCCTACTCCAGGGCGCATCACAGGACAGAAAGAGGCCTGGCTCCTCCTGGCCAGACTCAGGACACCCGTAAGCACCGCGGCCAGGCCTAAGCCCAACATCACAGAGGCGCGAGCAAGAAAGGGTCTGTGCCTCCACACCACGGTCACCAGGCTTTCCGGGAAGACCAGTGGCCCACGGTGGCATCTGTCTCCTCTGTCAGGAGCCTGGATTGCGGGGACCCAGCTTCTGCCAGGGTCTCACCAGGCAGGACCGCCTCCTACAGGGGCCTGGAGTGCCACAGCCGTCCTCTCTCGGATGGATCCTCTTTTCTCTAGTCCGTGATGCCTGCACACTCTTGGCTGCGCACATAAGGGCAGTTCCGCCCAGACCCTCCAGGCTGGCTTTAGAAGTTTCTGTTCCCACCTCTGACTCCCACCACCGAACATTCCTCCCAGTGAAGTTCCCAAGGGAGAGAGAATGTGGTTGACCCCTAAGAAAGCTAATGGGTGTGTGGGGGCCCACAAGGCGGAGGCTGCCCCCCGTGGTCCAGCCCCCGCCCCATCACAAATCCAAACCTGAGTCAGCCGGCACTCACGGAGGCACCTGCCAAGGACCCTAACACACACCGGTGCTCCAGCAGCCGCTAGCTCCCCTCCGCCTGGAAACGAGGACCTGCCGGCCGTATGAGGAAGTGGCGGACCTCCTAGCCAGTCGTGCTTCGCACTCTGTTTCCTCTTCTCATGCTCTACACCCTTGCTCTTGCCCCAGGTCCTCTGGGAATAGTGCTCCCCTGCTTGGGCGGCACACAGTCCATCCATGGATTGCTTTGCCTGAATACAGATCAACCTTGTTACTGAATTGCTTTCGTTTTGTCATTTCACCCCCCCACACACACACATCTTTGCACATCCAGCCACAGCACGGGTTGAACTTGGGCCACAGAAGGGGGGGATCCAAGTCTGGCCTGTGGAGGCAGCCCCTTCCTTGGGGCCATGAGGACCCTTCCCCTCTGCTGTATGAGTGAAGCGCATCATCACGTGTGACGCTCTAGAACACGGTCAGACATCACTGGTGCTGCCGCTATTGCTAGTATTTGTGGAAGGGCGGGAGGCTCAGCCCCATAATTCTTAGCGTCAGTTCAAGGGGTTTCTACATAACCCCCTGGAGTGGGGGGCCTCCCCCCAGTAACTGGAATAGATTCTCTCATCACTTCTCTTTTAGGAGTGGACCAGCTGAGTTGTGTGATGAAAAGGTGAAGAAGGTGGCATTGGGCACAGCCGGGCATATATACAACTGTATGTATTTCACGTATGTGCACACACGTACACACAGGCCCCCCCACTCACATCCATACTCTCACACGTACGCACAAGCCCCCCCCCACACTCACATCCATACACGTATGCACAGCAAGCCACTCACACACACATATACTCTCACACACACTCACTCTCCCACATACACACTCATACACGTTCTCACACATATGCACAGCAAGGCACACACACACACACACACACACACACACACCTCCTTCATTGCAAAGAATCAGTCTTCAGTTACTAGGTCCATGCAGGGCCCGCAAGTTCTCTTCAGAGATGGAAAGGCAAGAAAGACATCACCTACTCCCTCATTCTCCATTAATTCAATGCACTGTTAGCAACCGTGTGAATTCTAGAGGGAGGAACGAAGATAACTATCCAGGCTTTTGCTCTCTTCTGGAACGAGAACATCCTGGCCAGGGCTTAGCTCGTGGGGGGTTAGGTCGACTTCCGTGGGCAGCCTGGGACCCCACTGCTGTTCACCGCATGAATTCTCTGGTAAAATGTACGCGGATGTCAGACGTCCTGCGTTGGTAAGTTTGCAGGCTAGGGACCTCCCTCATCCCACTGGACTTTTTAAATATTTGTTTGCATTTCCTGTGGTGCCCTGGTGGTTGAAAAGCCAGACTCTTCTAGCCAAACCCCAAAGTTCATGGGTTGTGTGATGTTCATGGTGATTTCTCATTAACATGATGCACTGAACTTGATTTCCCCTCGCCTACTAATGTCAATGAGATATTTTATGTGGTCTTTGTTTCTTGGCGTTTGACATAAAAGGGAAACCCTCAGGGTTATGCTTCTCACTGGGCAACATGGAAGGAACCTCCCTTACTGTTCCTGGCAACACTTGACCATGCTTGTCTCCTACGGGCGACAAGTCACAACTCCTGTCCCCTCTCCCTGTGCTTCAGGACCCTGCTTCCGTTCAGCTGCTCACCGCATTCTTCTCACATTTTCCTCACTTCCCAAGATTATTCATGATACATACACCCTCCGGGGTGAGTAGTGCCCATCTGCATGGTTACAAAGAACGTAGTCTTTTTTCAGGAGCAATACCAAATACTCCTGGAGTTCCTTGATGTGTCTTGAACTCACAAAATAAACTTCAGAGCCTGCAGCATGGAGAGATTATAGATAAACATGTGTTAAAGTCAATCTCAGACAGGAAAATCTTCTGCTTCATAAACGTTAGACAGTGATTAGCTGCATTAGGAATTTAATCTTTATAAAAATTATGTCAAAGTGATAGAATATTATGGAAACTAGGAAAGAACTCCATCACCAGCATAACCACTCTTGACATTTTGGATATTTAAGACCTTTCACTATTGATCATATGCATTTTTTATAGAGAGAGATTTGCAGCTTGATATTTTGGTTTTTTCGCTCTGTGTGAGCTGTTTCCATGTGCTTTGACATGTTAGTACTTATGACCACAGTGACTACGTACTGCATGGCCTGTCGAACGTGCCTCAATTTGTTGCTCAAGTTCTCCGACTGTGGTCACTGGGAGCTCTTTCTGGGTGTCTCCCGTATCCCTTTGACAAACCTCCTTTTTTTAAAGTTTATTTTGTTTAGTAATCTCTACACCCAACATGGGGCTCAAACTCATGACCCCAAGATCAAGAGTCACATGCTCCTCCAACTGAGCCGGCCAAGCACCCCATCTTTTTTTTTTTTTTTTTTTTTAGTCCTTCCTTACTTTCTGGCACTTCGGGCTCATCTGTAGCTTCCCCAGCCCAGCCCTAGAATCAGCCATTCCTCCAAGGCATCCTGGTGCCTTTTATTAAAGAATCGTATTTGGAAACAAAGATCTAG
This sequence comes from Callorhinus ursinus, assembly GCF_003265705.2. NCBI lineage: Eukaryota > Metazoa > Chordata > Mammalia > Carnivora > Otariidae > Callorhinus > Callorhinus ursinus. The sequence goes on along the minus strand of NW_027397065.1, from coordinate 81,582,490 downwards.
GTGCTGGTTTCATTGACTTCTAGCTAATGATTTTTTTTTTTTTCTGTTCTCAATGTTACTGATTTCTTCTCTTTATTATATCCTACACAACAATTTTGGAGAACTATCAGTATTTACTAAAATTGTCTAAATTCATACCCTGTGGCTCAACAATGTCATTTCTAGGAATTTACCCAATAGAAGTGCATACATATAAAAGAATATCCACAGAGGGTCACCCGATCATACACCTGAAACTAACAGAACACTCTGTTAATTATACTGGAATTAAAATTTTTAAAAATTTCTTAAAAATAAGGAAATTCTAAAAAAAAGGATATCTACAGAAACCATATATATAATTACCAAAAGCTAGAAACAATCCATGTGCCATTCAACAGTAAAATGGATAAACAAATTGTGGTTTATTTCTACAGTAGAATACTATTCAGCAATAAAAAAGAACAAACCACTGATATATGCAATGGCATGACAATCTCAAAAACATTATGCAAGGGCGCCTGGCTGGCTCAATCGATAGAGCGTGTGACTCTTGATCTCAGGGTCATGAGTCTGAGCCCCACATTGGGCACAGAAATGACTTAAAAAAAAAAAAAAACGTTACACAAGGGAAAGAAGCCAAATACAAAGAAGAGTCCACTGTATGAATTTATGAAAGATTTAAAATGAGTCAAACTAATCTGTTGTCAGAAGATGGGATAGAAGTACTTTTGGGGAATGGTGGTAGGGATTTGGGAAGAGGATGAGGGACACTTCTTGAGTATGGTGATGTTCTGTTCTGGATTCGGGGGTGGTTTCATGGGTAGGCTCATTATTATTTTTTAAGACTTTGGGTAGCCTTTTTTAAAAAAGATGTATTTATTATTTATTTGAGAAAGAGAGAGAGAGAGAGAGAGAGAGAGAGAGAAAACGTGGGCTGGGGGAGGGGCAGAGGGAGGGAGAGAAAGAATCCTTTCAAGCAAACTCCCTGCTGAGTGCGGAGCCCGACTCGGGTCTTGATCCCAGAACCTTGAGATCATGACCTGAGCCGAACGAAATCAAGAGCCAGCAGCTTAACTGACTGAGCCACCCAGGTACCCCCTCATTATTATTATTGTAACAATTTAGCAAGTTGTATACTGAAGAGTCATGCATTTTTGGGAATGAATGGGATATTTTATTTAAAAAGTTTATTTTTCAGAAATTGTTCCAGATTTGGGGGCGCCTGGGTGGCTCAGTCGTTAAGCGTCTGCCTTCGGCCCAGGTCATGGTCCCAGGGTCCTGGGATCGAGCCCCGCATCGGGCTCCCTGCTCCGCGGGAAGCCTGCTTCTCCCTCTGCCTGCTCCCCCTGCTCGTGTTCCCTCTCTCTCTCTGTGTCTCTCTCTGTCAAATAAATAAATAAGATCTTTAAAAAAAAAAAAAGTTGTTCCAGACTGGTTCTTTCTCCTGTATGGCTCGCATCTGGCCCAGACAGAAACATTCGTGTAAACTTTGTCCTGATAAACTCTAGGGTGTAAGCCACACCCCATGCAGCCCCCTCCCCTCCCCCTCCTCTGTCAGAACCATTAGATTGGAACTCTCATGGGTGGGGATCAGGCTCCAAGGAAATCCTCACAAAGTGCCCCCTCAGTTTCCAACACCCCCACCATGTTTATCCCCTGAGCGTGGATTTAAGTGTGGATATGTTTCTTTTTTACTCTCCCATGACCACCACACTGAGAGCACTTCTGACACCAGACGTATGGGTTTTCTCTACACCAAGCAATTCTGCGACACCAGCTGGGTGTCCTACAGGCTGACGCTGTCTATCTGGACACAGCATCATATCCCACAGGTTGAAGGCTCAGTCCTACAAGACTGCCCCCACTTCTGATGCCAATCACAATAGTGGGTCTCCAATTATCTACAACTTCTGTCCATCTTAGCGACAAATCAGAAGTTCCCATGACCTCCTCCCCTTGGATTCGATTATTTGCTAGAACAGCTCACAGAACTCAAGGAAACACGTATGCTTACCAGTTTATGAGAGGATATGACATGAACAGCCAGATGAGGAAATATGGAGGGTGAGGTCTGGGAGGGTCCTGAGCACAAGCAGCTTCTGTCCCTGTGGAGTTGGGGTGCATCACCCTCCCGGTGTGGATGTGTTCACCGACCTGGAAGCTCCCTGAACCCCAAGCTACTGGGATTTTTATGGAGGCTTCCTCGCATAGGAATGACCAGTACTAACACCATCTCCAGCCCCTCTCTTGTCTCTAGAGAATGGAGCGGAGAGCTGAAAATTCCAAGCTTCTAATCATGGTCTTTCTGGTGACCAGCCCCCATCCAGGAGATGTCCAAGAGCCCAGAGTCGTGTCATGAGAACAAAAGACACTCCTGCCACCCAAAAAATTCCAAAGGATTTGGTACCCTGTGTCAAGAACCAGGTACAAAGACCAAACATTAGAACAAAAGATGTTCCTGATGCTCTTATCACTTAGGAAATTACAAGGGATCTAGGAGCTCTGTGCCAGGAAGCAGGGGCAGAGACCAATATACATGTTTTCTATCATCCCCCGGGATCCAAGAATCCTGAGCTAGTTCTCAGAGATTTCCTTAGAAAATCTGCCCTCAATACCATTGCATTCACTTTGGTATCTGATGTTTATTTATCTGGGCTTCTCTGCTGGAACGTCCAGCATAATATCCCCTAACATCCTTCTAAAACCCTGACTCTGCTGTTCAGACAGAGTCCAGTGTTTCTTTATAATCATTTTTAATGGGTTCTTTATGAAGAACACACACACACACACACACACACACACACACACACACACACACACAAGAAGGATTGGTTGAGAACATCTGAACCCAGAACCTAAAATTAGAAACAGATACATTTTTCTATAGACATTTGCAGTGGGCATCTCTCGCTTTGTCTACCTATTCTGGCAACAGAATTCTTCATTCCCATTCCCATGGCAAACCCACTCCATAGACCTGGCCCCGCCTTCTCCTCCACCTGGATGACAGTGGTGGGCAGGTGACCGATTCTAAGCCAGCAAGAATACTCCATCCTTGTACCACCGAATGTGTCAAGTCAGCCAGGCCTGCATCTTCCTGGGCAAAGGCAAGTGTGTCTTTCTATGCAGTTGCTAGCCAGGAAGAATAAGTCTAGAGCACTCACATGGAGAACTCCCAACTGTTTGAAACCTGAGGCCAAGTAGAGAGACATGTGCAGATGAGAAACAGAGAGAGAAAGAGAAAGAGAGATTTACAGAGAAAGAGAAAGGATGATGTTGGTATGGTGGAAAGACCAGATCCAGCCATATTTAAGCTGGAAGCCGCCCCCCCCGACATGTTAGTCACGTTAGTAACATGAGCCACGAATTCCCTTTTCTGTTTATGGCAGTCAGAGTTATATCTCTGTCCATTCACAGCTGCAAGAGTCCTGAATATTTCCCGCATATATAAACATTAACTTGCACAAATTATTCAGTGGGATTCCATTATAAATCAAACTGGAGGTTGATGGCAACCAGGATGCCCAGAAAAAGTATGGTCCATCCTGTACTTTCTTCTCTATGCTCCAGACTCTGTAGGTTCACAGGGCCTCCTCCCCCTTTAACAGCTGAATGGGAATTGGGTGGTTCTGTGTCATAGCCTAGGTAACACCTAGAAGCACCCTCTCAGTTGGTGGGGGCACAGGGCATGGCCAAGGATGTCAACATTCATTGCCACATGCCAACTATTTTATAGGCTACAATATTATATAAAATGACAAATGCATTTTGCCCATCAGAAATGAATCACGGTCATGTTTAAACTAGAGATGAACAACCTAGGGATGCTTTCTCATAGCTAGGAATTGTATATTCTGCCCCCTCCCGTGGACATTTTATGGCAGGATAGCAGTGCCACTTTGGACAATGCCAACCAACTCAATCCCATTCAGCTTTTCTACTTAGGTAGGGACACTTGAAAAGCTCTGAACAATACCAGGGAGCCCCTCCTTGTCTTATAACTGCTTACCAAAAGGCAGACCCTCAAAGAGGAAATTTAACAGACATTACATAATTACTTACCAATTTTCTTCTGGTGGGTCACTTGCCAGAAGACTGGGAATGGGGAATGTCCTAGAAATTCCAGAGAGACAGCTTGTCCTGACAACAGGAATAAACCAGAAGCTTGCAAGGGGCGGGGCGGGGCAGGGCGGGGGGAGGGCCACGGTGCAGAGCAGGATGCGGACAGAGTGATGATTCTTTACTATCTACGATTTTTGAAGCTTCACACAAAAGCTACTTTTGATCATTGGCTGAAAGGGAAAGATCTGGATTAAATGACTTCCCTCTCCTTATTTAAGCACACCATGGTATGGTTGGAATTCCACACCTCCTTCTGGGACTCAGGTTACAGAGGGGTCCCTGTGGCTGAGTCTCCCAGGTGTGGGGAGTGGGGAGCCAGAGGTAGCCCCATAGTTATCTGGGGGAGGTCAGAATGGCTGATGGCTTGATCTCCCACCTGAGCTGCCCACCCAGCTTCCGAGAAAGACACAAGCAGCTCAGGGCTCCAGTCGCTCCTTGCTTACTGACATCTCCCTCAGCAACTGGGAAACCAGGAAAGTTTCCATCATTGTGACCTAAGGAGGAAGCTATTCATGAAATGCCTAGTGAAGAATTTTCTTCTCAGTTCCCTGGGTTGTTTCTCCTTCTCCCCCTCTTTCTGGCAGTCTTTCCTCCTGGAGGAAAAAGAACATCCCTTGAGGCCAAAATGGGGAAGTGTCAACAGACTGGGGGAGGAGAAGGCGGGGGTGGAGGGGGTGGGGGGGTGGGGTGTGTGTGGAAGAGACTTCGCAGCTTCTTGGGATCAGAATCCCGTGGGCAGGAGGACAAGGAGAAACACCAAGGCAGGGGAGAAAAGCGGAGCAGGAAATCCCTGAGCAGAAAGCTTGAGCAGGTGCCCAGCCTCCCCAGGTGCAGCCTGTGGAAAGGACTGAATGCCTCTCAGAGGGGAAGCCTCAGGGGGCCTCAGGCCACAGCCCGTATCCAGCCAGCCCAATCAGCAACGGCTGAGCGCGGTGCCTCGCCCGGCTGAGGGGTGCATGCGGGTCCCTGCTCCTGCAGACCGGATGAGGGAAAGCCAGCCCCAGCGAGGCCACTGCCCCACTTCCTGCCATATTCAACATGGCACAGGAAGGGCGCAGCTGGGAGGGTGGAGGGAAGTGTCTGTCTGGACATAGAGTCTCCAGTAGGGCCCCGAACCCTACGTCAACGTGGGCACTTGTGCTAGTCACGGGGGAGGGTGCAGGGGCTGACCGGGGGAGCTCTGGGCCGGCAAGCAAGCAGGACAGGAAGCTGCAGAATGCGGGGCAAGAGGCAGGGACCAGGACTGTGGACAATGTGCACAACACCACCCCAAACACCAGGCAGGTGTGGACATGAAGGCATTGAGCTAGCAACCACCCCGCAGAGGGGACACAGGAGAACACGGAGCAAGTGGTGCGGAAACCCCTTAGTGCCTGTAGCTTCTCTGAGGCCACCATCTTGAAAGAGAGAAGGGAAAAAGAAGCCTCTTGAAGAAACAGCCCTGGTGGAAATGAGAACTTCAGATGAACTTAGTGTTTACCTCCAAGGAGAGCGAATTAACCCCAAAGAGAGAATTCAACTCACGGCTGGCTGCCTGTTCTTTTTTTTTTTTTTTTTTTTTTTTTTTCCAGAACGGAAAGGAAAGAAAAATCTCCATGCTTCACTGTAAGGATAGCCAGCAACAACAGGACCAGACGTGGTTTATGGTCCATGCTTTTCTTCTCTTTGGCTGCTGAAGTGTTTTCTAAGACTTTGCTGCAGAGCAACCCAGTTAGAGCCAATGGGGTGCCTGGTGTGGTGAACTCAGTTCCTCTCTGGTTTCCTGTGGGCCCTGCCGGGTGAGACTCCAGCAGTGGGCACTCCTACCAGGCTATAAACCCAGCCCCAGGCTCTTTATCTGTACCCTGTTCTTATTGGGGGGTAATTAGGGCTCTTTCCTGCCCCCCCCACCCACCCACCCACCTCTTGTGTTCGCCCAAGCTGCTCTGATGGCAAGCTCATGGGAGCTGGTTGGGGCCAAAGCTATAGCTTCTACAGGCTACAGAGCAGATGAAAGCAAACTAGCTGCTTGTGGAATCCGGAACGGGTGCATACAGATTTTAGACACAGTGTCTGGGAGGACATAAAGTATTTCTGGAGCCTCGCACCCTCAAACCTGTAGAGGATGGAAGCCAAAGCCACACCCTCCTCCCCTCATCTATGGTCTTAAACATAAGCCCTTCAGATCTAACAGCAATATCTGAGCTATGAACAGTAAGGAAAATCTTCAAAATATAAAGCAGGACTGGTCATAGTACAAACAGCTAACATTCACTGGGTGATGATCACTCGTCTGGCACGGGTTAGCCCCCACCAACGCTGTGAGGAGCTACTGCTCTTATCCCCATTTTGCAGAGTTAGAAACTGAGGCAATAAAAGAGGGTAAGTGACCTAACCAAGGTCTCCTAGCTACTACGTGGTAGAGTCAGGCTTTGAACCCAGGTGCTCTGGATCCAAAGCCTCCCTCTCTTCGCCATGACATCCCTGCAGTTTGAATGAGAACATGGTTCTATCGACCATACAGTTGTCACATCCTGTGATTATAGCCACATTGCTGAATGCTTGCCATGTGCCAGGCCGCCTTTCAATCCTTTTCCTGTACCACCTCGCTCCATCCTGCTAACACGCCAGCAAGACGGGTACTATCGTGATCCTGCTGCTGCAGATGAGACCTTGGGACTCAGGGAGGCTGAGGGATTTGCCCCAGGTGCCAGAGAACAGGGTTCACACTCAGAGACTGAGCCCCGGAGTCTCGGGACCTACTGATGAAGCTGACACGGTGCCCCGGCCTCAAGGCCTCCCTGATCAGCCTGTTTTCTGCACTGATAAATGTATTTCTGAGACAGTCAGCCTGTAGTGTATGCGTTGTATTTCTCATCTCGGGCCCCATGAATTCAAACGGCCTGCACAAAGAGCCAACTCGTGACTCTGGCCCAGGTTGCCCAAGGCATAAAGCATTACCTAACGTGGCTCTTGAACATACTAGAACAGAAGCATGGACAGAGATCGTTCACGAACTTTCTAGTTGTCCTTTTGATGAAGGCATTGGTGAAATGCACAGCTGCCTCTACACTATTCCAGCCGACCTGGAATGACATCTTATTTAGACCGCTAGGCTACACCATGTAGCCCTAAAGAAAAGTTGTCGTTTGACTTAGCTTCCAAGGTCGCAGCCCCGGCTACTTGGCGTGTAAAATGAGATGACTTCCAGAGCCCCGCGCCCTGGCGTCCCAGGCATTCACAAGTCGTGTCTCTGGTAACTCTCCACAAGGATTCCTTGTGGATGTGGCAGAGCCACGGGACAGTTTTGTGGTGCTATTGGTTCTTGGTCTGCCCTTAGAGGGTTTGCCCGGTGGTCCAGTTACCACTGCTGCCTAACATACGACCCCAAACTTGGTGATTTGAAAACTCCACCATTTTATTATGTTCGTGGATTTCGTGAGCCAGGAATTTGGAAAAGGCACAGCAGGGACCTTTCTCTGCTCCACGATGATGACGTATGAGGCCTCAGTCGAGAAGGCTCACAGGTGGAGGTGGCTTGGCAGCTGGGAGCTGATGGCATCTCAAGGCACATTCATTCTGGAATGTGGCACGGGCTGGGGAGCAGCACGGACGGAGGCCTGCGGACCAGAGGGCTCACAGGGGGCTCTGCGTGTAACAGGATTCCTCCCTGCGTGACTGCACAGCTGCTCGGACCGCTAACAGGGTGGCTCGGCCATCCAGGTGCGAATATTCCAGAGAACGAGGGGCAAGCCGCATGCATCACCTTTCATGACAACCTAGGAAGTCACACTGCATCACTCCCACAGCACTGGGTGGTGGGTTGTCAACAAAGTCACAGCCACTCAGATTCAAGAAGAAGGCTAAGACACCGCCTCATCATGGAAGGGTGGCATTGAGGAATGGCCCTGGCGGGGGAGGGGCGGCGCTATGCGGCCACCACTGGAAATCTGCCATAACGGGTCCAAGAACAGAAAGGGGAAATCACAGGATCGACTTGCCTTAGAAGAAAACCAATGACCTCACTACCCAAAATAAATGAATAAATAAAAATAAAATCTTTGAAGAAAAGCCGGCTTTTCCTATATCCCAGCATTTTCTGGTTCCTCCGTGAAAGCTCACGAGAATAGACAGAGCAAGAGCTAAGGAAATGCAGTTAATGAAGCCAAACTATGTGCTTTAAGCAACCGCAGGCTGAGGGACTGAGAAATCTCGGGCCACGGTATTAGGAACAGAGAGCTCAGTGGATGGCCAGGAATGTACTTTCATGAGAATGAACAGGACATTAGTGAAGCCTGCACGATTAGAATGACAAAAGGGGAAAATTTGAGGAGCTCAAGGTAGAGGCTTGTTCCTGGCAATGGATTTCACAGATGCCCTGGTAAGCAGTGATCATTACTTAATACAAGCATAACACTCTATTAAATATCTAATTATGCTTAAGTCATAGTTAAGCTTAAGTTATATATATATATATATATATATATATATATATATATATATATATATATATACATATGTTGTTTTTAGGAACAGGTATTTTTGTAGGTTTTGCCTGTCCATGATTCCTTGCTCCTTCTCTGGTAACAGATGGGCCTGTCCACATTGGGAACTGTTGCTCTCCCACCTGGTGGGGCTGATAAATCCAGAGCCCCCACCATCTCTCCCCTGGGCTCATGATCTAGGATGGCCCCAGGCAGTGATGCATGCAGTGACTGTCTCAGGAGAGTGTGTGTGTCCCTGCGTGTGTGTGGTGTCTCCTGTGGGACCACAACCCGTTCTCTAGGATTTCTGTGGCTTCTGGGAAAGAGAGACTCTTCTTTTTTGACTGTGTGTGCTAAAGATCACATGAGGCTGGATGTGGAGAGACAGACAGACAGAGACAGAGAATAATGACATGACACTGTCTGAATGTTGGGAAACAGTTATGCTTGGATCCAGAGCTATCCCTTGGGCCTCCCACTTAATGGAGGGAATAAGTTCCATTTTTAACACATGCTAGTTCTGATTGGAATTCCGCCCCCCCCCCCCAACCACAAGGCCCTGACTGATACTCTAGAGGACAGGCAACACTGCCTGGTGTGGGTCCACCTTTCTCGTCTAGATCTTTTGTCCTCACATGGTCTCCCGGGTGTAGTTAGAGATGGTGATCTAGACCAGAGGGTTCCCAGATTATCCCCTTCATGGTTCTGAAGTTCAGCCTGGGCAGAAAGGCAAGCAGCGATCCTTTCTGGTGGTCCACACAACTCAGGAATATTTTCTTGGCCTTCAGGCGGAACTGATAACATCACAGACACGCCATGCATCGTTGGCAGGACTGTGGAGGACGGAGATCAAAGAGAAAGGGTTCGGGAGTCAGTCCCAAGACCGCACACAGTAAGAGAAGAAGGCCTGAGAATATCCAGTTCCTGAAAAATGGAAACTCTTTGTTTTTCCCTGGCACAAATTCATGCACACATATTCGTAGCTATTATTTTTAAGATGTTTAAAATGTTATGTGCTGAGATCTCAGCCCTGCCCTTGAACATGATGTGCTAAAGGGCTTGGGGCCAGAGCCTGGGTCCTGCCCGCTCATGGGCTGCCTCCCCTTTAGCCCCACTATCAGGATAAAGACCTCCCCTTGCACTGTACTGTTGCAAAGAGGTTGCTTTTAATAAAAACTCTTTTTTCTTGCCTTTTCTTCCTTCTATAGCGTTAACTTTCTCTATATTCATGGAGACTAATGTTTGAAGGAGGCATATGTATTTTGTTTCTTGAGTTTATGTGCTGACTCATTTTAAAGACAATAAGATAATTTATTTTGAAGGTCATGATACAACCCACAGTACTGGTTTCTCAGAGACTACTGACTATGTTATATTTTTACAAAATACATAACTTTTCAAATGTACGTATATATGTATACACACAAATATACACACACATATTTTTATGTAGGCTTATATTAAATATATGTTTATTTACTTATTGACTTATTTTTATTTATTTAAAAATTTTTTTTAACTAGGCTCCGCACCCAACTTGGAGCTTGAACTCATGACCCTGAGATCAAGAGTTGCATGCTCTACCAACTGAGCCAGCCAGGAGCCCCTGAAACTTGTATTTCTAATAAAAATACATCTATATATATTTCCTACATATATAAAATAGTAGTACATATGGTATATATAAATATACATTTTTTTCTGTTAAAAAAACAAAGTTAACTGAGTAAATTTGAAGATGTAAGGACTTTATTTCCATTTCCTGAATCAGGCAGCATCTTATCTAGCAAGTAGCTCCAAAGGGCTACGGAAAGGGAAAGGGAGGACACGTACGTTGTAAAGAGAAAAAAGGATTATTTTGGGTGAGGTCACCTTCCTTTGGGGACCAGAGGGTCTTATTACATGGATGACCTCATCTTCCTTTGGGGCATGGAGAGGGCCCAGGTGACAGGTTGGCTTATTAAGGTGCTGACCAGAGAATTCCTGACTGACCAGTGAAAACTACATTTCTGGGGAAGGTTGAAACTGTAATTAGGTATTAAGCCCCAGCTTCATGACATGGCCCAACACAAGTGACTCCACTTTGGGTCTATGATTTTCATTTTAACACAATATGTGTATTCGCTATGTACATATTATACTATACCACGTACCATATATATTAACAGTGAGCACGTATGGTTTTAAAGACCACATCGTTTTTAAAAGCCTGTAACAACAGAACTCCCAAGCTTCTTGTTCTAAAATTGCAACACTTATCCTAGTGCTTGTGGTATTTCTTTTCACATTTCTAAGCAAGATGCCTCTTCTGCTGTTTATCATTTTAGACACTATCTTTTGACTTCCTGTTACCACAGATGAAAATTTCTGTTACTCTTTCCCACATTTTTATCTCCTCCCATCCCACCAGTATGGTATGTCACAATTTTTTTCAACCTTACTATGACTATGTCAGTATTGTTCATTGCGGAGCCAAGAAGTGTGACGGTGAGGGATGCTTCCCTTCCTGTACACCTGTTTGTTCTTCCTGGCGTTCACTGCCTTACTTTGTTTGCTTGACTACGTGCCATATGTCATTTGTTGCCAAGTGTGCCGTCAGCTCTGCCAGGTGCCTACCATATTATTTTCCAGTTGCTCAAATGCGCTCATATATAACCAATCCCTTTTTTTTCTCCCTGAAGCCCTCCCTTCCGGAATCCTCTGGCTTCCTGTCCCCACTAAACGGATCGATCTCTAGACCAGCAGCATAGCTGTAATCTGGGGACTTCCCTTGATGTTATCAAGGCTCTCGGTCTCTCTTTCCATCGCCCCGGTTGGCCTGGCGTCAGGCTTCCTACAGAAGGATGGCTATATAAGGCCACCCTTGCCACAGATCCTAACCTAAAATGAAGGTACCAGAATATGCCACCCCAAAATATGCCTCTTTGGCATATGGATTATTTTGAGCTAAAGACCTTTGAGAGTCAGCAGATGTAGGAGAAGCTCTAAAAACAGGGCACAAGTTATCCTTTTGTAAAGGAAATTTACATTTATAAGGGAAATTTCTATTTGTCAGGATGTATCCCTCTCCTGTACCTGGAGGAAGTGGATCTTAACTCTAACAGTGAAGAAGGCACCAACTTAAATCTGCCTAACAAACCTTACCAAACCACTCTTTTTTGCCATACTTTTCCTGGTCACCTTTCCATAACTTGCCTCCTTTGGCCAGAAGCCCCAAACCCCTTTCCCTTTGTTTAGCCTCAGATGGTATATAAGCCCAAATTCCACCTGGGTTACTTATCACTGGGTGCTCCCATGTGTGCTTGCAATGTGTATGTGAATAAATGGGTTCGTTTTTTTCTCATGTTAATCTGCCTTTTGCCTGTCTAATTTACAGGACTCCAGCTAGAGAACATAAGACAAGTGAAGGAAAAAGATTTCCACCCCCTGGCTCCTTTATTCTAATGTCCATATTCCAAACCCAAGGAAGGCTTCCATTGGCTTTGTGTGGGTCATTGGCCCCTTCTCGACCAGAAGAGATGCGGGTGCTCTAATTGCCTTTGTGATGGGTGTCTTGTTTAAGACAACATGGAGCAGGGGAGAGGTGGACATTCCTGAAAAAAGGAGCTCAGCCTACCCACCCCAGTATCCACTATAGTGCTGAGCCAAAAAAAGCAGAGAGAGGGCCATTAACTTGGGAGCCAGAGGAATAGAGCTCCATTCTTGGCTGTCCCTACTGAGTATATGACCTAAGGAAAATTGATTTGCCTCTCTCCACTTCAGCGTCCATTCCCTTCAAAGGAGAGATCTAGATTAGAGTTTGTGGTGTAATCCAAGGTTCTGAAATCCTACCCTCTGTCCAATAAGAGCATATATTATAAAGGGTGCTCTGGCTTGGACCTAGGTGTAGATCACAAAACAATAACGGAAACCAGAAAGCAAATGGCCCAAAACAATAATTAAACATTTATTAAATTTTTACTATGCGCCAGGCATTGTTGAATATTTTCTTTGGATTATCACATTTTTAATTTCCAAGAATTCTTTCTTCTTCTCTGATTGATCCAATTTCAAAGCATCTTGTTATCTCTGTGATGAGATTCCTCATCTGTAAAAGAGGGATAAAAATCTCACCTACTTTGTGAGGGTTTGGTGAGGATTAAATGAGATGATGCACATAAAGCACCAAGAAGTGGCAGAAAAATAATAATCAATCGATACATATTATCAAGATTATTATTAGCTATTCTTCTTGTTGGTTTTCTCTATAACGGGCACTTAGGGGGAACCTTTCTCTGTCCAGTTATCACTACTTCATCTACCTTCTCTCATCCAAAAATGTGATGCAATTTTTTGCCTACTGGTATTTCTGTTTTGATTTTCTGTGTCCTTCTTTTTAATTCCTCTGGTCACTTTAGAGTGGAAGTGTTGATGCGCTCAGGCAATCTGCCACTGTTAACCACTGTCTGTGAGTTTTTGGGTTTTGGTAATTTAATTTTTTTCTTTTCCTTTAAGTCTTGTTTTATTTAACCCACGATGTTTCTCAAAAGCTTCCACTTAATTGTGTGAGCTTTCTCTTACTCATCAATAAAGCATGAATAATCATATGTCAAATCCCCAGCATAGTGTCTGCGGCACAGGAAGAAGGACTGAACAAAGATTTGTGGTGCCACCCCTGCCCTTATCTTACCCTCTTTATCTCAATCCGTCTCATGATTTCTGGCTCTGGTAGCCAGGCATAAGCTCCATTCTGAACTGGGCAAGATGGTAGAAGCAGGGCACCTCCTCTCACTTTTGTTCATGAACAGGTAGAATTTCATCCGCGTTTAAATTATGGGCAGAGACAGCTGGTGGAGCCACAGGCAAGGGCCTTCCATCAGATGGTGCAGCTTGAAACCATGGCTGAAGATCGCAGGGCATGAGTGAACCAAAGGATTCTCTGTTGGTGTGTGGTCCAAGAGAGGATAAATTATACCAACAGTGAGTTTCCAAGAGCTCTTGTAACTGGCTTGTTCGTTCATTCATTCTGCAAATATCCACTGAGTGATTGCAATGTGCTAGGAGCGGGGGATACCAGATTGCAGGGGACACTTGAAGTCCATGCTTCCTTGAGTGGCCTGTTCCACCAGTGTAGGGTAAAATAGCTTTGCCTGCCATTGGGAATTATTTTCAGCACCATATACGTGTTCCGCCATCTTAACATATATTAACATATGCCAACATAACACATATGTTATGCTCTTCTTAACTCCCTTCTCTATTGCCATCCTTCCCCTCAGCCCCCACCTCCATAGCATAGCGGCTGAAAAAGCTAAATCGTACTTTCCCAGCTTCCCCTGCACTCAGGGTGGTTGCTTGACACCATTCTAAACAATGTCACAAGCCCCAGTTGTCTGCTGGGGGCTTCTGGGAAGGATACATATAGCTGGTGCTGCCTCTTCCCTTTCCTCCTTCCCTGAATCTGAACAATGCTCAGAGCTTCAACAGCTTTCACGTCGGAAGGACCACACAACAGTGCCTGCTTCTGGACTTCCTGTGACTTGACGCTCTTATTCATTTTACCTACCGTAATTTAAGTTTGTTGTTAGTCATAGCTGGAAACATTCTTAACTGACACACCAAGATCGCAATCAACGTAAACCCCTATACTTTTCTTCTTAAAACGAAACTTCACAAAGGTTCCCAAGTGGAATATTCTTTTCAACATTTAAATGGCCGTTGGCTGGTTGTTACTTAATATCTTTGACATAAACTTCTCCCACTTGGGGGCTTTTATGGGGTAGAAAGCCAATGTGAGGGCAAAAAAATCCTATAAAGTTCTGTCAGCTTCAAGCTCAGATTCCAAAATCGGGCTTGACAACCACAAAACCCCCACCTGGCTGCTTCCTTGAGCAGAGGACTGGGAATGCCGCCTCTAACATATGATGAGGAAGCAGGCAGACGCCACGAAGCATCTCAGCAAAAGAGAAGAACACCAATGTCTGCCGATACACAGACATCATTATCAACTCCCAAACCCATGAGGCTTGCTAAGAAATCATGTCAGACATTGCGGGATTATCATTCCTAATGGAAACTCAATCCGGAAGGTCACAGAAATTCAAATTGCAGCAAAAGCTCGTGTGATGACAGAAATCCCAATATTACTGAGCAGGGAGTCAGCAAGCTACGTCCCACAGACCAGATGTGGCCTGGCACATGTCCTTGTAAGGTCTTGAGTTGAGAGTGGTTTTTACATTTATAAATGGTTGAAAACTGGGCACCTGGGTGGCTCAGCTGGTTAAGCCTCCGACTCTTGACTTCAGCTCAGGTCATGATCTCAGTGTCCCGTGGTCGAGCCCCGTGTGGGGCTCCCTGCTCAGCGGGGAGTCTACTTGTGATTCTCACTCCCTCTCCCTCTCCCCGCTCAGGCGTGCTTACGCTTGTTCTCTCTCTCTCAAGAAAAAAAAGAGATTGAAAAGTAATAAAAAGCATAATATCGTGTGACCTGTGAACATCATATAAAATGTGCATTTCAGTGTTCCTAAATAAAGTTTTATTGGAACACAGCCATGCTCATTCATTTACGAGTTATCTAGGGCTGCTTCCATGACATAATGGCAGAGTCGAGCGGTTGCCATGAAGAGTCTGTAGCTCACAAACCTCAAATGTTTATATCTGGCCTTTACAGAAAGTTTGCCCACCCCATTACAGAATTCAGGGCGTGAGCAGTGACCTATTCCACAAGAAATATCAATGGTGTATCAAAACTCAACCCCAGATAAAAGGGTCAAAGCGAGGAGCAAGATTCGCTATAACACAGAAAAGTCTCAGTTTCTTAAGGGATCATGTGTTAAAATAAGGTTTAACAATTATACCAGTAATATATAATTTTGGAAAATTTAGAAGATACTGAAAAGTATGTGGAAGAAAATAAGAATAGTGTTTAATCTTATTACCCATGATAACAACTATTAATATTTTGGGGTTTATTCTTCCAATACTTTTCTGTGAATAAGTATTTTTTTTTCTGCAAAACTAGGGTGCATACACTATCTTCGTGTTATTTCACTTGCAACTGATGGGACATTTACCTTAAATAGGCTTAAGCTAAAAACGTTGGGCGGGGGGAGGAGGAGGAGTTTCTTGGCTCACAGGAGTATTACTGCTTTGGGTATGGCTAAATCCAGGGCTTAATGTAATAGTGCTCTTTCTCCACCTCTTGTTTCCACTTCCTCCATATACATCTCAGTATCAGGAGAACTTTCCTCATAATGTCATAAAGGCTGCAGAAGTTCCCATTGTAATTCTAATCCACATAACAGAAACTCCCTCCAGGAGGAAAGAGCATTTCTCCGCCCCTGCCCCCCAAAACAAATAAGAGTCTTTCTAGTGTCATCCAATATTTTTGACACCATGAGTTTTATTTGCTGCCCAACACATAATTATTTAGATGCACCATACATTTTTTTAAACTTTTTTTTTAAAGATTTTATTTTTACTTATTTGACAGAGAGAGACACAGAGGAAGAGGGAACACAAGCAGGAGGAGTGGGAGAGGGAGAGGCAGGCTTCCTGCTGAGCAGGGAGCCCGATGTGGGGCTCGATCCCAGGACCCTGGGATCATGACCTGAGCCGAAGGCAGACGCTTAAGGACTGAGCCACCCAGGTGCCCCTGCACCACACATTTTTAAACCAGCCTGTTTGAAGAAATGCTCATCTCAGAATCATAATTATAGGATTAGTTGGGGTCTGAGAAATCGTCCAGTACATTCTATTCCTTTTACGGTAAAGAAAATTGAGACGCAGAAAGGATAAGTGATTACTCATTATCATTCAAGTAATCAATGGTGGGGAGCCAGATCTAGATGGTTCTAAGATTCACTCTCTTCCACTAACTGTTCTCTCTTAGATGTCACCCCTGAAGCAAAATGAGGCTAGAAAAGCAGCTAATGGAGTCGGTCTGCCCAGGTATCTTGAAAAATAAATGAGTCCGAGAAAAAGAGCGTTCTCATTTTTTCCCCCTACTCTTTGATTTGCTTCTAAAAATGGGGATAGGTTGGGGTAGACAATGCCACAAAGGCTATAGTTTGTTTGTTCCTCTTTAAATATATACAAAAAAAATGCTTTGTTGGTTAATGAGAGCTGCAGGCCCAGTAAAATATGCAAAAGTTTTAGAGATTGTGACTCTCCATGTATTTTTACTTAATCTTCAAATTATACAGAGACTTTGTTTTTTCATTTGTATTTTCATGTGGCAAGGCTCCTGTTGTCCCTGCAATCTTAAAAAAGTTAGCAGGCACAAAGGAGGAAGTGCCATGGTCGGAAGGCACATTCATTGACAAAGACATCTGAGTGCTCAGAGCCTGTTTGTAGAGGAAGAGAAGGAATGTGGCTGCAGACTCAGTGAGCCTGGTGATGAAGCAGCAAGAGGCTGGGGAGCCCTTGAAGAAAGGCAGGATTCCCATATGCTGCATTCTGCAAGCACTCATTCAGTGTTCACCAGACACTGAGCAGAAGACCCAGAGGACACGGATCTACATCCTTGCGCGCTCACAGTCAAGTGTGGAGAGAGGTGAGGACTCAGACAAGTAGCTTGCAGCACACTGGGTGCTGTGGGAAGAGCAGGAATGCACAGGAGGGTGGAGCCGGGTTGCTAACTCCTTGTGGGTGGTCTGGAATTGCTTCCCAACTGAGAGCAGGCTGGAGCAGGGTTGGGAAAGACCACTCCAGTCAGCCCAGTGAAGGGAGAGAGAAAGCCCACCCAGGTAGTGCAAACACCTAGGTAAAGGGCCAGAGGTGGTAAGCAAACACAGCTCTATACAAACTGCAGCAGGACAGGTGTCAGAGATTTGGGGAAGAGTGAAGCCATCGAATTTGCTAAAAATAATAAAATAAGGAAATGCTAAGTTCTGGACCTAGACAAAATCATGAAGTTCTTTTCCACGCACACCACCCCTCATCTTTCAGTTCCCTTTACAGCTCTCAGCTGACCTCCTTTATCCCATTAGCCAGCTCTTAGGCTCTCTTGGCACTCTCCTTCTCAACATCTGCTCTTCAAAAGATCCCGGGTTTACCGACACTAAGGTGTCAATGACTGATAGGATCGTGTTGTAATTGAGTTGATTGCTATTATTTTCACAGTGGACAAAATCCCAGACCAAGGGACACATGTTGAATTGTACCATTTTGTTAGAGGAGGTCATCAAGAGAATGTAACTGCTGGTCGCCCTGGGCAGTCGGAGGCTCCTCACCCACCCCACACCCGGTCCTTGGAATGTGTCTTCTGCCCACCAGTCCCACAGTGGGAGCTGTTCCAAGGACATAGCCTGGAGAGAGGAAGGTGTTGTTGATACCATCTGGATCATATGCGTGACTGAACCCAATTAAGCCCTCTTTATACATTTTTAAGATTTGGCCGGGGGGTGTGGAGATCTAATCGTCTTGCAGCTACCCAAGACAAGCCTCATAAGTGAGTTCCCTTGCCTATTGAAAGTGCCACCTACCAAGCTGGAGTGGCTCCCTCTTCCTTCGGTCCCTCCCTGGCTTCTGTGTAGGGGGTCAGTTTGCGAACTAACAGCAGGAGGCCCCAGCTTGGACTGCTTAAGCGCCCCAGCGGCAGGGAGTCACAGGACTCCTGGACAGCTTCTGGGCTCTTGAGACTGCTTCTGCTCCCGCCATGTTGGCCCCTCCCTCAAGGACTCTGCTGGCTTCTCCGCCTGGTTAAACGTCACACCTCGGCTTCCCTATCCCAGCCCTGGCCCTCTGGGTTTCTTAGCACGGGTTGTGCAGTGACAGCTTGGGCCTTGGCTCACACTACTGTCTGTCCTCACACTTACTCACTCTCGTGCTGTGATGGGGGACATGGGGCATCTCACCGGGGCCCAGGGTAGCAGGTTGCAGGATAAACCATTGTTCTAGGCTCAGCTCATTCAGGAAAAAGATCAGATATGGCTCTCAGGGAATCACTGAGCTCAGGGAAAGTGATTTTTTTTTTTTTTTTTTTTTTTTTTAGGGGATACTTTCCATATGGCCCTGGAGGCTGGGTTCAAATGCCAGGCTGCCATTTACTAACTGAATGACCTAGTGCTAGATACTTTAAACCCTCTGTGACTCAGTGCCTTTTTCTGTACATTGGGAATAATAATAGTATATATCTCAAATGAAGGGTTGAATTAATTAATACATAAAAAGCACTGAACAGAGCACTTCATAAGTGCTCAGTTAAGCTCTGCTAACATTATCATCATCATCACCATCACGACCACCTAGAAACCTCTTCACATTTCCTCTGTTAAAAATACTGACCCATGGGACACCTGGGTGACTCAGTCAGGTAAGCGCCTGCCTTTGGCTCAGGTCATGATCTCAGGATCCTGGGATCCAGTCCGGCATCAGGATCCCTGCTCAGCGGGGGAGCCTGCTTCTCCCTCTGCCTGTCACTCCCCCAGCTTGTGCTCTCTCTCTCTCTCTCCCTCTGACAAATAAATAAATAAAATCTTAAAAAAAAAAAAAAACCAAACTAACCCTACTTGATTTTGGAATAAAAATTTGTAGTAATTCAGTGACTTCATATAAATAAGAAGCAACAGATGCTCAGATACAATGCAGAAGGGAAGTAGAAAGAGATAAGGGTTTCTCAGGTTTTAATTTTTATGGATATCAACAATGATGGCGTAATGTTTGCAATGACAATGAATAGCCAGAGAACTTAAATGACATTTCTCCAAAGAAGATATACAAATGCCTAATAAGCACATAAAAAGATACTCCACATCCCTAATCACCTCACACCCATTAGGATGGCTATTATTAGAAGAATAGAAAATGATGTGTTGGCAAGGATGTGGAGAAACTGGAATCCTATGCGCTGTTGGCAAGAGTGTTTTCTGCTGTGGAAAAGTGTGGCTGTTCTTCAAAAAGTTAAACACAGAATTACCATATGATCCAGCAATTCTACTTCTAGGTTTATACCCAAAAGAATTGAAAGTAGAAACTCAGAAATAGTTATTTGTACACCTATGTTCCTAGGAGCATTATTTACAATAGCCGTAACTTGGGGGCAACCCAAGTGTCCATTGCAATGAATGGAAAAACAAAATGTGAGATCTAAATATATCTGTGGAATGGAATATAATTCAGCCTTGAAAAGAAGGAAATTCTGACATGGGCTACAACATGGATGAATTGTAAAGACAGTATTATGCTAAGTGAAATAAGCCAGTCACAAAAAGACAAACACCGTACGATTCTACTTATAGGAGGTAGCAAGTGTAGTCAAATTCAGAAAGTAGTCAAAGACAGAAAGTAGAATGATGTTTGTCAGGAGCTGAGGATCAGGAAAGGGAAAGAATGGGGAGTTATGATTATAATTATGGGGTATTTTTGGTTTGTTGTGTTAGGACTTGCAGTAAATCGCACATGGGTAGACCAGAAAAGTCCGAATCTCGATACGTAGTCACATCCTTTATTTGACTAATATTTATATAGTGTTTATGATGTGCCAAGCATTACTCTAAGGGTTTTAGACATATGTAATCACTTCATCCCCACAACAATCCCATGGGAAAGGTACTCATAGGAGCTCCATTTTACAGATAAGGAAACTGAGGTATGGAAAGTTTAAATAATTGTACAAGATTGTGGGGCTAGTATGTCGCCAAGCCAGGCAGTCTGGCTCCAAGGTCTAGGACTATAAGTACAGTACCATTTTAAGAGGCCTCCCACTCAGTTTTTGGAGTAACAATGAACATTACAGCAAACCACAAAACCCTGACCATGAAGTATTTGAAAGGATTTCAGGCTGAGTCCAAACAGCTGTGTTCATAAATACTATCTTGTCGGAGGGAGGCAAGGCTACTTACTGGCTAATTTGTTTTGTGGTTAAAGGACTTCAGTACATTTTATTTTATCATACCACAAGAAATGAGTCCTGGTCTTTTCAGGTTACAGAATAGACAATTTTACTCATCACTGCTCATAACCTTGTTTAGGTTTAATTAGGCACAGCAATTTTAAGCCATTTACTTTGTATGAGTAACATGGCTCAATACACGCAAGTCATGGCTTATGGCTGCAGAAAACTACCCTCTATGTTCACATATGATTTGGATCAAAGGGATTTTTTTTCTAAACATGCAGCAGAGTTTGGGAACATTTTTATTATCTTTTGTGAATCATGGGTTGCAGAGTGGTGGGGTGGTGGAGAGATCAGATCTTGTTTCAACCTCTGCACTAGCATTTACTGAGCCTCAGTTTCCTTATCTGTACACTGGAGATAGTAGCAGTGCCTACATCATGGGCACGTGTGAGGATTAAATGAAATATTATGTAAAGTAAAACATAAAAGAATTCTCAGAGTGCCTGGCCTGATGTCAGCTGTCAGTAAACGCCCAGCAGTAAATTAATTGCTGTTGCTGTTGGAATTTTACTGGAGTTGCCAAAGACCTACGATCCTTTGCTCTGAGATTCAGAAAAAAAGCAGCTGATTCCATCCCTTGACATTGCCCTAACTATACTGGAGCCACCTAAAATTCCAGTGTTTTCCACATCTTTCTTTAGTTACGGGATTTGTTTCAAAAGAGGTCCAAACTTGCCACATGCAAGTCTGTTTCTCTCTGGAACTGTGTATATTGGAGAAAAAGGAAGTGTTCACCAGGCCTTTCGTTTTCTCCCCCCCCTTTTTTTTTCTGAGAAAGGGTCCCACTGAACAGAAAATCAGGGGCCAAAGAACCTTGTTGTGAGGGCCTTTTTATTGTTGGTCTGTTTATTTTTTCCGTCTGATAAACAATTTTATCAGAGGATTAATTTTGTCAATAAAGCACAGATTCCGGCTCCTAAAAAGTAAACTGTGAGTTACTTCTGAGTAAGCATAACCCAGTTCTGCTGACCTAGGGGAAAATAAAGATCAAAAAATTTGCCCAAACTAGTGGAAGAGGCCCTGGGCCGGGAGCTACATCTGGATCCAGCCTCGCCCTCCCATGGCCGTGACCGACCAGCGGCTGGTGGATAATGTCCGGGCCAGGGATAGGAATCCTTCCGTACCCTCGCCGTGGAGAGGAAAAAGGCACGGGTCCCTCTCCCTCATCATCCCACCCACCAGGTTTCTTTGCTTCCCACTCAATGGACTTTCGAAGTAAAGTGCTAGGGAGATCGCGGGATCCGTCCAGGTGGAATTCCCAACACGTCTCCGGAGGAGCGGCTTCCCACGCCCAGCACTGCACGCGGAGCCGCGGCGGACCCCGTCGCTGCGTGGAGGCCCCGCCCATCTCTGCCCCAGGCCCCGCCCACCTCCGTCGCGGCCTCTCATTGGCGGCCCAGCGCGTCAGTCGGCCCCCGGGCTCCCGGGAAGGGAGCGCTGACCGCCGTCCCCACCCCGCGCCTCGCGAACTTGCCAGCCGCGGGGAAGCGATCCCCAGCGCCGGGGGGCGGGGGGGCGGCCGCGGCGTGTGACTAACCGACGGGGGAGGCTCCGCGCCCGTCCGCAGCGCGCGGCCGGCATGGCAGCGCGGAGAAGCCCCCCGGGGGCGCGGGAGCGGGAGGGTCCTCGCGCTCCCGCCGCAGGTGGGCCCCGGGCCGGGGGACGGGGCGGGGCAGGGCGGAGCGGGCGGGGGCCGGCGGGCAGCCTGGGGCGCGCTCTCCTCCGCTGGCCGTCGGCGCAGTCCGCGGGTTTGGGGTGCGACGCCCGCGCGCTGAGGGTTGGAAGGTCCGGGGGCGCCCCAGGGCAAGGGGGGGGGAACGGGCTGCACCCCCAAACACCCCCGGCAGGGTTTGAGCTGCGGTCGAGGACGAGGGTCGCATCGCAGCTGAATAGGAACTATGCCCTCGGGAGGCAGAGCTGTTTGGGTCGTGGCTGCGAGCGACCTGCCGAGGCGGGGAGGGCAGGTTCCTGGGACGAGGGAGCCCGTCTTGCGGGCTGGAACGGGGTGGGGGGACAGGCAGCCGCTGGGGGGCCGGGCCCTGCCGCCGAGGAGAGGCGGTGTCCCCTCTGAGAACCCGATTGTTGTCGGGGGAGTTGAGGGGCGGGGGGGAAGTTGACGGGTTTCGCACTTTGCTGGTGGAGGATGTGGCCCACACCTTCGCAGCAGTCAAGACTTGCTGAACAACAGAGAAAACTGGCTTTTGAACAAGAATGTCACCAAGGATAGGAGCTGCGGCACAGAATGGCACGGGTCGCACGCTCGAGTATGGGCGCTGAGGTGGGGGCGTCCCCCCGCCCCCGTGTCCGGGCGTCTCGCTCTCCGCGTCGGTAGCTGGGGTAGAGGTGAAGGCTGTTTTCCTTCCCCGCCGTCAACTGGCAGTCTCAGCTCCGAGGAAGGTGGATGTAGCAACTTCTCGGTTTTGAGCACATTCCCGTTGCGTGTTTGTCTGGTGGCCACCGCCGGGGTGTGAGCCTACTGGTGATTTTGGGGGAGCATGCCTGTTCACCAACACAGAGCTGGGGCTCGAGGTACTGCAGCGTTTATGGGAAGTTGGCAGGTGCCAGGACTGCTTATTAATTGGGGTTCTTGGTCCCAGCAGGAACTTTTGATTCACACCTGAGCTGTTGGGTGTGGTGGAAACAGTGCCGTTCTGGGAGTCAGGACATGAGTTCTCGACCTCATTCTGCCCAGCACTGTGTGTCTAGGAGCCACAGTCACTCTGGACTTCTCATGGATGAGGACGTTGGGGTAGCTGATCCATAAGACACCCCCCGCCCCCAGTCTAGAATTCTATGATTGACTTACCTCCCAATCTCAAGTTTGGAAAGTGAACTCATTTTTTCAACCTTTCTGCACCTTGAATTACTATAGAATTCGCCAAATAGTTCCTGTGGGTGTATTCATTTGAACCTTTTATGGTGTGATTCCCCCCCCCCCGCCTCTTTGCCTTATTTTGGGAGGGAAAGCAAAGCTGGGAATGGAGGTAGGCCTGAGCAGGAGAAAGCTGGTTTGGGAGGCAGAAAGATACCTACTCTGGGCTTAACCTAATGGCCAGGAATTTTTTCCTTCCAATGCATCAAGTTCAAGGTGTGCCAGCACTGTGAGCCCAGAGAATTCTTTCCTCAGCTCCAGCCTATGGGGACTGCAGATGGTGTGCATCAGTGGAAAAATGTGATTCAAGGGTCAGGTTATGGAAAACTTTTTTTTTTTCCTCCAAAACATAACCCATAACCTCTGAGGACTAAGGAGCATAGTTTCCCTTCTTTACAGGTGGTGTTGGGCGGGGGGAGTTTTAAAGCAGTTGCCAAAGGTAGGATGGGGGCAAGTTATTTTTGCCTGCCCCTCTTTTGGTAAGAGAGAGACCAAGGTTCACTTCTGAGGTAATAGCAAGTGCTAACAAGTCACACTTGACAATAAAAACCAAATGGACAGCAGCCGGAGGAAGCCCACAGAGCGGGTAGGGATGGAAAGAATTTTCTGGTAGCCATTTTTACTCTTTGTAAGTGTTTGGATATTGAGAATCATGAACTAAACATCTGTACACAGTATGATGGGAAAGACACTGTCAGAATTGGAATATTAGGGAAGTGGCGCCCAAGATGATTTGGTGCAATGCTCCGAGTCCCCAAGACTGGGGAGGAGAGAGGAAGCAGGGGAGACCCGCCCACTGGCGGAGAAACTCAAAATCCTCAGCATACCTTTGGCCGTCTGGCGCTTGAGGAGGGCATGTGCTTCCTGGCTCGTCTTGCCTCTGGCCAGCCTCCGGGTCATTAACTGTTATGATTAGTTCAGACTCTGCTGTGATTCTTCACCAAAAAGACTGCAAGTTTGCAGCCGTGTCCTCAGGAGCTGCAGGACCCCAGGGTGGTCCCTAGGAAATAGCCGGGGGTGGCAGGAATGCCTAGTTTGGAATGGGGGACCCAGCAGCCAGGTCCCCTCCCTCCAGCTACACATAGAGCAGCTCTGCTTTTGCCTCCCCCCTCCCCGCCCCCACCCACTTCTCTTTCCTTTCTTGTTTTATATGCTGTTCTGAGTAAGATTTTGTTTGGGGAAAAGAGTCTAATGCTAAACAGAAAGTTTAGAAATCATGGTAATGGCCAATATTTTTGGAATTTTGCTGTTGGCTTTATTCCATGGAAAGGGCTTAGAAGTATGCCTGGCCCACAGTAAGCAGTCATTATTATCATTATCTTCATAATTTCCTTTTTTTGAAAAAATTTATTTATTTAGTTAGTTCAGTTAGCCACCATATAGTACATCATTCTTTTTTTTTAAAAGATTTTATTTATTTACTTGAGAGAGAGAAAGAGAGAGAGCATGAGGGGGGGAGGGTCAGAGGGAGAAGCGGACTCCCTGCTGAGCAGGGAGCCCGGTGTGCGACTCGATCCTGAGACTCCAGGATCATGACCTGAGCCGAAGGCAGTCCCTTAACCAACTGAGCCACCCAGGCGCGCAGTACATCATTAGTTTTTGATGTAGTGTTCAGTAATTCATTAGTTTCATATAACACCCAGTGCTCCTCACAACACGTGCTGTCCTTAGTACCCATCACCTGCCTACCCCAGCCCCGTCCCCGCTGAAACCCTCAGTTTGTTGCCCAGACTCCATGGTCACTCGTGGTTTGCCTCCCTCTCTGAGTTCCCCCTTCAGTTCTCCCTCCGGTCCCCTGTGGTCCTCTGTGCTATTGCTCATGTTCCACACATGAGTGAAACCATATGATTGCCTTTCCCTGCTTGTTTCACTTATCACGGTCCCCTCCAGTCCCATCCATGTCGAAGCAAATGGTGGGTATTCATCCTTTCTGGTGGCTGAGTCATATTCCATTGTATTATGGACCATATCTTCTTTATCCATTCGTCTGTTGAAGGACATCTCGGCTCCTTCCACAGTTTGGCTATTGTGGACATTCATCATTTCCTTACACCATGAGGTCATTGTCATTTTTATCTCTTATTGCTACCAAGTCACATACAACTTGTACAAGGTTTCCCACTTCCCACGTAGACTTTTCTACTAATTAAAAGATGTGTTCCTCAAAACCATGGAATATATTATTCCAAAGCCGTTCAAGGATGACTTTATGTACAAAGCAGATGTTTCTGATCCACCGAATGCAGTCTTTGCCCCGTTCCCTTGGGCAGTCCTAGGTACCACACTGGGTAAACAGGTGAGTTTACCTGGTGAGCACTTCTGTGTTTAAAGGGAGAGTGGGCAAATCAGAATGGCGAAGGACCAGAGAGCTGGTCCATGGCAAGAAGAATGGTGAGGATTGTGGGGCTCATACATTCCCTCCTCAACACGGACGGCTAAGGGGTGCTCCAATTGTGATCTTATTCCAGAACCAGTGCCGTCAAAGACTCTGCTCTCCAGGACCTGAACAATGGGTGGAGGGGGTGCTGGCAGTGGTCAGTGGGTGCCAAGGAGGAGAGGAGTGAGTAGCTGGGGTTCTTTGTGTGCTAGTTGTAATCTTGAAGAGAAATATTTTCCATCTTTAAAAGATAGTTTGAGGGCTTAGGAACAAAAACAAATAAGCAAAACCCCAACACTGCAATTAAAAACACGCACAACAGAATGTTTAAAACCAAATGGTCTGTAGTTGGTATTTTTTGCCAGCCCCACTTTGATACTTTCACATTTCTGTGAGACGGATTTGATGCCAAACACAATGGGAGTTTAGTAGCAGGTGCTTTAGCTGAGTAGAAATCCTTGATTGGCACAGTTATGCACTTGAAAATGACCTTTCACCTGGCTTCCTGGCGTGGGTGGGTGCTGTCTCCTGTGTCTCTAGCACTACAGTTGTCCTTGCCACGGAAAACAGTGGGCATTCGGCGGAGACACAGCCCATGGATAGTCTTAGGTAATCTTCACAGCCACCACTCTGACGGAATTTGCTCCAGGTTTCCAGCTAGTAAGTGGTGGCCAGGATTCAAGCCTGGCAGCGTGGCTCCATCCAAAACCGATTCTTCACCGTCAACCTCTTCTGTCTCCTGAAACTCAGTTCAGGATTATACCCGAGAGCACTCTAGTCTCCGGGTTCCCTCCCCACATTTCAGCTCTTCCCAATTAAAGTTGGGTTATCATTTTAATACCCTGCTGTTGCTCCACATAACTCACAGGTCTGGGGGACAGAAGTGAGATTATGAGGAAGTCTTCATGATCGAGCTAAAACTTCCCACATACTTGGTCGCTTTTTCTTAGCTATGAAAGCCCCTGCGTCATCTTGAGAGGAGTGAGTGAGTTATTGGGCCCGTGGATTTGACCTTTTTCTTCTGTCCACTTGAAATCTCTGGTAAATGTGCAGTTACTTAAAACAGTATGCTCTCAGAATCGAGGTTCTTACATGTTTATTGATTTGCAGTTAACTTAATGGAAGAACAGATAAGTGTTATTTCACAATAAATCAACAGAGAAAAGGTTTTGTTAATGCGCTTTTTTGCCAGTAATGTTTTGTTCTGGTTACACCCCATTTTACTACTTTCTCATTTCATTGGACCCAGAAGAGACAGGCGGCATCATGTTTAAAATAAGAGGATGATAAAATGCTTATGTTCATTTCTAGGAGACTAAGGACTGTTGTCTGGTAGCACCGTTGCTAGGATTCTCAAGTAACAAACAAAAATCTTAGAAACCAGGGCACCTGGGTGGGTCAGTTGGTTAAGCGTCTGCCTTTGGCTCAGGTCATGATCCCAGCGTGCTGGGATCGAGTCCTGCTTCAGGCTCCCTGCTCAGCAGAGAGCCCGCTTCTCCCTCTCCCTCTGCTGCTCCCCCTGCTTGTGCTCTCTCTCTCTCTGTCTCTCTCTCTTTTCTCTCTGTCGGATAAATAAATAAAATCTTTAAAAAAAAATCTTAGAAACCGTAGCACATAAAATGCTATGCTCTGTGAATCTCTGAATTAAGAATTTAGCAGTTAGCCTTTTGTTGTTGATTTAACCAGGTATCAATGACTTTGAGTCTATGTGGGATTGTTGGATGGTAGATATATGGTAATTTAAAATACTGTATTAGCTCTCTCTCTGCTTGCCCTGTAGTGGCTTTTATGGATATTAGGGTTAGACTTCTGGCAGAGGGAAAAGTAATGTAATTGGAAGTTGGTTCCTCAAGAGACCCCCCCTCCCCCCCCCATCCAGAGAGAGGTGGAATCTGATTCCACATCAAGGGTTAACTGTCAAAAGGAGAGAAGCACACTGCCCTCTCTTGTTCCGGGTACAGCAGACTTGAACGCCCTGCTCGCTCCAGGCCTGGGACAGCTGCAGGGGGTACAAACGCAGCGGAGGTGGGCAAGGGAGCTGGTGGTGGGAGCTCATCAGGCAGTGGTCTTTGAACACCTTGTGTCTCTCCTCTCAGCCCTGGAGTCTGTAGTCCCCCAAATTTAGGAGAAGTGAACTAAATTCCTTCTTGCCTGGTAAAGAGAGACCTGTCCCCTAGGTCTTCGCATAACGCCTGGTACACCATGGCCACATCTGTGGACCCGTGACAGGAAGACCTCACCTTTCCCATGAGGTCTCTAGAGTGACAGGAAAAGGGAGTGCTCTGTGTCTTCCAAGTCGTGTGTTCCGGGCCACTGGGGCAGGTCGAAATGCCCCAGAGGAAGCAGGACAGCTGACAGGAAAGGGACACGGAAGAGGTGACAAGCCCGTGTGGGCATGGGCCACGTGTCATCGGCCGCCATCTCTGTAGATATAGAGGGCCGGACGGTACTGATGCCAGCAGAGAGATCAGCTCTGTGGCATCTCACTTGGCATTTTAAAAGTGAGCTTGGAGTTCAGTTTGTAGCTAAGGATGCAGTTGGCCACTTACCTTAAAAAGCAACTGTAGCCCGTGGCAGTATTAGCATAATACTTCGGGGTCCCTCGGCTCTGCACCTGCAGCAGTATAAGACTTGGGTATATCGTTTCCTTCCCCGGCAGTCTGAAGTAGAGAGAAAAGTCACTCGACCTGAGAGAGGGTTTATGAGATCAGTGTTATCCACGGTGTCTCCCTCTGTTTTGGTTTCTAAATATTCCAGTGTGTTCTCCCATGTATGCCTCATCGGTTGATTCGTTCAGAATGTGGAGCCTGTAACCTCTGAAGGTACAGTTCTCCTTCTCCCTCCCTCCTAGGCTCCTCCACCATCCCTTTTTAAAAAAAAAAAAAATTCTTGCTGTTTTTGGAAGCTGGTCGCCCTCCACGGAAGCCCTGCTGTGAGAGATCGGTAGAAGTGAGCGTGGACTTCTAACGGCGGGAGTGGTTGCTGGCACTTGTCACGGCCTCATGTAACTGCTGCATGTGTTCAGGGCATCTTTCCTGTGGTGCAAGTTGTGGGTAATGTTTTAAGTGTAGTTGAACTTCAGTTGTTTCACAACTACTTAAAATCCTGTGCCTTGTGCCTCAGTGTGACAATTCCTTCGACACAACACAGAAACCAGTTACCGTAAAGAGGCCTTTAGTGGAGGAAGGGACCTGGCAGCTGAGGGCCTGGCCTCCTTATGTCTGTTCCTAGGGGAGGAAGCTGAGGTCCAGAGTCGCTCAGCTGTCTAGGACCAGACTGTGGGTTCCCGAGTCCCTGGTGCTGGCTCATTCCTCTACCTTGAAGCCATCTCACTAGGTGACCACTTCACGTTCTCATTTCCTGCTTTGTGTGTACATGAGTGTCGCTGAGGGAAGAGAAAACACTGGTGGTTCACTGTTTCTGACATAGGTTCCAAGTGAGAAGGGTGACCACCAAGGTAGAGGCTCTTAGTTAGGATTCCGTATGGCAGAATAACAGAACAACCCCAAATAAGTGAATCAAGTTTATTTCTCTCATGTTCCAGCTCAAAGGTGGCTCTCCAGGGCTGGGATGGGCTTCATGGTGACAGGGGTCCAGCTCCTTACTTCATGTCCACCATGCGTGGCTCCCATGACTAGCTCCTTCGTGGTCCAAGATGGCTGCCAGACATCAGTTACTGCACTCACATTCTAGCGAGGAGGGAGGAAGAAGGACAGGGAAGACACCCCACTCTGAAAATTGCACATAATGCTGCTTAGTCAGAATTCACTCGTGCAGCTCCACCCAGCACCTAGGGAGGATGGAACGTAGCCTTTGTTTGGGTAGCCATGCATCCCGGTAAAGTCAGGACTCTAGTTCTGTGGAAGAAGAGAGAATGGATACTGAGGGAAGCCGGCAGTGTCTGTTACGGAGACACAAGGCCTGGATCCTGATTACGTGGATTCATTTTACTTATTCAACAAATATTTATTAACCGTCTACTCTGTGCCTAGGCACCAAGGAAGCCGAGCGCAAACAGACACAATCCCAGTCCTTAAGATGTTTACCTACGTGGGGACACAGACCCTAATCAAACACAAACACGGTTGTGTAAACTGTGCTAAGTGCTGTGAAGGGAAGGGACACCGTGTGCCCAGCGAGTAACGGGGACTTGAGCAAGCCTGGGGGTGGGGAGGTGGTGGGAACGGGTCAGAGGCTTTGCCCCAGGAAGTGACCTTGGAGCTGACAGCTGGAGACTGAGTAGAGTGGAGGGTGTTACAGGCAGAAGAAAGAGCTCAGGCGGGAGGCCGGCGTGGGTGCTCAGGGAGGAACTGACAGCCAGTCCTCTTGAGCAAGAGGCAGCGGGGAGAGAAGAGGGAAGAATTAGGGTCAGCCCGCATGGGGCTCTGGAGGGAGGGTGACCGTCGTCGTCGGCCTGTCTGGCACGAGATTGTCCCGGGACACGGAACTTTTAGTGCTAAAACTGGGAGAGTCCCAGGCAGGCCAGGATTGCTTGGTCACCCTTGCTGGAGGCCACAGGAATACTTGGATTCCTTTAATACGAACTTCAGCCAAGTCCCTTCTTAGACAGGCATAGCCCTGAGCCGCCGGACACCACTGGCTGGTAAACATCACCCCTCCTACTGGCCTAAGGGAAAGAGGCACAAAACACAGGCAACACTCACTGTGGTTGGGGGCGTGGCCAGTGAGACTTTAGCTGGCATGATTTCTCCTGAGAGGAATTTCGGAAATTACTTGGCATGTGATGGTATATTATTTGAGATAACAAAAGGGCCCGGGGCGGAGGAAGCCCGTACTCCACGGTGGCCTGTCTCGGCGCTGCCAGTACATCGGAATCACCTGGGAACTTAACCAGTCAATCAGAAAACGCACAGGTGGACCCAGGGCAAGGGAGATCGGCTCCATCCCAGTGCCCCGCAGGCGTGAGCGTGCGAGTGGGTGGCTGGGGATCTTACAGAACACAGACACTGCTTCCGTGGGGCCCGCGGATCTGTATTCCTAAGTGCCCGGGCGGTAGTGATGCTGCTGGTCCAGAGACCTCAAGTACAGTGTCCGCGGTGTTTGATGAGTGTCTTGGAAGCCACTGGTTTCTTTTCCCGGAGAGCAGAGCTAAAGGACCACATAGGTGCATGGGTCCGTTGAGAGGAGAGAGGTGGAAGACGCCGGGAGCCCAGGGAGGCTCCGCTTTGTGCCGCCATCAGGGGTGGGCCCCCCTCGACTTCTCAGTTGGTTCCTAGGAGTTGTGGGTTATATGATGCGGCTGGTTCCCGGTTCCAGAAGAACCGGCTCTCCGTGGTTTCTGGCTAGGATGGGGCAATAGGAAGGTGAGGCACCATTACCTCTCTCACACCTTGTTTAGAGGCTTTTCCAGCCCACTTCACTGGCTGCTAGGATTCGAGTCTTTCCTACAGGTAAGAAAACCAGGGGCACCTGGGTGGCTCAGTTGGTGAAGCATCTGCCTTCCGCCCAGGTCATGACCCCAGGGTCCTGGGATGGAGCCCCGCGTCGGGCTCCTTACTCATTAGGGAGCCTGCTTCTCCCTCTGCCTGCCGCTCCCCCTGCCTGTGCTCTCTCTGTCGAATAAATAAATGAAATCTTAAAAGAAAAAGAAAAAGAAAAAGAAAACCAAAAATAATAAGAAAAGCCAGAAAGATTTTTGAATAGGAGATGACACGCCCATTGAACGTAAAAAAGCAACAAAAACAAAAAAAAAAACCCAAACAAAGAAAAAATACCTTAACCAGTAAATCAGAGTGGGAAATGGTTTGGGGAAGGGAAGCCAATTAGAAGGATTAGTAACCATTAGGGACAGAGCCCAAATGGGTCTGACTAATGGAAAAATCACCGCAGGGCAGAAACGAAGAGTGGTTCATCTGAGTGTACCTTTAGTTCTCTCTCGGTCACATTTCATAAATGATTTGTATTGGGAGGTGGAAGACAGGCTTAATCTTTAAAGGTCTAAGAGTTGAGAGCGTGCCCCCAAAGTCCTGGCAGGCAGTGAACCAGGTCCAAGAACACGAAGTTTAGTGGGGACACGTGTCAGCTCCAGGGTTTCAAGCACAGAGCCTGCACGCGTGATGACCCCCTTGCTTCCCTTCCCAGGTTCTGAACCTGAAAGGTAGCCACAGGAGTCAGAGAATTTTATTTTTATTTTTTTAATTTTTTAAAAGATTTATTTATTTGAGAGAGAGAGAGAGAGAGAGAGAGAGCGCTCGCATGAGCAGGAGGGGCAGAGGGAGAGGGAGAGAGAATCTTAAGCAGGCATCACGCCCAGCACAGAGCCCCATGTGGGGCTTGATCTCACAACCCCAAGATCACCACCTGAGCTGAAATCAAGAGTCGAGCGTCTGACTGTACCACTCCGGTGCCCCCAGAGTCAGAGACTTTAAATGTCAGCTCAGTGAAAAAACCCACCCGTCCTAGTTATGTGACCAGATGGGCTTGCTGAGCAATGCCCGAACTGAGCTCACCTCTAAAAGGTTAGGCCCAAGGGCACCTCTCTGCCGGCAAGGGAGGAGAGGCTGAGCTGAGCGGGTTCTTCCAAACCTGCCATCAGACCAGCCGCTTTCCCTCGGGAAGGAGTCAAGTGAGAGAGGGCTGGGGCCGAGGCCTGGGCCAAGTCTCCAGGAAAGCCCTTCCAGCTGGAAATCTGAGAAGGCTGGGATGAAAGCGCCAGTCTGTGTCTCTCCCTTCAGAGGTTGGGGAGACATACTCCAGCAACAGGTCTCAAGGGCTTTAAGTTGATGGCAGGCTTAATGCGAGCTGACGGCTTTTTCTTTCGCAGCTATACAATACTAACTAACACAGGCTCAGGCCGTATGCATCCTTTGAGTGAATCATCTAGAACAGGGTTTGGCAAAGCACAGTCCCTGGGCTGAATCTGGCGCCACTCAGTGTTTAGATGGCCGGCCACCTAAGAATGGTTTTGACATTTTTTTTAATGGTTGGGGGGAAGAAAATCCAAAGAATACCATTTCCTCACATGTGAAACCTATATGAAATTAGGTCTTCATTGTCTGTAAATAACTTTTCTTGGAACACAGCCCCGCTGAATACTGTCTCATGGTTGCTTTTTGTCAGGGCCAATTTGAGAACTTGGGACAGAGACCAGATGGCTGGGAAGCCTAACATACTTTCTCTCTGACCCTATACAGAAAGCTTGCTGAGGCCTGACCAAGAATGAAGGAGTGGTCAAGGGTTTGCATCGTCTCCTGGGTGGGTCATACTCAGGACATTGGGTTCTGTCCCCTGGCCTCACTGTAAGTGTGGAGTGGATTCAGAGGAGGGTGACCCTGACAATGAAGAGACCCCCCGCCACCCACCCCGAGACTGTGTCCTATGAGGACTGGTTGAGACCACAGGAATGTTTAATCTAGGGGAAAAGCAGGCACAGTGCAAATGATGGCTGCCTTTTATGTCTGCTTGTTGATTGTTTTGAATTCTTGGAAGAGAACTGCTCCAGGAAGGCAGCTTGGAGGTTAATTCAAAGGGCACTGACCTTGAGTCAGAACGTGTTGGTTCAAGTTCGGACTTCTACTTGCATTCCCTGGGCTTCAGGTTCTTCATCCCAGAGATGAAGGGTGCAGGCGACAGCCCATCCCGTGT
Organism: Callorhinus ursinus; assembly: GCF_003265705.2. NCBI lineage: Eukaryota > Metazoa > Chordata > Mammalia > Carnivora > Otariidae > Callorhinus > Callorhinus ursinus. The sequence continues at coordinate 81,549,191 of NW_027397065.1, read as the reverse complement.
CCAGGTCCACAGTGACTTAAGATTCAGCTTTCACCTCAGAGGTGTCTTCCAGCCGGCAGGGGACGCGGTCATGGAGACACCCCACTGACCTGCAGCTTGGATGGAGCGCAGAGGGAGCGCCAAGGGGAGGGATTCGCTGGGGGCTGGTGTGCATTGGACCTTGGAGAACAAGTAGGAGCTCCAGCCCCTTCACCCAAAGCATTCTGTGATTCCGTGAAAGACTTAAAAGGTGTCGTGTAGAAGGGCAATCCCCTTCAGTGACTGAGCCACCCAGGTGCTCCGGGCCTTGCGTCATTCTGTGTCCCTGCAGAGAGACCCCCGCCCCCCCCCACACACACACCAGGGTGTGCTGAGCCCGCGGAGTGCAGGCTGCAGCACTGTGGGCCTGGACAAGCCGACTAGTAGCCTTCCCTGACAGGAGGGCATCCCGCCACCCGTCCGCCAGCTCCTTGAGGACAGAGCAGATGTCTTTCCACTTCCCATCCTGCCAGCCCAGCGCCCAGCCTAGCGTGGGGGGAGGAAGGACAACTGAGGAGGGTCTGGTGGCGGGGGAAGGAAGGCCTTCCCAGACCCGCCTGTGTCTCCTGTACCGTTTGGCTTCTGATCGCACCTCTCTGCAGCATTTCCCGCCCTTGCTGAGAATAACCCTGAAAGCCACATTCACTTTTTCGAAGGGGGCAGTGTTCCAGGACTCAGCTCAGAAAAGTGTGAGAAGCTTACCAACACCTCTGAAATGGCTGTGTCCCTCGCTTGGTCACAGCTGCCCCTAGCCCTTCACTGCCCTCAACACAGAGTGTGCGGCTGTCCTGGGACCTTTCCCACGGGTCCCTCTGCGTTCTGGTCCATCCGTAAGTCTCTCTCCGGCACTCTGTCTCCCGGGTCCTGCTGAGTAACCGTAACACGGGATGCACGCAGATGGAAGAGCCGTTGTAGGCATTAAATTCAATTTAGTATCTTTTACCTTAAATTTTAACAAGATGATTTTAATGCGTATATTTCTACACTCCCTCTGCTCTCAGGCATCTGAATTAAATTGCCTTTTACAGCTTGTGGCTCAGGCCTAATGTCCCCCCTCCATGGCCCACTGGGGATCCCCTAATCTGCTTCAGGAGAAAATCATCAGTCAGACGCAGCTGGCTGTGTAGACAGATGTGTGTGGGAAGAAGGGGTTGGGAGAGAAGTAGAGGCAGGAAGGGATGGGCTCTCTGGGCCCGGGACACCCCTGGAAGTTTTGGGGGCGAAGGAGACACTGAGGAGTTTCCACGAGAAGGAGCCCAGGGCTCCCCGGTGGGACTGCCATCTGCATAATCAACCTGCTTCTGGCCCTGCAGTGTCTTTTGGTTTTGTTTTCAGGGTTTTGGTTTTTTTTCCCTTTTGGTTTCCTGTTTGAATTATTTCAGCTTTGGTACATTTTAGAGAATGGAAAAAATTCTAAGTAGAATTTTACCGCAAAAAAGTGGCTTTCTCTCTCTCTCTCTCTCTCTCTCTCTCTCTCTCTTTTTTTTTTTTTTTCACTTCTAGTCCTGGTCTCTATCTGCCATATATAGTTTGAGTGGTGGCAGATGAGATTTGACTTTCAGATAGCCGCCTTGTTGACTTCGGGAGGCTCTGGTGCCATTCCTCCAGGGCATCTGAGCCACTTAAGTGCTAGTTCTTCCGACTGTGTGGGTTGGGGTCTCTCGCATGTCTTCGCGCTGCAGACTGGGGGGTGGGGAGCAGTGAGACCTAGTTAATCCACTTTCCAATAGGACAGATGTGCATGGTGGCCTCATTTCAGCCACCACCCAAGTGGTCCATTCCTAAAGTACTAAAATGAAATTTTGTTTTTTCTCTCTTGACGAACATGGGTGAGAACCAACTCCATAATTCTGGCAGAAGAGGCTTCATTGCCAGACCCGCCCCCCCCCACTCCCATGTTGCCTCTCCTTTGTCCTCGACCCACTTTATGTATCTTTTCCCGCTGGTTGCCAGGGTCAGCATCGCCCCAGCGACAGCGGAGGGGAGGCTGGGCGGGTCACTGCTGAATCCTCCCGGTGGGCTGGCGGACGGGGGACCCCAGTGAAGGTCCTGACATGGGAAATTTTATCCCCTCTCTGCTGTATTTGGGGAGATGAGATTTGACTCATGAGATCATCCAAGTCGGGCTGATGAGAGTTTTCCGCGAGGCACCTCATTTGTGGTGTTCTCGTCTATGGCTGTGTTTTTGAGTTGTAATCCAGTTATTGACACGTGGGGGGGGGGCGGGGAGATGGATTTTAAGTCTCTTTATTAGGGGTCTTAATTCCACTTGCCGTAGCAAATTGGATTTGAAGATTGACTCAGGGGCATACTTCACAGGCAGGAGCGCCAAGGGATCGGGCCTGCCGCTCAGGCTCCACATTGCCCTGGCTTTGAATCTCAGCTTTACGGCTTATGTTTCAATCTTTCTCTCCCGTGCGGCTTCCTCATCTGCAAAAGAAGGGTGGTTGGACTAATAGCAATACAAATAATAATGAACATGGACTTGGAGACTCGGGGTTTGCCAGATGGCATGCTCAGCGCTTCTCCTACATTTCCATTCCCCCTCACAATGGCTCCCGAGGCAGAACCTGCTCCATCCCCCACGTTACTCCGTGGGAACTGGCGTGCGGTCAGCACTCCGTGGGTGCCAGGCACTGTTGCCATCCCCAGGCTGAGAAACAGAAGCTTAGGGAGGTGAAGTCACCAGGGCATGAGCAGGGCTGGGTTGGGGCCCCGGGTGGAGGAACGTCTTCAGGTGCATGAGGGAATGAATTCCTATGGAGCACGTAGCATGGCTCTGGCATATAGCAAAACTCAAACTGTAGGTGTTTTAGCGACCAATGAAGCCATACGCTTCCTACTAAAGCACTGCACTTCCTCTCCTTAGATGAAGAAACCCCACTCCTCGGAATGTCATCGTATCTTGTATGAACCCCTCAGAGTTGTCTATGAGCTGCAGCTGCTCCTGTGGGACTTCTGGGGTCCCGCCCCCAGGTTGCTCCCTGGCGCCCACTGCAGCCCCCATGATTATGCCCCCGGGCCCTTGTTGGGTTAAGTCACTTGACCAAAAACTGTGCCAGTTAGGTAGAGGGAGGCCAGGAGTGTAAGCTTGTTTTCTAGGTTTGCACGCGAGAGGCATACTGAGCCCTCATGTGTGTGTTTGTTTTCTGATAAGTTGATCCTATCTCCCTTTCTTGGGTGGGAGGCGGGGTTTAATTTCAGGGTAAAAGCAGTAGGGCCAGGGAAGTGTGTTGTATATGTGGGGGGGAGGGGTCAGGTGAGCCATAATCTGTAGGGGATCCCGTGGAGGCCCCAGGCAGCTGCCAGAGAGGCTCATGCTCAGGAGAAGGCACTGGTTTAGGGGGTCTCAAATCAAGTGCCCCAAGGGGCCTGCCAGGAACTCAAAGGATGCCAGGGGTTGGTTAGAGTCTGGGACAAATGAGGGCAGGGTGCCCCATGGAGGAGCAGCAGCCAGACCCCACCTCAGTGACTTCAAGCCCTCCAAGTCCACACAAAAATGAGCACCAGCCAGTGGGAAATGGGCAGACGCTCTACAAGTCTCTTCCCGGAAGAAGAAATGTGAATGTGTTCCTACAGAAATGCAGACTACAGAGAGAAATCACAACCAGGACCCAGGGCCAGGATTGAGGGAAAATGCAGGCCCTTGGGACATGTGATGGGGGGGTTAATTGATGGTTTGTTCTGGAAGGCACTTTGGCAATATCTGTCAAAACTAAAAATGTACACACCCTTTGATCCAGAGTTTCCTGTTCTTGAAATTATCCTAAAAGCTACCCTTGAGCCCACAAGGACCGTTGGAGGATAATGTCTGTCTCAGCAATGTTTTTAAGAGTGAGAAATGGAAAACAATCCCAATGGTTTATTAGTAAGGCAGTGACTACGTACATATGTGATGGTCTGTCTTTATACTGAAATAATATGCATTCTTTAAAAAGAAGAATGTAGGGCGCCTGGGTGGCTCAGATGGTTAAGCGTCTGCCTTCGGCTCAGGTCATGATCCCGGGGTCCTGGGATCGAGTCCCGCATTGGGCTCCCTGCTCCTTGGGAGCCTGCTTCTCTCTCTGCTTCTCTCTCTCTCCTCCTCTGTCTCTCATGAATAAATAAAATCTTTAAAAAAAAAAAAAGAAGAATGTAGATCTATATGTAGTGGTATGAAAAGATGTCTACTTTGTATGAAGAGAAACAACAAACTGTAAAATCATGTGTAATATTCCATTTTTCTAGAAAATGTTTATAAATACATGAAAAGAAATTATGTATCACCTAGACAAAATTCTAGTTCTTGCTGAGTTTAAGGATTTACTAAAAGTATTTGCATAGGTCAGAATTGTCACAGTTGGGAAATCACTCTGAATTAATAAAAATCTTATTTATAGATGTAAAGGCAGTATAGGTTTACATTTTTAAACAACTCCCAAAAAGTTTTACTAAATAGCTAGGCAGGAGTAAATATGTAATGAACAGCTAATGAACAGATGAGTACCTGTTTTTGAAAATGCCCTTTTAAGTCATTGTAAGTATGTCTATTCTTATTTACTGGTAACTTTATTTCTTCTTTTCTTTTTTGGTAAATTTATTTGCTGGTAAATTCTTTCCTTATGAGAGTTTAAATGTATGTCAAATATCCATATGGTCAAAAATGCTAAAATTGGGGTGCCTGGCTGGCTTAGGTGGTGGAGCACGTGACTCGATCTTGGGGTTGTGAGTTCAAGCCCCACGTTGGGTGTGGAGCCGACTCAAAAAAAAAAAAAATGCTACAATTGCAGATCCTGAATTGCTGAGGCTTTTACTCCAGTTAATCACTGGAATTTTACTAAACCTTGTGCCAGGGAGGGAATGATTTCACAATGAACCCCGGGAGGTTTGGCCACTATTCAAAAGTTCTCTTCCTCATTTGTACTTCAGCGTTTTACATGCTCAAGCATAATACAATTGGGAATCTGCTGCCCATAGTAAAATACTGTAGGTATACAGTTGGAGCTTTCTGGCCCGTTCATTCTCCCTGGTCACATCAGGTATGGGAACGTATACCATACGCAGCACGCCTGTCCCCACCTCACTGCTCTTCTGAGGGGTCCACTTCCTGGAAGTGATGTCAAGCCTGCTGTTTGGGTCCCTCATTGTGTGTGTGAAGGTGATGCCATGTGTTATGGCTCATAAAGATCTAAGAGTATCCAAGTGGGCAGAAGTGCCTGGCGGTGGCATTGCTGGAGGCCCCCTGGTGTTGAGCAGAATTCCTGGAACCATTCTTGGCTTCCACAGATACACAACACAGTGCACGGGCGCCCCGTGCTGGTTCGGAAATCATCCCATTCCGTCTTGCCCCAGTGAGGTCCGCGTTTTCCCCAATATTACAGTCAAGACAATTCAGAGGAGAGAAGTCAGGTTTCCCACGGTCACACAGCCAGGGTAGTAGATAGAGGCAAGTTTTGAACGGGTCCCAGGGATTCTGGAACTGATACTCTTGATGGTTATTCCCGGTAAATTCTGTGGAACAAAGATATTCTTACGTAGAACATCGATTATAGGGGAACCGGGGGTTTCTTTAACTTTCAGATTGTATTTTTGAATGCTTTAAAAACTGTTTATGTAATCGGGGACCCCTGGGTGGCTCAGCTGGTTAAGCGTCTGCCTTCAGCCCTGGTCGTGATCCCAGGGTCCTGGGATCGAGTCCTGCATCGGGCTCCTCGCTCAGCGGAGAGCCTGCTTCTCCCCTCTGCTTGTGCTCTCCTCACTCTCTCTCTCTCTGACAAATACATAAATAAAATCTTTTAAAAAATAAATATATAAAAAATAAAAGCTTTATGTCATCAATGAGAGACACTTTGCAGGTAAAATTAGCCAATATATTTTCCCCCTTAAACAAAGCAGACTTGTGTAATTGTGATGTGCCTTTTTTTTATTATTATTAATTTCTTGTAGGAAGTGACCAAGTTCACTCCTGGATGCTAGTCACCAGCCAAACTTTAGGGACCGTGTGGAGAATAGCAAAGGGGTCAGTGATGTTGGCAGCTTCATGTCTGGTGGCCGCCCTCTGCTACTTCAGGAGGATGCACTGCGATTTCGGGCACTGGCTGAAATGGTAGGTGGTCAGATCAGCTTCCAGTTTCACCAAGAGACCCTTGCTGTTCAAAGTAGATTTTTGATATCATTTTTCCCTTTATCTTTTAGGTGGATTGGATATCTGCAGAGAAAATTCAAAAGTAAATATTTTCATATGTTATTTCTAAGGTGCAGAGAGGGTTCGAGAAGGGTGAGGAAAGGGAAAATTAAGTACCTTTTCTATTTGATTTGGTTCAGGGAACCTCAGCGTGGAGGCGGAGGTTGATCTGCTCAGTTACTGTGCGAGAGAGTGGAAAGGAGAGACGCCACGTGCCAAGCTGATGAGGAAGGTGCGTCTGCTGACACAGGTCACGGATGGTGCAGAACGCGTGTGTGAAAATCAGGAAGCAAACATTGCACTCTGCTTTACGAAGCCCAGAGATCCGCTAACCCCAGATGTGCCGTGAGGAACAACTGTGGTTCTCATGATAAAGCCAAGCAGCTGCCACACCCTGGCTTCGGGCTGTCACCTAGATAGAGCGAGGGCCTTTGAGGACCTGGTCAAAGACGTAAATGAGGCTGTAATTGCAGGAAATTTGAGGGTGGCACTCTTTTCAGCTCCTCCTGCTAGGCCTCTGGCCCATCTCCACATGCAGGGGAGACTTCTGTCCGTGGAGGGATTAGGCACCTGGATGTAAAAGATTTCGAGGATTTTTAGAATTGCCCATTGGACCAGTCTTGGTAAATATTCCCAGCAGTGCTATCCAGCCTTGTCAGCAGCGAGAAAGTTTTGTTTCAAGTACTTTTTAGCATGGTCTTAAATGTATATAGTATTTTTTTTTTTCCACTGTGGTCAGTTGTAGCTATCATCTTCCCTAAATGACATTCCCTGGCCCTGAGCTTCCAGGAATTTATCAACTGAAAGAGCAGGACTTGGACTCAGTACACACAGAAGTCACTTTAAAATGGCCTGTGGTCACATTCATAATTTAGAATTGTTTTCGTTTCTGTTGTCCACTTTATTTGGGAGTCACGCCTCACTGGCAGTGCAGTGAATTCATTTTGCTTATTCTCTCATCCGGAGGAGTTGAAAACCAAATTCTTCTTTTTGTGCGGACAGGCTTACGAAGAGCTATTTTGGCGGCATCACATTAAATGTGTCCGACTAGTAAAAAGAGATAACTATGACGCTCTGAGGTCAGTGCTGTTCCAGATATTCAGCCAGGGCCTCTCCTTTCCATCCTGGATGAAAGAGAAAGACATTGTTAAGGTACGTCCACACACTGGAGACGTGGGGGAACAACGTGTTGACAAGCATTGCCGTGCAGACGGCCGGGTCTTCCGTGGGCGGCTCTGTGTGTCCTGAGATGGAAGGAGCCTTCAAAGGCCCTACGTACCCCGTCCATCTCAGAGAGGCCGTCCTACTCAGTCTTGTCTGTTTTTAATGTCACCATCTTTTCTCAAGAAGAGCATCTGTCCTTCAAAGGCAAGGTGGTCTACTAAAATTCACTTTTTTACTCTACACTTACTGGAGTTTTGACAAACACATAGAGCGCTCCAGAGACTCCCCCCAATTCCTTTATAGTCAACCCTCTCTCACACCTAGCCCCAGGTCACCATTGATAGGTCTTACGTCCCTATCATTTTGCCTTTTCCAGAATGTCCAATACGTGGAACTATCCAGCGTGTAGCCTTTTGAATCTGACTTTTTTCATTTAGCAAAATGCATTGCCATTCATCCATGTTCTGTGAATTGGTAGTGCATTCCTTTTTATTGTTGAGTGGTCTTCCTTGACATGAGTATGACGCAGTTTGTTTATCCGTTCGTCACCTGAAGGACATCTGGATTATTTCCAGTTTTTGACAAGTATGAATAAAGCTGTTATAAATATTTCCATACAGGATTTTGTCCTTTTGGGCAAATGCCTGGGAATGAGATTGTTGGGTCATGTGGTAGGTGTAGGTTAGAACCGGTCATCTGTTTTCCAGTGTGGCTCCACCATTTTGCATTTCTACCAGTAATGAGTAAGAGTTCCAGTTGTTCCACATTCTAACCAGGATTGATTTGGGGTTATTTGTAGCCATTCTGATAGATGTGCCCTGGTATCACTATGCTTTTAGTTGGCATTCCCCTAGTGTGGAAGGATGAGTGTCTTTCCATGTGTTTATTTGCCATCCATGTTATCTTCTTAGAGAAGTGTCTGTTCAAGTCTTTTGCCCATTTTTATTTATTTATTTATTTATTTATTTATTAAAGATTTTATTTTTTTGACAGAGAGAGATACAGCAAGACAGAGAACACAAGCAGGGGGAGAGTGAGGGGGAGAAGCAGATTTCCCGCTGAGCAGGGAGCCTGGTGCGGGGCTCGATCCCGGGACCCTGGGATCATGACCTGGGCCGAAGGCAGACGCGTAATGACTGAGCCACCCAGGCACCCCTATTTATTTATTTTTAAATTATTTTTTTTGTTTTATTTTATTATTGACTGAATTTTAAGAGTTCTTTATACATTCCGAGTACAAGTGCTTTATCAGATATGTGATTTGCAAATATTTTCTCCCGGTCTGTGCCTTGTTTTGTTTTTTTTTTTTCATTTTAAGAGTGTAAGGTAGTACATTCTTTTTTTTCTTTTTCTTCTTCTTTTTTTTAAGGCAGAACATTCTTGATGAACAACCTGAATTTTTATTTTGAATGTAGGATATTTAATCTAGGATGTACGTTTAAGGATGGAGGAGCAAGTAAATATAAAGTTTCATTTTATCTAGCAAGTACTTGTCAAGTGTGTGGGTTGTGCTAGGCCTGCTGCTACTTGCTGAGGACAGAGAATACAACCGAGCCTCTGGGCTCCCCAAGCTCAGCGGGGCGGGAAAATGGATTAGATCCCTTCACTAGATCAGAGGCTTAAGTATTCCGTAATCTTATTAAATCTCAACAAGGGTCCTGTAGAATGGATAGTATTGTCCTTGATTTACGGTGGAAGATGAGGCTGAGAGGGTAAATAATGTGCAGCCTCTCAGCTGGCAAGTGACAGAGTGAGGGTTGGACCCCAGGGTGCCTCATTCTAAAGCCTGCGTGCTCCCTGACGTACTATGGTATTCTAGCATTGTTTGGGTAAAAATCATTTCTAAAGGGATATACCCAGGCAGTTTGGGAAGTGTTTTATGCAGAAAGATTGTTTCCATAGACATAATCTTCATGTAGGTTTTTGTCAGTTGTAAAATAATAAATTAAAAGTCCGATCCAAATCACTTAATCCACAAATCTAAAAGGAACTATATGCTTTTATTTAACTGTTGTTATCGTGTTTTTAAACAGAGATTGCTAAGTGAGATAAGATCATGCACCGTGATGACGTACTCTAAATTGTGTGTCCTAAGTGTTGAGGTACTAATCATGGTTGGCATCTACTTCCTTTTCAAGCTTCCTGAAAAGCTACTCTTTTCACAAGGTTGTAATTGGATCCAGCAATACAGTTTTGGTCCTGAGAAGTATACAGGTTCCAATGTGTTTGGAAAATTACGTAAATGTGTGGAATTATTGAAAACACAGGTGAGTGTTTGGGAGAAGAAGAGACTAGGAATGAAAGTGCGCCCCCCAGATATAGCAACTCTCCTCTGTCAGGCATGTCACTTGATGCCACATAAGGAGGACATGTGGCCAGGAACGTCTCTTCTAGGAACTGACGATTGGCTTTCCTATTCTTTGTTCACCTTCCAAGTAATGAACGAGCAATGTTGTACATGACAATTAGGCCCAATATGGGTTAAGGAGACCTTTGTGGGCTCTCTGGGAAACCTTAACAATCACGTACCTGTTTCCCCTCAAAAGATGGGGGTGCAAGGTGCAGACAGCGCACTCAGAAGTGCACTTCTGGGATGTGCCCTATTAATAACCTGGGCACAGCACAGATGCTATAATTTGAACTGGGAGTTTTTCCTGCCTTTTAATAGATGCAGATTTTGGATTGTTGAAATGAATCCTCCATGGTAAATACCATAACATTTCTGTGCCATAGTCTCATGTAAAACTGATATGTCACTAGTCGTCGTGAGGATTCAGTGAGTGCTTTAATCTGTGCTTGGTAAGTGAGTATGAAGGAATGCTAGTTAGTACTGTTTGTCTCTGGATTATCTTCTGTGTGACCCAACTACCTTAAGATGTCTTAGGAAACTAACTTGCGTGGCATTTTACCTAGTTGGTGGTGCTTATTTGAAAAGTGTTTCATTTTAACTAGTTTGTGATTGTAAAAGTAATACATACTTGTGGTTAAAAAAAATCAGGGTCAAAAGCTATAAAATGAAAAGTTTAAAGTTCCCCTCTATTAATCTTTGGTTTATTTTTATAAGTACTTTGAAAAATTATGCCATGGTATAGGAATTCACCTTTCCCCTGTAAATTTCCCTTTTACATCTGTATTTTTAGTGGACTGAATTTAGTGGAATTAAAGATTATTACAAGAGAGGAAGTATGTGCAACATCCTTTTTTCTGATGTTCTTCTGGAATATAAACTGTATGAAGCTTTAAAGTTTATCATGCTATATCAAGTCACTGAAGTTTATGAACAAATGAAGACTAACAAGGTCATTCCCAGTCTTTTTCAACTCCTGTTTTCCCGGGAAACATCATCTGACCCTTTAAGCTTCATGATGAATCACCTGAATTCTGTGGGCGACACATGTGGACTAGAGCAGGTAATGGGGGTAGAAGAATCCTGTGTTTGATTCAGGATGATATTGGCAGTCCTTGAACACACAGGTGTTTGGAGTTTACTTTCAGCGGTGATAAAACCCACTGCAAAGAGAGTTTTATCTTAAACCCTTAAAAAGAAGGAAAAAAAAGAGCGAGAAACCTCACTGCTCCGTGCTGTTTGCTGTGCGTCTGCCCAGCGCCGTGACCAGGGGGCCCCAGTGTGAGAAGCCTTTCTAATCTTTAACTCTGCCTCTCAGATGGTGGCAGGTTCTCCCACAACAGAGTTGAACCAGGAGGAAGTCCTGTTGGAAAATGAGATGAAGTTTGGGAAAGTACTTGGTTACTTACTAAAGATAAATAGACATTATTGAAAAATTTTAGGGGTGCCTGGCAGGCTCAGTTGGAAGAGCATGCAACTCTTGATCTCAGGGTCGTGAGAGATTCGGTGTAGAGATGACTAAAAACAATAAATGAACTTTAACTTAAAAAAAATTACTGAAAAATTTTAAAATCCAGGGGCGCCTGAGTAGCTCATGCAGTTAAGCGGCTAACTCTTGATCCTGGCTCAGGTCATGATCTCAGGGTTGTGAAATCAAGCCCCGCATCAGGCTCCATACTCTGCACGGAGTCTGCTTCTCCCTCTCTCCCTGTGCTTCTCTCTCTGCGCTTCTCTCCCTGCTCATGCATGCTCTCTCTATCAAATAAATAAATGAATAAAATCTTTAAAAAAATTTTTTAAATCCAGAGAATACTTTTTTATCCCCATAGTAAAGAGGTTTTGTTGGGCTTTGCTCTCTTAGGCAGTGCACAAAATTACCTGGCATTTTTATAAAAAATGGATATAAAACTAGTTGGAAAACTGTGATTTTTTTTATTCTGAGCATTCCTTTATTTTTTATTAGTTGGTTTTTTTTTTTTTTCCCCAAACAGCTTTTCCCTGTAAATTTTTCATGCTAGTCTACAAAGAGTTTCCTCTGCCTTCCCCTGCCTTCCACGTCGTGGGCATTTGTTCGTGTCTGTGGCCCCTCAGTGGTTCGTGCGTGGGTCTGTAAATAAGCACATTACTCCATAAGCTGCAGGAGAACATGCTCCCTCCTCTGGTGGGGGACAGGGAGCTGGAAATGTGTGTTTGTGACCTCTTTTTTTTTTTTAATTGTTTATTGTTATGTTAATCACCATACATTACATCATTAGTTTTTGTTGGAGTGTTCCATGATTCATTGTTTGTGCAGAACGCCCAGTGCCCCACGCAGAACGTGCCCTCTTTAATACCCATCACCAGGCTAACCCATCCCCTCACCCCCCTCCCCTCTAGAACCCTCAGTTTGTTTTTCAGAGTCCATCGTCTCTCATGGTTTGGTTTGTGACCTCTTTTTCATCTCTTCTCCAGATCGATATGTTTATTCTTGGGTACTCCCTTGAAATAAAGATGAAAGTGTTCAGACTGTTCAAGTTTAACTCCAGAGACTTCGAGGTCTGCTACCCAGACTTGCCACCCAGGGAGTGGCCAGAGATCTCCCTGCTGACGGAGAATGACCGCCACTACCACGTTCCCATCTTTTGAGTCCGGTGTGGACTGGGTACCAGCTCTCGCCAATGGCAGTGGTCCTACTTTCAAGGAAAGTCTGGCTGGACAACCAAAGCTAGCATCGCAGCCATTGAAAGGATCAGGACCTTCTTCAATGGAGGGGCAGGTGCCCTGGACGCAGGGGTGCACAGATATCCTTTGTTTTCCAGCAATTTCCTCCAGACCAGCCTCACTAATAAATATATTTGTGGGTTGGTGGTTTGACCTCGTTCATGTGGGCTCTGGTCATTTCACAGGCAGCAGGCCTTTCAGGGCACAGGGACAGTGAATTTGGGCAGTAGAACACCAGGAAAAAATCGAGAGAAAAAGGGGGAAAGGACTAACCGGGAAAGACTTTGTCTCTAACCTCGATGTTCTCGTTAGGAACCTTGTCTTTGATTTTGGATCTTCATAAGCGTGGCCTTATTTTAGAAGCATTACCTTCCCTGGAATCTTTCTGGTATATTGATTTTTCTAGAACGACTTGATTAACTGTAAAATTGTATGTGTGTGTTTACACACATATACACATGTGTATACATTGTATAGTTTTATATATACACATATGGACACATACACACAAATAATCACTACCTTGTAATGTTGTACAGTTTGTTTTATATTGCTTTACATTTTTTTTATTACTGTTGCATCTGACTGGTCCGATTTGTTTTATATGCATAAAAAAGATTAATTCTGTAGATGAAGGCAACCGTATGACAATTATTGAACTATTACAAAACATTAAACTGTGGTGTATTTATTTACATGTGTATTTAATGTGTGGTAGCTAGAATCATGCCACCCTAACCCCTACCATGTCTATGTCATAATCTCCAGGACCTGTGAATATGTTGGGTTAAGTGGCAAAGAAGAATAAGGTTGCAGGTGGAATTAAGGTACTAATCTGACCTGGAAATAGGTTATTCTGGGTTTTCCAGGTGGGCCCAGTATAATCCCCAGGGTCCCTAAAAGGGGACGAGGGAATTGGAAGAATGTCAGGGCCAAAGGGAAATGTAAAATACAGAACGGAGAGAGACACAACATTTCTGGCTTTGAAAATGGAGGAAGGAACCATGACCGAAGGAATGGGGGTGGCCTCTGAAAGCTGAAAAGCCAAGAGAACAGAGTCTTCCCTAGAGCCTCCAGATCTTAGCCCAGGGCAACCCGTGCCAGATCTCTAGCCTACGGAACTGTAAGGTAATGCATTTGTGTGGTTTAAGTCACTAGGTTTCTGGTGATGTGTTAGAACAACAACTGACAACTAATGTACTCAAGGTAACTAATTTTTGGTCATCTTTACTTTGGAAATACTTTTCTAGTTTATTTAGTTAATCTTTATTTTGAAGGTACTTTGCTGGTCTGTTTTGAATTTCAGTAAGTACAAAGTAACTTTTAAAACCCTGGCCAATGGTATACTACTTCAAAGGGACAAATCTGTTCTAAGAGTGACTTACTTAACATTTTTTATGCTAACGTTTTCTCCCATTTTCATACTGTTTCCACTATAAGTAAAATAAGGGACATTAAATGCTGTGGTATATAAAAATAACATCCCGATTCTTTGGTACTGAGGATAATCAGTACGTCCAATGGTACGTTGTACTCTACCTGCTGTCATTTCGTTTTCTGGTTGAAGAGTTGGAAAGCAATCAGCTCAGACCAAGGGGCTTTGTGTTACCTTGATAGCCCCATGAAATAGGAGCTCTTTTCTTTTTTTGAAATAGGAGTTCTTCCTTGATCTTTATAGTGCATTCCTGCTTGGAAGCATCTATGATTTTGTATAACTCCTGTCATTTCATTGACCCTGTCGAAAGTTATCCCCATGATCTATTACTGGGACCAAGAAAAAATGAACTCCACCCTTTGTGTTCACAAGCAGACGTGATGACAGACTGCAGCAGGCTACGGTGATACTCGTAGACTGTCTGCTCTAGACTTAGGCTTCCAGTTGGGCTGTCCAGGCACCTACCTGGCATTTGTAAATTACCACTCACCTTGCATCTCCTTACCCAATGTAGTGATTTCCACATCAGCCCAGGATTGAGAGGAAGAGCTTTTCCCAGGCATGGGCAGCCTATAGCTCTGTGACATATTAATCAATTATGTTTATCCATAACCTTGTGTTTGGGGGTGCAGGGCAGGGTGGGGTGAGAACAGATTGTGAAAAAAAGGACAGTTTGATACAAGGAAAAGTAAAAAATTAAGACCTTTAAATAGTTGCTATGTTCTGGGAAGGCATCCAAACAAAATTTTAAGGGAGGAGGCACTGGGTGTTTTTGGTCTTGTTTTGTTTTTAATTCAGTTGTGTAATGAATAACAAACTAATTGGAAGGAAGTGTATATAAGTTTAGCACGACTTTTAAAGGCCAACAGTAACTTGGAGGTGAATTTCCTGTGTGATACCAGCATTTAATGACTTTCTAACCTTGTATGTTTTAAATGATGAGAAAATTATAGCAAAAATGCAAACATATGTCCTTGTCCTTTCTGATTGTTTAAAAATTTAAGTCCAGTGCAGGGCTCAAACCCCACAATCCTCAGTTGAAGACCCAGCTGAGATCAAGAGTTGGAGGCTTAACCAACTGAGCCACCTAGGCACCCCTGTCCCTTTCTGATTTTAGAATACATTTCTCTCTTAAATTTTGACCATTATGTGGCCATACCGAGGGGTTGGATGAATACCAGTACAAGACTTTCTTATTGTGGCAAAATGTACATAACATAAAATTTACTATTTTAATCCTCTTTAAATGTACAGTTCAGTGATATTAAAGACATTTACACTGTTGTGTTACTATTCACCACCATCCATCCTCAGAACGTTTTTTATCTTCAAGACGGACTTTTTTGATAGGAGGCAAGTTTAATTCCCCTGCCTGGTACTTGGACTTCTTTTCCTTCTCACATTCTTTGTATCATGGCCTTGTCATGTCAGTGTTTTCTCCAGGCTTACACGCAGAAGTCCAGTGTGAGGGAGGTTTAGGTGACCAGATGGATCAGGCGGATTCTGTTCTACTTCATCTCCAAAGTAAAGAAATAATTACAGGTGGCTTCTGGTTTCGTCCTCGGAACACTATCATTTAAAAGGTCCCCAAGAAACTGTATTAATTCAGGGCCACCCTGGTGACTTGCATTTCTTGGATGTGGGCTTTCACAGTCTTGAACCACGTCATTTCCACCCACAGGGGCAGCCGCAGGGCCTTCCCTAGTGTGTGGGAGACCCCAGACCAAGCCAGCATAGGATCTGCCCAGCCTCCGGGAGAGAAGAGCAGCCCGAGTCAGGGCAGGGCATTCACATTAATTTTCCAAGGATTTGCCTGCAAATGAATTTTGTAGGAAAATAATTACTGTTCTATATCAGGTGCTTTCTCATATTCTAGTGAGATCAAAGAAAAAGACCATTTTAGTTCTGTCTAAGCTGATCTTGGGGAGGAAAAAAATCTGACTTCTGAGTACTCTGGAAATGTTGGGAATTCCACTTTAAAGAAGGTAAATTTTTGTGTTGACAACTAAACTGATATGTGAAAACCTATTACAAATACAAATACAGAAACGACTAATTCAGAATTAGTGTCAGCAAGTTCCTCAGATGGTGTGATTGTTTTCCCAAGAATGTGCTTCATTCACACTGCTTAAGACTAGTTACTATGGAAAACATAAAAATAACAATCTATATTTTCGTAGATCTAAAACTCAAACCGTCTACTGGGTTACTTATCATTAAGTTGACTATTGTTTCATTACCTTAGTATTGACTGTATTTAGATACACTTTTCTCCACAGACATTCAGTTTCCTTCAAATCCTATTTTCTTCACAAGGATTCTTTTATAGTCAGACACAAAATTAGGTGGGTCCAAACTGCACAATCACTTATGTTATTTGTTCAAAATCATTGGGTCTTCCCTTAATTCTCTTTGGTTTTAATTCTGTCCTATCCTGTAGGCTGAGAAAATGAAAGCTTATCTGGATTGTGTTTATGTTTAATATCAACGTGGGTTGTAAGTAATGGAAAACCACTTGCTCCCTTACCCGACAGCCCCTGGACCAAAGCGCTCTGCGGAACAGCCGGAGGTGTGTGCTGTCTGTCTGCACTTGAAGGTCACAGACCATGTGCAGAATCGAGAGCTCTGTTGGAACAAGTGTTGCAAAGCCAGCTCTGGTGGGTGAACCACACATGGCATTTAAAATTTCATCCTGGCTGGTGTCTCTTAAACAGAGAAATACTGTACTCTGTTTAAAGATCAGCTTTGTGTGTTTGGGGGTGCAGGGGTGCCTGGCTGGCTCAGTCTGTAGAGCATGCGACTCTCTATCTCAGGGTCGTGAATTCAAAGCCCCACGTTGGGCATAGAGAGTACCTTACAAAATAAATAAATAAATAAATAAATAAATAAATAAATAAATAAATAAACAAAACCCAACTTTCCGTATCTGATTGATCTATTGGTCCTCACAGTCAATGTCATCGGGGCGTAGGTTGTTCTTTAAGTCATTTTGCTTCCATCACTTATTTGTGATGATCTTGGAAAGCTTACTCAAGAGGAGTTCCTAAAATTAAAAAAAAAAAATGCTTGCTTTAAGTATTTCCAGCTTAGTTGAGATGGGCTGTAAAACCCATCTGCACAAGGAGCTTATTTAAACCAGGAATATGTTCCCAAGAAGCATTCCTAAGTACAGAAATATTTTTCCCATAGAAATCGCTTATTTGTAAATAATTTTTTTTTTTTGCTCCTAACTTATAAAGCCTCACATGGAAGATTTAGATGGAACCAAATAGAGGTTGGTGGTTAAAACAAGGTGGGAACGTAGCATTTTACAGTTTTGTTCACCCTCAAAGTTTAAAAAGGTGGAACGAGGGTCAAATCGGCAATGCGAAAATGCTATGTGGACACCGTATAGCTTTACCCCATTGCACCTTACCATCGATCAACAAATTTATCAGGACAAACACAAAAGCCTGAGACAGTCCTGGCCCCATTTCTTGTTATCATTGCCATCCCCAAGGACAAAACCTGGAAAACAGCTTGGGAACTGCTTCACGCACCGGTCAGTACATGCAAGAATTTCCTCTGGGTGCTGGCTTCTTTGCTGGACTGAGCTTCATGGAAAGGACCTCAGGGCCAGGTGAAGAGAAGCAGCTGGTGAAAACTGACCGACAGCTGGAGCAAAGACCTGAAAGGTTGCTTGAATGTCCTGGAACTTGCAGTGTGTGATTCCAAGTAGATACATTTATGACTCCCTTAAAAAAGGAGCAGAGATGAGCTGATGAATGGGGAAAATGATGTTTGTCAAAAAATATTCGTATCATTGTAGCTAAATAGGAGAGGTAAATGTATCTCTCTTAATCAGAAGCAACCTTTGGCTATCATTTAACTTGCTAGATAGATTAAAGGAAAAACTCAGCCCTGGTGGATATGTGATCTACATTTAATGCATTAGTCAGAGGTAGGTAAATGAGAAATTGTTTCCACTTGGTTTATATTTCACAAGGTAATAATGGAACACTTGAATCTGCTTGTGAGACCAGTTATATTTAGTAGTTGTATTTTTGGCCGTCCCTCCTGTAGGTCTTTACAAGTGCAGGCAAATGTAAAGATACTGTATGTACTGTACAAGAAAGGGAAACACTGCACAATTCTCTTTTTAGAGCAGGAAGGAAAGTGGCTTTTTCCCTTTGAAAATTGTGGCAGAGCAGTGCTTTTAAAATTATTCATGGTAGGGGACAAGTTTTTAAATTTTCCAATGCTTTGCAGACTGGCACTTTTGTAAAAATATAGTAAAAATGTTACACTGAGATCGGGTTGCTATAAAAGTTTCTCAGTACTTCCTGTCAATGTCTGTATGTGTTACTGCAGACTGGCAACGAAGGGTTCACAGTGATGCTGGTCTGGAGAGCACACTTTAATAGCACTAACCCAGGAGTTTCAGGCAGGAATCAATAGATTCTGATGCCATTTATCTGGGAGTTCGGGATTTTGCCCCGACTCTGGGCAGTGCATTTTTGTTGTCATTTTGTGGGATTTTTTGCTGTTACTGGTCCAACCAAGATGCTGTATGGAGTTGGTGCCATGTGTGCCTTGCTTGGGGCACCTCACTGAGGAGGCGAATGGGGCTGGGATCTCCCCTCCAGGCTTTCCTAGGTTTGTACAGTCTCTTGGCAGAAAGTAGCAAGAACCTCATTTTGATTTCGGTTCCTTGTGCTAACAAAAATCTTCATCATCACACTTTATTTCTTTACTGGATTTCAAGCTCCTGTGGGAAGGGATGTGGGTCTTGTATCATTGTGAGGAGAACAGTACGCATACAAATATCAAATGAATTCCAAATCCCAAGCTGATGAGAGCTAAGTGCAGTTGTTACTACTTAAAGAAGCACAGACTCTCATAGTGTGAGTATTTCCCCCTGAAATTTCTTTTTATTGATTCAGGACTGAAAGAGAGCTAGTTTTCAGACATCCTGGGGAGAGAAACTTCCTGAAGTTATGATACGCTGGCATACCCATCACGTCAGTGTGACCTATGGAATGGCCACAGTAGACATTAGATGTCAAGCCAAGTTTTGCTAACATTGTATCTCTAGTGAGGTTAAAATTAACCAAGGACACTGACTTCACCCAGAAACAGGTTTTTAAATAAATTATGGCTCCTGAAAGAATGTTATGAAGTGGGTCATGGACTTCTTTTTTTTTTTTATTATATATTAAAAAAAGAAAAGTATATATATATATATATATATATATATATTTTTTTTTATATATTATGTCATGGACTTCTAAAAAGGAACAGAACCTTAAGATGTCCGGGGAACACACGGGCCATGTTCCATGCTGGTGGACGAGGCCTGACCTCAGTCTGGACTCTGCCGAGTCTCCGGGGCAGGTCCCAGGTTGGAGACCACGATGTAGGGCCAGGCTGGTGTGGCTGAAGGGAAGCAAGAATATGGGCAGCCTGAACTTGCCAACCCATGGCGGGAACAACTTGAGCACATCTCAGATATTTACCAAAGTCAGAAGCAGAAGGACACACCCAAGGTGCCCAACTGAAGTCAGGAAAAATGAGGTCCTAGAAGCTTACTACCAAGACAAGAGGACAATACCTTTCAGTGGCAAGGGAGACAGGGAGGGCGCAGTTCTGTAACAGGGTTTTCCACCAGACTGTGTTAACCAGATACACCCATTATACCTTGGTTCCTGACGGTCTTCCCAGCTCCAAAAGACCACTGCTCTCCTTGGCCTTTGCAGGACTCATATACGGGGAATTGAAGAGGGGCGCAAACTAAATTTCTGCAGTAAGGAAGAACTTTGGACAAATCCATGAATTCCAGTCCTGTGTTGGCTTTATTGTGAGTGAGAAATGGTTAGGAGCTTGAGTTGCTGTTGTATGATTAGTGCGAAATATTGCCTGAGTCGAAGCCTTGTCAGGAATGCAAGATATAGGTGTTCCTGACATAGTCTGGGTTCTGTTCCAGCAGTGTGGGTTGTGACGACAGAAGCCCATGTAAGTGAGTTTGGTAGGGAGAATCCCACAGAGCAACAGGGCAGGAAGGACAGCCAGTTCCAGGAAGCTGCCTGGGCCTTGGACAGCCAAGAACTAAGGTTTGCAGCTGTGTCTCTCATGGTTCATAAAAGAGATGGTCTCATCGCTCACGATTTCACTGCCTCACTGCACACGTTTTCTCTTTTTCTCCCTGCCCCACTCAGTCTCTCTCCACCTCTGTCTCCCAGTCTTCTTCCTCCTGGCACACAAGGCTGCTCCCACCCCCAAAGGAAACTGCATCGTAGCTCATCAGTTCAAATTCCCAAGTAGAATCTGATTGGCTCAGCCCACACATGGCCCTTGAACACACGCCCCACTCCATCCAATCATCTGTGGCCAGCGCGAGAGGCCAGAGTGTCTGCCGCACCAATTCAAAATTTCTGGGAAGCGGGCGTGAGCACGGTGTGCCTTGAACCGTATCTATCGTATGTGGAGATTTTCACAGCTCAGGTGCACACCTGAGTGACCTTCCGCGATGGAAGAAGAATCTAGTTCAGAGCACCATATAATTAAGGTTAGAAATCTTATCAGTGAGCATCCTCACTGATAAAAATGTTAAGGAGTTCATTGGAGATAAGCGAAGACAAATGCCGGGTGGCACCCATGTCGCAGGGTAACCATCACACAAAGTTGCCCTCCTGAAATAGTTTTCTCGGTGGTCAGGTGGAAGATAAAAAGAAAAAAAAAGTTGCAGGTGCCCAGAGTAATTACCTTCGTGTGCAGGTTTGTTGCTGTTGATCTTTAAATAGCTGATAAGATACACATGTGGTATTTTAAAAATGCAGACCAGGGGCGCCTGGGCGGCTCAGTCGGTTGGGCCTCTGACTCTTGATTTTGGCTCAGGTCTTGAGCTCGCGGATCCTCAGAACAATCCCTGAGTGGGGCTCTGCTCAGCCGGGAGTAGGCTTGAGATTCTCTCCCTCTTCCTCTGCCCCTCCCCCACTCCCACCACTCTCTCTCTCTCTCTCTCTCTCTCTCTCAAATAAATAAATAAATCTTTTAAAAAATGCAGACCGGAAGTTCTGTGAGCTTTCCTGCAGTGTTTTGACGCCAAGAGGATGACAGGTCCTCTAAACCTTCCCTGGGTGCATTTTCAGCAACCCTTTTAGTCTGCAGTGGGTTAGCTCTGTAAAGCATTCTGCCTCAGCACTTCAACTTCAGGTTGCAAAGGTTGGATTTGGCATTGTCTCCTTCCTCCAGGTTCCATGATGACTTCCTTAATTTGTTGTTCTCTTTGTGCCTCGGGTAGTAAATTTCCATGGTGGTAGAAGTTGGCGCCCCCACTCTTAAGTGTCAGCCCGAAGGTCATCTCTGATTGTCTGGAACCACATGCACAGAATCCCAAGAGCTTTATCAAAAGTTAGTTTTATATTTACTGTAATGAAATATTGTTTTCCCTATGCCTATTATGACTTCTATAGGATATTATGTTTGTTAAGACACAGCCTGGGGCCAGGGAACAGAGTACCCAGACCCTCAGAAGCATAATCTGGTGATGGTTCTCATTGGTCAGATTGTGTTTGTGGTTTTCTAGCCATTATGTAAATGAAAACAGTGGGAAATCTTTGGAGGACCTCATGGTGACTATCAGGAAAGATAGTTTGGTATTGTAAATGGGTAATCCACTAAATTCATTTCTGGACCAATATGTATTGGAGACATTAAACTTATCTGCATTTCAAAGGTTAACGATACAGCTAAACTAAGCCAAGGGCAGTTTTGGCTTAAAAAAAGCGTGTGTTTCTGCAAGCACATATACTAAAATTGGGACAATACAGAGACGATTAGAGTGGCCCCTGCATGAGGATGACATGCAAATTCAGGAAATGTTCCATATTTTTATATAGTCAATAATATTGTAATAATGTTGTATGGTGACTGATGGTAACTACACTTCCTATGGTGAACAATGTGTAGAATTGTTGAGTCACTATGTTGTACACCTGAAACTAATATAACATTGTATGTCAACTATACTCCAATAATAAAAACTAAATAAATACAGAGAAGAGGAAATATTTCTTACAAGTTAATGATCACCAAGACCTAATGAAATGTGTAAATATACTGATCAATGCTATGAAAATCACAATAATAAAAGCAGTCAGACTTAAAGCTTTATTCCAATGACCTCAGTCATCAAGTTGAATATCCATGTGGGAAGAAGCAAGTACCATATAAAATGGATATTACTGGTGCTGTACCCATAGTTACTTATTGTTTACCCAGCGTTCCTTACTCCAGCTCAGGAAAAAAATAAGTAACTAAATATGGTGAAATAGTTTAAAAATGGTTCCAAACCATCTTCCTTACTGTACTCCTAAACCACCTCCAGATAATGAGACTTTCAATGTCAGTTTTTATGTTGAATGAGAGGCAGTGATAAAATGTTCTGACCAAAGGCATGTTCAAATGGATGAAACAAAATAGACTTTTTCAAATATTAACTGGAAAAGAATCTCTCTGCATAAAACCATTTAAAGAGGTTTATAAAGTTTAGGAATGTAAGCAAAGACACATGATGAGGGACAACCTCTTCAAAATTGTAATACCGCCTCCAAGTTCCTATTTGTAGATTGATGGTCCTAAGGAGATGCACAGTTAGATTAACAGAATCTTCAGTACCATTGTAGACCAACAGAGACCAGGAAGTTCAGCATCATCTATGTGACAGGCCAGAAAGCTATTAAATCCTTAAATACAGAGAGAATCAATTGTCACACTGAATTACTAACCTTGTGATTAATGATTGACTATCTGACAGCCACTTTTCTTTACAAGAGCGTCCTGTTTCACAGCATCCAGTCATATGTTTGGTCCTTCAGTGCACCTGCAGCCAACCTCACATTCTGTGTTTCCTCCCAAAAACTCTTTGGTCTCAAACTTTAGGCATAGTGGAAAGAGAATTTTTTGAATCTCTTCCCAAGGTTAAGCCAGGGATCTTCCAACATTATGCTTTCAAGAGAATCACCTTCCAAATTGACTATTTAAGAAACCCAGAGGGTCACATCTTAGTAATAGAGCTAAACTAGCTCAGAACAGAGGCTACTGCAGACCTACTCTTAAAGAGTTTTTCTAAAAGCCATGAAAAGATCAAACCCATCTGATCTTCCAGTAGCTTCACTGCTTCCAGAACAAAGCTAACGCTCTTTAAAGAAAGACAGCAAAGTTCAGATACTCAATAACCTAACATCCAATATTCAGCATCCAGTAAAAAATTCCTAGACATGCCAGGAATCAGGAAAACGTGACCCATAACCAGGAGAAAAAAAAGAGGCAATAGTCAATAAAAAAAAGATCCATCGATGACAGAGATGGTGGAATTAGTACACAAAACTTTGAATTATCTATTATAAATAAACTCAGCATATTTTTAAAAAATATTTTATTTATTTGACAGAGAGAGAGCACAAGCAGGGGGAGTGGCAGGCAGAGGGGAGAGGGAGAAGCAGGCTCCCCGCTGAGCAGAGAGCCTGACGTGGGGCTCCATCCCAGGACCCTGAGCCGAAGACAGATGCTTAACCAACTGTAGACTCAATATATTTAAGAATCTTTAATATGAA
Source organism: Callorhinus ursinus (assembly GCF_003265705.2). Classification (NCBI taxonomy): domain Eukaryota; kingdom Metazoa; phylum Chordata; class Mammalia; order Carnivora; family Otariidae; genus Callorhinus; species Callorhinus ursinus. The sequence goes on along the minus strand of NW_027397065.1, from coordinate 81,525,771 downwards.
TAGAATGGAAAGAGAATGAAGATACAAAAAGAACCAAATGAAATTTCTAAAGACAAAAATTAAATTGGTGAAATGAAAAAAAAATACACTGGATGGGATTAACTGCAGCTGAGACATAGGGAAAGAAAAGACCAGCGAACTTGTAGATGTAGCAATACAAACAGTTCAATCTGAAACATAGAAAAAAACATGGAAAAAAATGAACAAGACTTCAGTGACCTGGGGATAATATCAAGTGGTTTATTGTATGTATAATTGGAATCCCAGAAAACTGTGATTTAGTGGGAGGGGAGGTGAGGGAGACAGAAAAATATCTGAAGAAATAATGACTGAAAAATTCCAAATTTAATAAAAACTATGAACCTATAGATCTACAAACTTTAATTAATCCCAAGGAGCATAAACATACACAGAAAATCACAGCAAGGCACATTACAATTAAATTGCTGAAAAACAGTGATAAAGAGAAAATCTTAAAATCAGTCAGAGAAACAAGGCACATGATGTACAGAGGACCAAAGATAAGAGTGAAAGCAGATTTCTTTTCAGAAATGATGCAAGTCAGAAGACAATGGTATGGCATCTTTAAATTGCAGAGTGAAAAAGTAAAATCTGGGGTTGCCTGGGTGGCTCAGTCGTTAAGTGTCTGCCTTCAGCTCAGGTCATGAGCCCAGGGTCCTGGGATCGAGCCCTGCATTGGGCTCCCTGCTCAGCAGGGAACCTGCTTCTCCCTCTCGCACTCCCCCTGCTTGTGTTCCCTCTCTCACTGTGTCTCTCTCTGTCAAATAAATAAAATCTTAAAAAAAAAAGAGAAGAAAAAATAAAATCTGTCAACATAGGGTTCTCTATCCAGCAAAAATTTCCTTTAAGATGTTTAACTTAAGGGGTACCTAGCTGGCTCAGTCAGAAGAGCAGGCAACTCTTGATCTTGGGGTCATGAGTTCAAGCCCCACATGGGGTGTAGAGATTATTTAAATGAATAAAACTTTAAAATGAAATGAAATAAAATAAAATGTTCAACTTAAGGTGAAATAAAGACTTTTTACAATAAAAGCTGAGAGACTTTGTAATTGAATATCACTGAAATAATGTTAAAGGAAATTCTTTAGGCGGAAGAAAAAACCAGATGAAAACTTTGATCTACACAAGAGAATGAAGCACACAAGAAGTGGTAAATATGTGGGTAAATATGAAAGTATTTTATTTTCGTTAAAAAAATTCAACTATGTAAAGCAAAAATAAGCGAAATGTATGACAACAATAGCATAAAGGATGGAAGGGGAAAATGGAAGTATACTGTTATAAAGTTATTACATAGCATTCAAATATTATTTAAAGTAGACTTGGTAAGCTAAGGAGATATGTTATAAACATTAGCACAACCACTAAAAACTAAAATGTAGAAGTATAGCTAATAAACCAATAGCAGGAAGTGGGGGGGGAATGAACAGAGAACAGATGGGAAGAATACAGAAAAAACAGCAAAGGACAGACAGGCAAGTTGGGGAATTGTTAAGGAAAACAGCAGGCTGTTGAGATGCTATGCACCACAAGAGAAGAACAGCTATCTTTCAGATGGGCTTATAGTTGAAGAAAGCAATAATCAACTGAAGGAACAGGTAAGGATTAAAGAATCATCATGGAACAGAAATGGGAAGCTTTTGCTTTTTGAAATATTTGGACTCAAGATCCATCTCCCAACTTCTCAGAGTGTTAGGGGCTCCTGTTTGTGCCTACTCAGATTGATGCCCTTTCTTTCCTCCAGGAAGAGAAGTGTTATTTACAACTGTTGTGTTGTGGGCTCCTACGGAAATGTACTCTGACCTCTTACACAACATTTTTACTTAAGCCAGACCAAAGGAAAGAGTGGACATTGAGAGATCAAATGGCTGCCTTCCACTCTGTTCCCTTTAAAAATCAATACTTATTTTTTTCTTCTTAAGGAAGCTGCATCTGACTTTATGGAATTTGGCAGAGTTAAGCATCCTGTGCTAGTTATTTTGATATTTAAATATGAGTAAGATTGGTAAATGGCAACTAAAATGGAACCATTTGAGTAAGAATGGAAAACAGTGAAACAGAACCATATACGTTTTGTTAGATTTTTTGTAGAGCATTTTATCCACCTACTCCAACGTAGTAATGCAGATGAAAACATGAAGTTATGTGATCAGACACAATTTTGCTGTTCAAACATTTGTGGAGCTTTTCTATATAATTTCTTATTTTGAAGTGTTAAATCTGATAAAATTCCTTTATAATAGTGTTATATGGGGTCCAAATTAACATTCACCCTACAGATAAATTCTGATATGACAGGATGGATCATAGAGAAATATGTGTAGTGGACATGCATCTGCAGTTATGTGCTGAAATTAATCTTTGGATTAAGTTTAGAAAAGTGGAAGATTAGATGCATACCTTTTCATTTATACCTCATCCTTAGAAATGGGCCCATTCCCAGGCCAAATCCAAGATTATGTCTTAGAAATTTGTGCCCATATGAAGCATGCTTAAGAAGACAGTCCTTGCCATGAAGGCTGTTGACAGAATAACCTGAGCATGTCCAAGGCAGGTGTCTGGGCTTCTAATGTCATGGGAGACTATGTGCTCCCCGAATAAAATAAATTGTTTGATAATGCAATGGAATGACTTGTTAAAGAATTCAGTAATAAAAGTACCTTTCATGATTACAAGCTATATTGAATTATTTCACAAATATTCGCTTAGTTTATCACATGTGTAATTGTTGACAAGTTTTGGATAAGGAAATGAAGTTAACAGAGGCAAGCGACTTGTCTAGGAGCTCATGCTGACTGAGCACCAGCACGTAACAATCAATCGATATATTTTGCTAACTGGACTAATAATGTAGTGTAGCAGTTATTTCATTTCCTGCTTGAATTCTCACAAAATGTATACATAAAGGCAATCATGTCTGCCATAATATATGACAGCGTTAAAAAGAAGAAAAGCACAACAGAGATGTCACTTTTAGAAAACTTCTCTAGGACCTGGGTAGCCTTTTGAAGGGTACCTTTGAAAGCATAGCCTATGCAGGGGAACTGTCCCTGGTGCTGAACCTGCCATAAAGCAAGTAGGTCAAAGAACGGCCTTCACCAATTTTTTGTACATATTTTTTTCTGGGTTCCTATTACCAATGACAATACTATTTTTTTAAAGATTTTACTTATTTGAGAAAGCGAGAGCGAACGGGAGAGAGAGAGCATGAGCTGGGGGGAGAGGTAGATGGAGAGGGAGAGGCAGACTCCCTCCTGAGCAGGGAGCCTGATAGAGGGCTGGATCCCAGGACCCTGGGATCATGACCTGAGCCAAAGGCAGACGCTTAACTGACTGAGCCACCCAGGTGCCCCACCAATGACAATACTATTAATAAAAATTATATTTGTGAAATATTTTCCCATTTTGAACATTTTAAAGACTATTTTTTAGATTACAACCTTGTTATTTACACATTAAATTTACATTTTAAAGTGTAAATTCAGCATATTCTAGTACATTCACAAAGATGTAAAATTATCATCACTATCTAATGTCAGAAAATTTTATTACCACAAAAGGAAATTCTACTTCCTGTCTCTATAGATTTGCCTATTCTGGAGTTTTCATAAAAATGGAATCACACAATGTGTGACCTTTTGTGACTGGCTTCTTACTGTAACATCATGTTTTCAAGGATTATCCATGTTTTAATATGTATCAGTACTTTGTTACTTTTTATTGACAGGAAATAATCCATTGTATGGATATACTACATTTATTGTTTCTACTTTTTAACAATACTGCTACGAACCTCTGTGTACAAGTTTTTTTGTGTGAACATGGTTTCAATTCTCTTGGATATGTACCTAGGAGTGGAATTGCTGGGTTATATGATCTTTTCAATATCTTGAGGAACTGCCAAAATGCTTTTCCAAAGTAGATGCGCTATTTTATATTTCCCACCAGCCATGTATGGATATTCAATTTTCTCCACATTCCTTGCCAACATTTGTTATTGTCTGTCTTCTTGATTTTAGTCATCCTAGTAGGATGTGAAATTTCACAATTGTGAAATTGTGTCTCACTGTGGTTTTTTTTACTTGTGCTCACATTTCCCTAATGGCTAATGATGTTAAACATCTCTTTATGAATTTATTAGTCATTTGTTATCCTCTTTGGAGAAATATCTATTCAAAACTTTTGCCCATTTTTAAAAACTTGGGTGATTTTTTTACTGTGGAAGTGCAAGAGTTCTTTACATATTCTGGATCTGAGTCCCTTATCAAATATGCCATTTACAAATATTTTCTCTCACTCTACGGGTTGTCCTGTCACTTTCTTGATGTTGTAAAGGACGATTTTCAACACAGTGATCCTTCTCTGTTTCTTCCCAAACCTTCCCTCAGCAACTCTACAAGGGTTTGTTAATAGAATGTAGTAAGAATTCCAATATCTGTGCTCTTAATAGCACATTATGAAGCAGGGAACTCATTTACAGTACACTTGTTGGGAAATATCACATGAAAGAATATTTTTAGTGGTTCTCTGATAAAAGACTTGTTTGTCAAAGTGGATGATGCAGAATATATGACATCTGTTCCCTGCAGGAGAAGAGGCATGCCTCAAATGCTGTACTTTTCTCATTATGCTGAGCCTACTCTCCTCTTAATAATACAAACTCTGCTTGAAAATCTTGCCAAGACAAAAGAGAAGTAAATGGAAACATAAAACTGTTTTCTATCCTAACAAATATTAAGCTCTATTTCCAAATTCTGTTCTTTGGCAAGAAAATACATTTCTTTTACACAATCAGAGAGATTAAACTATTTTTTAATTGGAAAATATTACCTTCTGCAAGAATTTTTTCCCCTTTAGTGGAAAGCAGAATAAGAAAAATGATCTAGTAAGTTAACTGAGGTCAGATTTATGCCCTTGAAAGGTTCTAAATGCAGCATTTATCCAACACCAACATTGAGTTGAAAAAATATCTTCTAACCCTCATAGCCCTGAGCCAAAAATATATCTCCCCTCTATTGGCAGTTCTCCACTATGTGCTTAAGTTAAGAGAATCTTCTTCCTCCTGCTAAAATCAGTAATTGCTATCAACATAATTGAAAAATCATTCAAACATTTAAAGCTTAATTTGTTCATAGGGTAAATTATATTTATTAATACTTATTTTAAAATGCTTATTTTGTTGGACAGAAAGGAGACTGATATAGTAGTTTCAGGTACAAATATCTGAAATTCCCATTTAATTTATATAGCTTTCACCCTAGTATCCCAAAGTCATAACAGTTAGGGTCATTTATATTTTACCCAAATAAATCTTGTGTAGGTTTGCTTTTTGAAATAAATACATAGTGGAAGTCAGAAAACCTGAATTCTGTTTTTGTTTTAAGATATTTTTTCTTAAGTAATCTCTACACCCAATATGGGGCTTGAACTTACACCCCCAGATCAAGAGTTGTAGGCTTCACCTTCCAAGCCAGCCAGGTGCCCCCGGAGTTCTATTTTTGATGTTACCGTGATTTCTAGAAGACAGTGAACTACTGCTTTAATTTTACATCTTTTGAGGCTGCTGCATGAATGATTAACTAAAATCGGCTTTGAACTTTTCTCTAGTGCTACTACCAGAATTACAGTAAAGCAAGAGTTTTTCTTTTGTTTTGCATTGGGTTTTTTTGTTTTTTGTTTTTTGTTTTTTGGTTGGTTGGTTTTTTAAACACTGTTCCCTACTGGGTTATGGGGAATTCACAGTCAACAACAAAAGCCCTGACTTAAGAGTTGCCTCAACCAAGTCACCACTTGGGTCATTACCCTGATTTACGTAGCATCAGAGAGATGAGAGCATTCTAGAGGCCTGGGCTCTGTCAACCTCCACCCTCTCATTTGTCAAAAATTTCAGAGCAGGCACAGAGCTGATGAAGTTTGCAAAACCAAATTTTGGGAAGGATTCACTAGAAATTATTATGAGACCTGGGGAACAAATTTCCTATCACCTGGTGGTCTAGAGAATGTCATTCTGCTGGGATGTCTCCAAGAGCAACAGAGAGCATTGGCTAACCAAGTAACAATCAGACACCCCGAAATGCTACCAGAGCTAACTTCCATTAAAGGAACAAGGACGAAATTAAATTTCAAGAAAAATATTTTTTTAAGTTCAAATGAACCAAGCAAATATTTACTTCTTACTTACTGTGTGCCAGGAACCGGGCCAGTCTTTATCCAAGGAGATCACATTATAATGGAGAGACTAATGGAAAACAAATACTGATAAAGCTATTTTATACCTATCTACATTTGGAACCAATGGAAATGGAGAAATTAATTCTCACAGGGAACTGGAGCGTGGTAGAAGTTATAGTTTAAAAAGTAGGGTGAACCAAGTTGTGAAGAACTTAGAACGTCACATCAATAACAAACAATGGGGAACAATCATTTGAATTTTAAAAGAATGATTTGGGGGACACCTGGCTGGCTCAGTCTTTAGAGCATGCGACTCTTGATCTTGGAGTTGTGGGTTCAAGCCCCACACTGGGTGTAGAGATTACTGAAATATAAAATCTTAAAAAAAGAAAAAAAGGAATGACTCCGATTGAAGCATGGCAAATGGGATGAGATGGAGGAGAGATGCAGAGACAGGGAGACCAGTGAGAGGATTAACTGGAGATAGGAGGGAAAGAAGAGAGGGACTTAGTATAATGAGGCCTTTTTTGATAACCTATGTAAAACGGCATATCCTATAACTCACGACCTTTTACTCTGCTTTTCCCCCCATAGAACTTGCCACTAACACACACACACACACAAACACACACATACACACGCACGCGTGCGCGCATGCATGCAAGTATTAGCTATTGTTCATTTCACTACTGGAATATAAAATTCCTAGGGAAAGGGATATCACTGGATTAACTGTTGTATCCCCAGTGCCTACCGTGAAAGATGTGATGTAGGATGAATGAAATGGCTAACTTAATATGTGGATTTCAATATCAACTAAGATAGGAAATGTAGAAGGAAAGGAAGGTTTGCAATGGATTCAGTGTGAAGCATGAGGATTTCGAGGTGTCACAGGGAATACATGGTCTGGAACTTGGTAGAGAAGATGGGACTGGAAATTGACATTTGGAAGTCATGGGTGCTTAGGTATCAGTAAAATAACAAATTTCTAAATAAGGAGACATGATATACTTCATGTGGGTCTCGGAGTTCTGTGTGACTTCTGGTCACCAGAACTGTTATCTTCATCATCTGCCTCGCTACACGGGATTTGAAGATCCCACCTTACAGCTGCTAAGGCCATTGGGAATGCTGTTCTGTGGCCGTGCCAAATACACAGCTGCCTGGCTATCCCTGTCTACTCTGTGATTAGCTCTAGTTTATTTCAGAGTTCACAATGTATATATGTTTTCAGTCCTTTGGAGAGTTTTAATATTGTCTGCTGACCATGTCTTCTTTTCCATTAGCCCCTTGAAATAACTACTCCCTAAATATAAAACACACACACCCGTGCACACGCACACACACGTCCCTGATGAATCATTTGATAAACCTTGAAATGAACAATGAATACCACAGGAATAAGTAATTTGAAAACTCAAAAAAGATTCAGTGGAAATAGAGATGTTCCACAGTTCAATAGTCAAGACTCTTCAGCTGGCCGCCATGACATTTCTTGTTATCCAGGGTCAACCAGAGCTCACATATTTTTGTTCTTTAGAATAACAAGGGCATGATGGTTTTGTAGTAAGTGTAACCCATGCCTGTTCCCTTCTCAAGGTATTTCCCAATGTGACTTTCAGTTAACAATTACCTGGATGTGATAAGATAACTCGATTTGACTGCCATTATGAATGTATCTTGAGCTCTCAGACTTCTCACAGTGATTTGATAGCTCATTTCATTAGAAGAATAAACTATAGTATAATTCACTCCACTAGCTTTTAAGCAAATCTGAATCATACAGTGTATTAAATCTCATTAGGGGTTGGATATGGTGAATATCAAACATTTGTTATAGGCTAAGACTATTCTAAGTTAAGACTCATCTGTCGTTGTACAAATTAGATGGATTATAGTATTCATTTATTAGATGTTGTCATTACATTTCATTTACGATGGGATCATTGTTTATAAGACCATCAAAATACACTTTCCCAATGACCTCTATGGGTTATGCTCCTTTCAGGAAATGTTGCCACTTTAGAATGGCCATGTCCGTGCTTAGAGCAGAAGTAGTTCTGAACTTTCCCCAAATGTCAAATAATTGCTCTATCAGATACCCTCTGACTTCCTCAGCTGCCTTCTTCCCTCTAAAGGCACCACTCACCTCCTAGGCTGTGCCCCTTCCAGCACTTTTGCTGCATGTGGCAGGGTGGCTGAAATCTGAGTTGAAGGCCAAGGCTTGATGTCTAACATGCTTTATCGCTCCCCACCCCCCAACTTCTGGGCTTGGATGAAATGCTATGCTGTGCAGAATGGACTCTAGCCTCCCAGGTGGCCACTGAGGGGCTGGATGATGTGACCCAGTGCTGTGGGTGAGTCAGCTTTCTGTGGGGCGAATCTTGATGAAGAGGAAATAGGAGGTGGGGCTTGGGGGAGTCAGGCGGGCAGTGTCTTCCTCCCATGGAATCCTCTGAGATGCAGTTCTTTCTTGCAGCCCTTCTGGAGGCCTCCAATGTGCCAAGCAAGCATTGACTGACTTTTTAAAAAAAGTGTTTTATGGAGAGGAAGCCAGCATGGTAACACATTATATCACTTCGCATCACCTCCTTCCTTGGCTCATTTTTTTCCTTTCTCACATTCATTCTTTTGGGTCTTCATCTTCTGTTATGGACTGAATTGTGTTTTCCCCAAAATTTATAGGTTGAAGCCTTACCCCCCAATGTGACTGAATTTGGAGATGGGGCCTTTATGGAGGTAATTAAGGTTAAATGAAGTTATAAGGGTGGGGCCCTAATTAATAGGACTGGTAGCCTCTCATAAGGAAGAGACATCAGAGAGCACTCTCTCTCTCTCTCCATGTGTGCAGATGAAAGGTCATGTGAGGGCATAGTGAGGAGACACCATCTGCCAGCTAGGAAGAGAGCTCTCACCAGAAACCAGCCCTGACAGCACCTTGATATTGGACTTCCAGGCTCACTGTGAGAAAACAAATTTCTACTATTTGAGCTACCTAGTCTGTGGTATATTGCTATGGCAGCCCAGCAGACTAATACAACTCCTAAATCAAGTATAATGTTCTGCTTTCTTGAAGACCTGCATTAAGACAATGACCATAGGGACGCCTGGGTGGCTCAGTTGGTTAAGCACCTGACCCTTGGTTTTGGCTCAGGCTGGGATCTCAGGGTCATGAGATGGAGCTTCTCAACAGGCTCCACACTCAGGATGGAGTCTGCTTAAGACTCTTCCTCTCCCTCTGCCCCTCCCCCCTGCACTCTCTCTCTCTCTCTCTCTCTCTAAAATAAATAAATAAATCTTTAAAAGAAAAAAAGACTATGATCATAAAAGGGGTGCTGGGTGGCTCAGTCGGTTAAATGCCCAGTTCTTGGTCTTTGGCTCAGGTTGTGATCTCAGGGTTGTGAGATTGAGCAGGATCCTATGTCAGGCTCCATGCTCAGCAGGGAGTCCGCTTGAAGATTCTCTCCCTCTGCCTCTCCCCTGACGTGCCCTTGCATGAGCTCTCCCTCTCTCTCTCTCTAAAATAAATAAATCTTTTAAAAAACCATATAAAAAATAAAAAAGACTATGACCATAAAAAATGTAGAGGATAATTTTAAACTTTTAATTAATAAATTCCCTTTTAGTGTGCAAATTTCAGGAGCTCAAACACTTGTCCGTGTTAATGAAGATTGTTTAGATGAGCATTTCCAAAATGTGGCCTGGGACCCTTTCAGTGGGTCTATGAGGTCAATATCAATTTCAAGATCAGTTTTTAAATCCCAAAATGTCATTTGTCTCTTTTGTTCTCAATCTCTCATTAGTGTCTTGTGGAGTTTTCCAGAGTATGGTATTGTAGCTGTTTGAACACAGAAGCCGACCTCAAAATCCAGTTCCATTCTATTAAGCCAGACATTAATGAGATTTGCAAACACTGAAACAATGCTACTCTTCTCACCACTTTTTTTTTTGAAAATATAGTTATTCTTTTTTTTTAAAGATTTTATTTATTTATTTGTCAGAGAGAGAGAGGGAGAGAGAGCACAAGCAGGGAGAGCAACAGAGGGAGAGGGAGAAGCAGGCTCCCCACCGAGCAGGGAGCCTGATGTGGAGCTCTATCCCGGGACTCTGGGATCATGACCTGAGCCGAAGGCAGATGCTTAACTAACTGAGCCACCCAGGCATCCCCAAAATATAGTTATTCTTCATTAGATGTTATGCCAATGTATAATGGGTTTATTTTTCAAAAGAATTAGTACATATTTTAAAAATCTATCCATTTGGGGGTGGCTGGGTCATTGGGTGCCTGCTTTTGGCTCAGGTCACGATCCTGGGGTCCTGGGATCGAGCTCCGTGTCGGGCTCCCTGCTCGGCGGGAAGCCTGCTTCTCATACCCCCCTGCTTGTGTTCCTTCTCTCGCTGTCTCTCTCTCTTTCAAATAAATAAATCAAAATCTTTAAAAAAAATCTATCAATTTTAATATCTAAAACAACAAATATCAATATAGAGAACCTACATAAACAAAAGCTCATTGAGGTCCTATTTTAAAATGTGGGTTTTATTATCATTCGGGTAGGGTGAGGCCAACAAATCAGGAGATGACTTATTGAAGGAATAGTTTGTTCTCGAGTCGGAGGCATGCCTTGCCAGACAAGCCCACAGGGGAAACACCAGAGTCAGTCAGGGGGCAGGAGGGAGGGGAGAGCTGAGGAGGGAGCCTTCACTGTGTTCCTTTATCACATAAAGGAACAGGTGAGTCAAGGTAAGCAGGTTTAAGATTGGTTAGTTGAATTCAGTAGGCTCTAGGGTGTTAGGGGCTGTCCTGTGTGGTCCTGTGTCTGGCCCTGGGTGATGAGGACAGGGGCATATTGGTCCAAGTGTAAGAACCCGATGAAAGCCTGATAAAGGTGGGGGGCAAGGTATGGACTTTGGACTGGCTAGTTTGCATGTGAAAGGTGAGCTCACACTTGAGTAGCTTGTTATCTCTAGAGCTAAACTAGCCTGGGCCTGCACTCAGATGCCACAGCATCAAGAACACGGAGAACAAATTGGTGGTTGCCAGAGGGGAGGTCGGTGGGGGATGGGTGAAACAGATAAAGGAGATTAAGAGAACGCTCATCTTGATGAGCAGTGAGTAAGTTATACAAGTGTTGAATCATTATATTGTACACCTCAAACACTGTTCTTAATAGTTTTAAAGAGTGTAACGAATGTAGAGATGTTCAAAGACAAACCGTTTGAGAACTGGGCTAGGTAATGTGCAAGAACAAAGAACCCTGTAAAGCTCAATGTCTCAACACAGTAAAGGGGATTTTTCTTTTTCTTGTGCATGCGGTCTTTACACTTTTGAAAGGCAGCATACAAAAAGAAAAAAAAAAAAAAAAAAAAAAAAAAAAAGGCCAAAATGTCAGAACAAAAGAAAATTGCCTAATTAATTACCTTAGCTTACTGAGAAACTCCTTTTTATCCTTATTTTTCTCATTTTTTTCCACAAATTAGTGAAATTTCATCACTACTTAGAAGGAGTTCCAGGACTAGATCTGGAAGTTCCCGATGTCTAGATGAATTATGGATGGGCAGACATGAAGGGAAGACCCTACTTTGTTCACAGGCTGAGAGAAAGAACCTGGCAGAGCGGGGAGGTTGGAGACGTTGGAAAGAGACCCTCGGTGGAAATCCTGGAGGAGCTGAAAGGACAAGGGAGGGAACGGTGTGTGACAGGAGGACAGACAGACACATCTTCCTCAGAACCTGGCTGCAGAGGAGGGTGAGAAGATGCTCTTGATGATAAGTTAGTGAAGGAGAGAACTTAGAGAGCCTGCCTCTTTTTTTTTAGATTTATTTTATTTATTTTAGAGAGGAGGGGGCAGAGTGAGAGAGAATCCAAGCCGATTCCACTGAATATGGGGCCCAACCCTGGTCTCGATCTCAAAACCCTGAGATCAGACCTGAGCTGAAATCAAGAGTGGGATGCTTAGCTGACTGCACCACCCAGGTGCCCTGAGAGTCTGCCTTTAATGGCACTGGTGTTCTCTGAGTCACGGGCAAGTTCATTGCTAAACATGGTGAGAGCAGGGAATGGGGAGGGCTTAAGGGCCACTGCAGGACATGGGGAAGGACGTGGGCCAAGAACAGGCAACAGGTGATGGAGCAGAACTGAGGCCCAGTTGAGTTTAGACCTTAAACGGTAATAGCATGAAACCCATGGTAATATTCTCCCACGGCTTCTTAGCTCTGACATTTAACAGACTAGGGGTTGGGTGAGTGTAGGGAACTGATGTTTATTGAAAGGCTGTGTAGTAGAATGGTTGAGGGTATGGCCTTTGAGGTTAGCTGACCTGGGTTAGAATCCTGACTCTGTCACTTACTTTCCTGTTCTGTGAAATGGGGCCAGTAATAGTCTCGTGGTGGTGTTTTCATGTGGGTAATAATGGTTTTGTGGAGCTGAGTTGAGGACTAAAGGACTTAATATATGCTATGGATTTCCCTTCCAGGTCCCCAGCTCCACCTAGCTCTTGTGGTTTTCTGCTTGGGTGAGCGTCGGGCTCTTGAAAAGCAACAAACCCAGCTTCTCTCCTGTCCTCGCCCATTTCCTCTGAGGGCTTGCCCTGCTCAGGCTCCTCCTCACAGATGGTGGGTGAATAAGGGGCGGGTACACACGGCTCTTTCCTATTGTCTTCTCAAGCTATATTTTGGCATAATCTCCAAGTCCGACTTTCCTTGGGCCTTCAGGTTTGCATCTCAATTGTCTATTTTACTTTTTAACTTTCAAAAAGATTTTATTTATTTATTTGAGAGAGAGAGAGCACGAGTGGGGGCACGGGGAGGGGTAGAGGGAGAGGGAGAAGCAGACTCCCCACTGAGCAGAGAGCCTGACACGGGGCTCAATCCCAGGACCCAGGGATCATGACCTGAGCTGAAGGCAGACGCTTTACTGACTGAGCCACTGAAGCGCCCCTCAATTACCTGTTTTAGAAGTAAAATACCACCCGTTCATCCATGTGCCCTCTGGGTAGGTACCTCTGGATACAGGGAAAGATCACAGATGTAAAAGATGCTAAAGATAAAAGCATGAAAATATATTTCAAAAAAAAATCTCATTTCACCTGTTACCTCTCTTAAATCTATGAATAGATGTTCTCATCCCTTTAATATACCCAAGTCTGGTGCTCAGAGGGATTAATAATGTGCTCAGGATTACACAGCTCTTCATCAGTAGTAATTCAGTTCTTCGTGCTCTCCCCGCTAGGTGCTGTGCATTGCCTGGAAGGGCCACGCTGGTACAGGTGGGCGGCCTCAGGGATGGCGGCACTGGAGGGGTGGGGAGTGGGGGGGGCGGTTGTAGGAGTTGATGAGTGAGTAGCTGCTCATTGTTAACACAGAGGCAAGAAAAGAAAGGGGCTCTGTGGGTAGAGAAGGGGGAACTGATAAACAGGGAGAGAAGGAGGAATGAAGGAGCTGGAGGTCTCACTGAGATTGATGAGCGAGGGGGCGGGGGTAAGGAGAGGTGACTTCTGACAGGGGAGTGTGAGGTCGACAAGTTTAAGGGGGTTTATTCCAGATGATGACAAGGTCTAGGGTGTAGCCATTGGACAAGCTAGCTAAGGAGAAGTTGAACACAGTTGGTGGGGAGGCCACTCTGAGCTGTGAGTTTCAGTCCTTTGTTTGAGGGAATGTTGAAATGATGATATCTGGTGTCAAAGTCCTTTATAAATGTTTGAGAGTGATCTTGGAGTTGATAAAGAATCTGCAGGGGAGCAGAGACCCAGAGCTGATGCAAGGCAGGAGCCTCCCCGGAAAGAACCTTGGTTTTTAATTGTAGCACGTGGCAATTCTCATACATGACTTCCTATGGTCCTCCTAGGAATCCCGTGGGAGGCACACAGGGCAGGAAACAGACCTTCTCCCGGAAAACCAGCCGTTAAGTGTCAGCACTGGGACTCAGATTGTGTCCTGACTTGATCCAAGCTAGCTGTAGTTTTCTGCGAGAACCTGGTTTCTCTACGTACTAGTTACAGTAGGAGTTCAACCCCTTCGAAAGAAAACGTATAGACTCTACCTAGAAAAGGAAGAACATCTCTCTATGTTTTCTTCACCCAACTCTTTGCTACAAGTGTTCAGCCTGTAAATAAATGGTGGTGGCCAGCTACTGAGTGGGCAGGAACTGGTCCAGGAGAGGTTCTTATAATGCCACCTAGTGTCCATGAATGGACTTACCCACAAAGCTTTGGCTATAAATACATACCCATTTTTAAGTAGTCCTACACCCTATGTGGGGCTTGAACTCACTACCCTGAGATCAGAAGTCACATCATGCTCTACTGACTGAACTAGCCAGATCCCCCGAGGCTACAAATATTCTTAAAAATAATTTATTTAGGAAACTGCAAGTAACGGATTAAATTTGCAAGAAAATAGCTGTTAAAACACCTAATATTTCTTTCTCCCTACCAGATAGATTTCTTAACCTGGATTCTTGATTACCCTGAGGACTAGACCAGTTCAGTGAACTACTTCATTCCACAGAACAGAAATTATGACCTTGTGAGATCCAAGGTTATTGTAAATTAACACTTTTCACAAGGTCTTGGATCACCTGGTATAGTGAAAAGATCACTAGGCTTGGTGCCAGAGGTGTCTGAGACATTCAGGTCTTGACTTGGGGGAATGGTGTATGCAAAGGTGCTTCACAAACTGTAAAGTGCCAAGCAAAAGTATTAGACAGAGCTGTTATTTCACCAGCATTATTCCAGGCCCTCCACATGCCTCCCTTCTAATCCTGTAAGAGACCTATAAGAATGACTATCTAGATTTTATATCTAATGAAACTGAGGTTCAGTGAGGTAAATGACTTGCTCAGGGTCCTATAGCTAGTTTTCTCTTTGCTATGTACATGCCACTATGATATTGATATAAGCAATTAATACTAAATTCATTCAACAAAAATTTGTTAGTGATCACTGGTACCATCCAATGGGTTAGGAACAAGACATATAAAGATTTATGAGCGTTATGAACTGAATGCTTGTGTCCAACTAAAATTCATATGTTAAAGCCCTAACCCCTATAATGTAACTATATTTGGAGAGAGGGCTTTTATGAAAGTAATTAAGATTATAAATGAGGTCGTAAGACTAGGGCCCTGATACAATACACTTAGTGTCCTTATAAGAAGAGGGAGAGACGCCAGAGCAAACCACCTTCCAGCCCCATCACCCAGGCCCCATGAGCACGCACAATGAGGAAGGAGTTATCTACAGGCCCAGAAGAGAGCTCTCCCCAGCACTTAACCAGGCTGGCACGCTGATCTGAGACTTTCAGCTCCTAGACTGAGAGAAAATAAATTTCTGTTGTTTAAGCCTTTTCAGTCTATGGTTGTGTTTTTTGTTTTGTTTTGTTTTGTTTTTAGAGAGAAAGAGAGAGCGTGAGTATGTGAGGCAGGCAGAGGGGCCGAGGGTGAGAGAGAATCTTAAGCAAGGCTCCACGCCCCAGCGCAATTCAACCAACTGTGCCCCCCAGGTGTTTTTACGGCCGCCCAGCGCAAGCTAACTAAGACTATTGAATCTACTTCCCTTGAATGGAGCTCAGTAGTTACATAAAACATGATCCAAGTTCCGGTGATAGATGTAGGACTACCTCATACTCCTAAATGAGTGCTTTAGAGCGAATCCTGACAACGGCTGGGAATGGCATTGACAGGCGACCACAGATAGGTTTCTGAGACAAATACATTTCAGAGAGAGGATCTCTGGCTTAGAGGCCCCTCATTACCAAGAAACGTGACTTTCTCACAGAACCCTGTGGGCTTTCTCTGAGTGGGAGACGGAGCCAGTGACTGAAGGTAGTCTTGGGGCGCGCCTGGGTGGCTCAGTTGGTTAAGCAACTGCCTTTGGCTCAGGTTATGATCCCGGACTCCCTGGACTGAGTCCCGCATCGGGCTCCCTGCTTAGCGAGCAGTCTGCTTCTCCCTCTGACCCTCCCCCATCTCGTGCTCTCTCTCTCTCACTCCCTCTCTCTCTCAAATAAATAAATAAAATCTTTTTTTTAAGATTTTTTTATTTATTTGACAGAGAGTGAGAGAGGGAACACAAGCAGGGGCAGTGGGAGAGGGAGAAGCAGGCTTCCCGCTGAGCAGGGAGCCCGATGTGGGACTCGATCCCAGGACCCTGAGTCCATGAATAAATAAAATCTTCAAAAACAAAACAAAACAAAACAAAACCCAAAACAACAACAACAAAACTCTGAAGGTGGCCTTGGATTCTGGTTCAAGAGCAGAACTTCTGGTGCTCAGCTGCCGCATTTATTAAATGAAGGAGTTTTGACTAGCTGCCATCTAAGGCAGTCATATGAATATTTTTTGTCCACCTACCCCTGTAAAAGAGTTTTGAAAAACTGTGAAACCATTTCCACATTTGAAAGTTGATATCTAAAATTTTCCATTAGAAATTTAGTTTTAGAGGACATGATTTTCACTGTATTATAAATGATTACTGACGTTTTAAAATAAGATCATCACACAACTTAAATTTCCAGTGGAATCTAAATAATATATTTATTAGAAATTCACTATCATTCATAAAAAAAGACTGCTTTTACATCATTCCTTTTTCCCACTGGAATCTCATTTCCACTCCATTTTCCTTTCCCAGAACTTTATTTAATGCAGCATATTTTTATGTTTGAAAGCCTTTTATTATTTAAAATTATTTGAAAGTTGTATCTATACTTACAATTATTAATAGTAAAAATTTGATTAAGATATGTTCTAAAGTTTGATAATTATTACACATACTTAGTAAAATTTTATTGATCTATCCCTTTCAAAATCTATTGGTGAATGTTATTTATTGCTAGGAGGAGGTAGGATTTAATCTCAATTCTATTCCTATTTTCAGATTTTACAGATATAAGCACTGAGAAACACTGTTTTCATAAATAGATGAAAATAGACTTCTGTCATAACAAAATCATTCAATTCTTTCAGCTTCTGAATTGCATGCCAAAAGTATCATAGCAATCTCTCATTAAGTACTTTATTTATTTATATTTATTTTTTAATCTAAATTCAATCAATCAACATATGGTGTATCATAAGTTTCAGAGGTAGAGTTCAGTGATTCATCAATTGTATATAACACCCAGTGCTGATTACATCACGTGACCTCCTTAATGCCCATCACCCAGTTACCCCATTCCCCCTCCCCTCCTCCCCTCCAGCAACCCTGTTTGTTTCATACAGTTAAGAGTCTCTTATGGTTTGTCTCTCTCTCTCTGATTTCATCTTATTTTATTTTCCCTCCCTTCCCTTATGATCCTCTGTTTTGTTTCTTAAATTACATATATGAGTGAAATAATATAATTGTTTTTCTCTGATTGACTTATTTTGCTTAGCATAATACCCTCTAGTTCCATCCATGTCATTGCAAGTGGTAAAATTTCATTCTTTTTGATGGCTGCATAATATTCCTCTGTGTGTGTGTGTGTGTGTGTGTGTGTGTGTGTGTGTGTGTGTGTGTGTGTGTACCACATCTTCTTTATCCATTCATCTGTTGATGGACATCTGGGCTCTTTCCGCAGTTTGGCTATTGTGGACATTGCCGCTGTGAACACTGGGGTGCAGGTGTCCCTTTGGATCACTACATTTGTATCTTTGGGGTAAATACCCAGTAGTGCAATTGCTGGGTTGTAGTGTAGCTCTATTTTTAACTTCTTGAGGAACCTCCATACTGTTTTCCAGAGTGGCCATACCAGCTTGCATCCCCACCAGCGGTGTAAGAGGGTTCCTCTTCCTCTGCATCCTCGCCAACATCTGTCATTTCCTGACTTGTTAATCTTAGCTATTCTGACTGGTGTGAGGTGGTATCTCATGGTGGTTTTGATTTGTATTTCACTGATGCTGAGTGATGTTGAGCATTTTTTCATGTGTCTACTGGCCGTTTGTATGTCTTCTTTGGAGAAATGTCTGTTCATGTCTTCTGCCCATTTCTCGATTGGATTATTTGTTTTTTGGATGTTCAGTTTGATAAGTTCTTTATAGGTTTTGGACACTCGCCCTTTATCTGATAAGACATTTGCAAATACCTTCTCCCATTCAGTAGGTTGTCTTTGGTTTTGTTGACTATTTCCTTTGCTGTGCAAAAGCTTTTTATCTTGATGAGGACCCAATAGTTCATTTTTGCTTTTGTTTCCCTTGCCTTTGGAGACGTGTCTAGCGAGAAGTTGCTGCGGCCAAACTCGAAGAGGTTGCTGCCTGTGTTCTCCTCTAGGATTTTGATGGATTCCTTTCTCCCATTTAGGTCTTCCATCCATTTTGAGTTTATTTTTGTGTATGGTGTAAGAAAATGGTCCAGTTTCATTCTTCTGCATATGGCTGTCCAATTTTCCCAACGCCATTTGTTGAAGAGACTGTCTTTTTTCCATTGGATATTCTTTCCTGCTTTGTCGAAGATGAGTTGACTAGAGAGTTGAAGGTCCATTTCTGGGTTCTTTATTCTGTTGCATTGATCTATGTGTCTGTTTTTGTGCCAGTACCATACTGTCTTGATGATTACAGCTTTGTAATATAGCTTAAAGTCCAGAATTGTGATGTCACCAGCTTTGGTTTTCTTTTTCAACATTCCTTTGGCTATTTGGGGTCTTTTCCGGTTCCATACAAATTTTAGGATTATTTGTTCCAGCTCTGTGAAAAAAGTTGATGGTATTTTGATAGGGATTGCTTTGAATGTGTAGATTGCTCTGGGTAGCATAGACATTTTAACAATATTTGTTCTTCCAACCCATGAACATGGAATATTTTATTTATTTTTAAAGATTTTTTTAAATTTTTTTAAAGATTTTATTTGTTTATTTGAGATAGAGAGAGAGCATGAGCGTGGTGGGGGGGTTGGGCAGAGGAGAAGCAGACTTCCTGCTGAGCAGGGAGCCTGATGCTGTGCTAGATCCCAGGACCCCGGGATCATGACCTGAGCCTAAGGTAGATGCTTAACTGACTGAGCCACCCAGACACCCCAAAGATTTTATTTTTAAGTAGTTTCCATACCAAACATGGGGCTCAACCTCACAACCCAGAGATCAAGAGTCACATGCTTTACTGACCAGCCAGCCAGGTGCCCCTCATTAAGTATTTTAAACCATCAGCTAACAGCTTTAGGTTCTTCTTCAAATCTGTTCAAAACAAACCACTAGAAACCACCTAGATTACAGAAGGATTCATTATCCAGTCACAAGAGCCCGTGCCCTTCTGGTTTCTAGGAAGCACCAACTCTCTTATAAACATTCATTCTAAGACAGCGTCCTTGCCATGAGTTTGTCACCTGGGTGACATAAGATGCTGCCAACATTTCTTACTCACACTCTCTGCTTTGGTCTCTCGAGACTCTCCCTTAGGAGCAATGCTTTCTTTGAGCGAAGTTGTCATCACCCTAATAACCCCACTCTACACTCTGAATTAACATATTGGCCAAAACATTCCAGTGAAATACCAAAATACCCACTCTTTGGAGAAGGGAAGGAAAGACACCAAGCCTGAGTGCAAGTTTTTGGTGCCTTCTATGGGAGCCTTGTCCAGAAGCATTATTTAAATTGTACCTTTGTTTTGATGCTCTAGAATAGCACCATCCATTAGAAACATAATGTGAGCCTCATATGTAATCTAAAATTTCCTAGTAACATATTAAAAAATTAAAAAGAAACAGGTGAAATTAATAATGTATATAATGCAATTCATTTGGCCCTTGAATAACATGGGTTTGAACTGCATAGTTACACTTAAATGAGGCATTTTTTCGATCAATATAGTACAGTACTGTGCATGTATTTTCTCTTCCTTATGATGTTCTTAGTATTTTCTTTTCTCCGGCTTACTTTATTATAAGAAAATAGAATACAATACACATAACATACAAAATATGTGTTAATTGATTATGTTATCACTGAGGCTTCTGATCAATAGTATGTTATTAGTAGTTAAGTTTTTAGGGAATCAAAAGGTATACTTGGATTTTTGACGGCATGGCCGGGCCGGGGGGGGGGGTTGGTGCCTCTAACCTCTGTGCTGTTCAAGGGTCAACTGTATTTCCAAAATACTATCATTTCAACAGTAATATAAAAAATTGAAAATGAGATATTTTACATTCTTCTTGTTTTTTGGCTGTACGTCCTTAAAATCCTATAGTATTTGATACAGACAGCAAACCTTGATGCTGACCAGCTACATTTCAGGTACTGAATACCCACATGGGACTAGTGGCTACTATACTGGATAGCCCAGCCTTTGAGGCACACACCGTACTAAGATTTGGGATGGATAAGAGAGGTCTTCTGTTTTTGTAAAGTAAGAATATGCTGAACAAGAAGTGGCTGGAAAGGAGAACAAGCCTCTCTGTGCCCTCAGATAGCTTTGAAAGGTATTTTTGCCCCCAGGCTTTTGCAGTATAACTGTACGAAGGGGCCCTGGTATATCCCAGGAAATAGAGGTACCTCAGTGTGAAGACCACTATTTTAAGGTAGATTCTAGCGGCCAAAGTTTTGGGGCATGATGCAATGATAATGGAATTATACATTCATATCTTCTGAAGAAGGCCTAGTCAACCATCCTTCTAAAATCCTGGACCAAGTGAAAAGAAAAATTGACAAGACAAAATATTAGCCAGGAGATCCAGAAAGCCCTTGCTGCTTTGTTAGGATTTGCTGGTATGGTTTTGAGGGTAAGGTTGACAAGCTACCTTATCACAAGTAGAGAGTTTTGGGTAATGTTGGGTTGATGTTTTCCTCTCTTAATGTGATGGAGATAAGATGGGGTTATATGTGAATCATCAACCTAACATCAGACGACTTGAGGAGGGGAAGCTATCCTACGTTATGGCACAGAAGTGACAAAGAATCTCTTCCTTGCCTTAATTTTCTTGGGAAACCTCTACAGTTTGCCCCTTTGGCTTTTTTAAAGTTCCAGTGTGCAGTATGAAGGATGGGCTTCCTTTCCAAAGGAACCCATATGCTTATCCTAAAAGGCAAGTATAAGGAAGTAGTTTGCGATACTGTCTAGTTTGCTTAAGGCTAAGGCTTAGGCTGCATAGGCTGCCAGGAGAAAATCCCATAGACTGGGCAGCTTAAACAGCAGAAATTATATCTCACAGTTCTGGCGGCTGGAGGTCGAGGATCAGGCTGCCAGTATGGTCAGGTTCTGGGGAGAGCTGTCTTCTCGTTTGCATACTGCTGACTTTTCCTTGTATCCTCACCTGGCAGAGAGCAGAGAGGGGAAGCAAACTTTCTCATGACTCCTAGAAAGGCACTAGCAGGAGGGCTCCAGCTTCCTGACCTCATTTAATTCATCTTAATTACCTCCCAAAGGCCTGCCTCCTAATACCATCCTTTTGTGAAGTAGGGTTTCAACATGTGAATGGGGGAGGAGGGTGGAGCACAAACGTTTAGTTTGGAACACCAAATATAGTTACTTTGGGGGTTAGGGCTTCAACATATGAATTTATGGGGGATACATTTCAGTCCATAGCAGATATTAAGGTATGTAAGAATATGGAATTCCATTTCAGAAACTCTCTAAATAAATTAAGATTATCATCTGCCTGGATGACTTCTTTAGGATGAAATTCTGTTTAGCTGGAGGCCAATGACTAGTTTAACATTTTCCAGAATCCCAAGTCTTTGTATAACATCATTCTGTCTGTCATTTCCTTATGTAAGTTTTATTTTCATGATAAAATAAATTTCACTATGACCCATACTTCTCCCAAGAAAAACTCTTGGGGACAGTTTTGGGGCTTTCCAGGTAAATTAATACTGCTGCAAGGTATTTTTTCTTTTTTTAAATTTTATTTTATTATGTTATGTTAAAGTCACCATACATCATTAGTTTTTGATGTAGTGTTCCATGAGTCATTGTTTGCATATGCAAGATATTTTTTCTAATGAACTATTTCCCTTATTTTTTTTCTATTTAAAGTTCTTCGAGTTTCAGAACTGCCAAGACACGGTAGGCACCCCACCCCCCAACACGCACACCTCAATCCTGTTTAAAGTAATGAGCATTTCACAATCAAGGGGTATGCTGGAAAAAAGTCTTTCAAATAAAAGCTGGTTATTCCTAGAATAGTTAATTTCTAAGTGAAACTAACAATATTTCCTTTCAAGCTTGAGAGGTATATAACTTATGAAACAAGAATAAACTAAAAAGTACCTTTCCTGTGAATACTTTTGAAATTGATGTACAAATATACTTGAAATCTATTTTTTTATTGTTGTGACATTGGGAAATTCCATAGAGCAAAAATGGGAGGTGTTTTGACCTCATTGTAAAATGTGAGTTTGTGCTACTGAATGGGGGGATATGCATCTAACTTGTACTAAGTTCCTAACAGAGAATTAAGCAAACTAAGAAACACCCTAAATGCTTTGGCCCCGTTCCTCATGAAGTTATTACAAATAAGGGCTGGCATTTTCCAAGAAAAGGAACTCGGAGCCTTTCATGAATTAACTATTTTAGGCAAGGCAACTGAAAAGGTAGTTACATCAATCCAAGGTGATTCAAAATGTTACCAAGTCGAAGGACTTACAAATTATAATTTCATCACATAACTTTTAGTTATCAAATTAGGAATGAACCAAAGGGGAAGCCGGAAACTAATTGGGATTGTTCTGGTGATGTCACTATATAGGCTTTTACATAGGCTTATAGATTTTTGTTATTTATTCATCTTGACATAAGAATAGGCTAGTTGTAATTATATCACAGTTCATAGGTTTACTTCTATTTCCTCTAAGAAACTCTAATTTTTGAATGATTTAGTTTAACACAGTTGCTCTCTAATAATTTGTAATTATTATTGTGTATTGTATATATTATGTCATGTCAGTAAAAATTTACATCTCCAATGTGCATATATTAAAAAATGTATGTGTACGTCTGTGTTTATTATGTACACTATAAAACATATACACAATAGGAAGTTTAAAAAGGTTAAAGATGAAACATTGACATTAAAATTTTTCTATTGAAGTGCAAAATAAGAACAATGTGACTAGATATTCTTCATTATTTTGGAAAGTCTTGGTTTAACAGTTTGTGATGTGGCGATTTCATTTTTTCTATATAATAGACTTTATTTTTTGGAATAGTTTATATTTACAGAAGAATGGAGATGATAGTACAGAGTTTCTATATACTCTGCACCCAATTTTCCCCTCCTGATAACATCTTACATTGGTATGGTACATTTATTACAGTTAATGAACCAACATTGATACATTTTTTTTTTTTTAAAGAATAGCTTATTTATTTGAGAGAGAGAGGGAGCACAAGAGGGAGAGAATCTCAAGCAGACTCTGTGCTGAGTGTGGAGCCTGAGCTGGGGCTCAATCCCATGACCCTGAGATCATGACCTGAGCAGAAACCAAGAGCTGGACGCTTAACTGACTGAGCCACCCAGGTGCCCCAATACATTATTATTAACCAAGGTGATAGTTTACTCGACTTCTCTCTCTTTTTTTTTAAAGATTTTATTTATTCATGAGAGAGAGAGAGAGAGAGAGAGAGAGAGAGAGAGAGAGGCAGAGGGAGAAGCAGGATCCCCTCTGAGCAGGGAGCCCGATGCGGGACCCGATCCCAGGACCCTGGGATCATGACCTGAGCTGAAGGCAGACGCTTAACCATCTGAGCCACCCAGGCGCCCTACTCGACTTCTCTTAAGGAAGGTTTGTTTTGTTTTTTTTTCTTTTGTTCCGGGATCCTATCCAGGACACCACATTACATTTAGTTGTCAGTCCATCTCCTTAGGCTCCTCTTGACTGTGATAGCATCTCAGACTCTTCTTTTT
This sequence comes from Callorhinus ursinus, assembly GCF_003265705.2. Taxonomy (NCBI): domain Eukaryota; kingdom Metazoa; phylum Chordata; class Mammalia; order Carnivora; family Otariidae; genus Callorhinus; species Callorhinus ursinus. The sequence continues at coordinate 81,501,772 of NW_027397065.1, read as the reverse complement.
TAAGATTTTACTTATTTTTCAGAGAGAGAGAAACAGAGCACAGCAAAGGGAGCAGCAGGGAGAGGGAGAAGCAGGCTCTCTGCTAAGCAAGGAGCTGATGCGGGACTCGATCCCAGGATCCTGGGATCATGACCTGAGCTGAAGGCAGACACTTAACTGAGCCAACCAGGCATGCCGCTTCTTGTTTTTGATGACCTTGACAGTTGTGAATAATACTAGTCAACTATTTTGTAGGATGCCCCTCTAATGGAAATTGTAACTTGGTCCAGTGTTTTTCTCATGATTGGACTGGGGTTACAGGTTTTTGGAAGATCACAGAAGTGCAGAGCCATTTTCATCAGATCACATCTATCAAGGTTACAATCCATTGACATGATTTATTGATGAGCTCAGGTCACATGGTAACTTGTGACTCATGGAGAAGCACTCACTCTCTAGTAAAGTCCAGTATCAGGCTGAAAGCTGTTTCTCAAAACAGAGGATCGCGGGGCTTTAGTCCCAAATCCTAAGATTTGCCTTGTGATTCACTTATAAATGCTTGCCAAAGATTCTAAATAGCGGTTCTATCTGCCACTGCCACGTCAAGCTCCACTGGATCTACTGGATCCTATGACCCAAATGTCAGAGCAACTTGCACAATTGCCTGGACCTGTGGCAGAGACTTCTCTTTTCTCACTAGGTGTTGTGCCTCTTCCTTTAGTAGTTACTTCCTTTAGTAACAACTTCTTCACCTTAGAAGTGATATCTTGATATACCCCATACCACCAGACCCCTAGTAATTTCAGGAAGGCCCTTGAATTTTGGAGGATTTATTTTCCATCCTCCGATGTGCAAATATCTTACCAATATGGGTACAGTAATCGCTACTTCCTGCCTACCAGTGCCAATCAACATATCATTTTCAATATAATGGACTAGTGTGATTTTCTATGGAAGGGAAAGGAGGTCTTTGCAGATTGAATCATGGCACAGGGCTGAAGAGCTGATATATCCTGTGGTGGGACAGTGAAGGTGAATCACTGGCCTTGTCAGTTGAAAGTTAATTCCTTCTGGTAGGCTTTTTCAACAAGTATAGAGGGAAAGAGCATTTGCCAGATCAGTAGCTACATACCAAGTATTAGGAAACGTGTCGATTTGCCCAAGCAATGGAACCACATTTGGAATAGCAGTGCAACGAGAATCACCACATAATTCAGTTTATGAAAATCCACTGTCATTCTCCAAGATCCATCTGTCTTCTGCACACGCCAAACAGGCAAGTTGGAAGGGCCGAAGCGGCCACCACAGCCCCTCCCACCGTCAAGTTCTTGATGGTAGTGCTAATCTTTGCAACCCCTCCAAGAAGGTGGTATTGCTTTTGGTTTACATTTTTATAGGCAGAAACCATTCTAGCGGCTTCCATTTGGCCTTTTCTACCATAACAACCTTCACTCTGCAGCTCAGGGGATCAACGTGGGGATTCTAATGGTTCCTGGGCATGTCTATTTTAATTACACATTCTAGAACTGGAGAAGTGACCACAGGATGTGTTCAGAGACCCACTGGGCCTAAAGTGAGAAGAACCTGGGCTAGAACTCCTTTAATCACTTAACCTCCACAAGCCCCTACTCTGGCTCGTAGACACAATGATGTTGTGGGTTTCCACGAATCAGTGTCAAGTTAGAGCCATTGTCTACTAATCTCCCAAAGTCTGATTATTTCCTTCCCTGCAGTGGACAACCACCCTGGTAGATGGCCATAGGGCCCTTTGGGGAAGACTGGGAACAAATTAATAATATACATTTTTAGCAAGGGAGCAAGGTACTGCCCCAAGAGGACTTGGCCTCTCCTTCATTCAAAGAGTTCTGAGTGCATAAACCGGCTCAAGTATGGAAAATGATAGAGGGGCTGTGATGCTCTGTTCTGGTGGTGCAAGTTAGGACTTCTTTTTGCTAGACCTAGAACCCTTCTGCTAATACCAAGTATGAATTTAGGAGATTGTCCATTTCTTTTTTTCCCTAGGGACACTATGATCAACTGCCAGTGTCACAGGTCTCTGCAAGTCAGACAATTCTGATTACTGCTTCAGTTCAGCTGTCCATTACAGTAACGACCCCCATCCAGTTTTTGACAATTAATGCCACCTCTTGGTCCCTGCCAACCTAGGATCCCATTATCCCCACTGCATTTAGGAGTCCCAGTTTGATGGTGGTAGTTTCCACTAGGATCCCATTATCCCCACTGCATTTAGGAATCCCAGTTTGATGGTGGTAATTTCCAAGATTTATCTGAATACAGAGAAAAGCAATTGCATATCTCTTCAAAGATGCTGGGGCTTCACTCATAGATTTACTTCTCACAGTCATGAAGGGTAATGTCCTTTGGACCCTCCTGGGGTGGGTGAACAGGTCTTACATGATAAATCCACACTAACATGTCAACCCCCTTGCCCCCAAGCCTTTGGATACCTTCCTCAATAATATCCTAGGCAGTTCTGGCACTTCATTTAGTATAGGTACTTTGGGGAGGACGGAAGTCAACTGATCAATAGGGTTTTGCTTAGGTGCTTCTCATAGTGGGCCCAGTGGGTCCCTAAACCCATCTTATGATGGTTTTCCCAGATTTACATGCATAATAGAAAAAGACATACTCAGCAACCATTCAAACAAACTGTTAAGCTTTTTCTAACCCTTGGAGATAACATGTTGTATCTAGAATATCTGCTTGGTGGGCCCTTATCAGTAAATTCAGCCTGATAGAATTTTGTAAGTCTGTTAGTTTCCTAGGGCTGCTACAGCAAAGTACCACAAACTGAGGGATTAAAAAACCAGAAATTTAGTCTCTTACGGTCCTGGAGGACAGCTGCCTGAAATCAAATTATTAGCAGGGCCACGCTTCTTCTGAAGGCTCTTTGGGATCATCTTTCCTTGTCTTTTCCTAGCTACTAGTGGCCCCCAGCATTTCTCTGCATATTGTTACAACACTCCAATCTCTGCCTCCATCTTCATATGTCCTTATTTCCTGTGACTATATATTTCTGCATCCTCTCCTCTTATAAGGACACCCATTATGACCTCATCTTAACCTCATCTACAAAGACCCTATTTCCAAATAGGTCACACTGAGATTCCAAATGGATATGAATTTTGGGAGACATTATTCACCTCACTATAATCCCACATCCTTAATAGCCACTGGAAATATAACTCCTATATTCTTTTGCATGCTGAGTATTTTTAGCATGTGTATTTATTTTTCAAAAAAGGAAAAAACCCACCCTATAGTTCTTTGCTTCAAAATACAAACATTTACCCCCATTTTCCCAGTTTTTTGGAGAAATAATGGATACACATCACTGTTATGAATTTAAGGTGTATAGCACGATGGTTTGATTTACATATATTGTGATATTACCGTAATTGGTTTATTAGTAACCATCATCTCATATAGATACAAGAAAAAAAATCTTGTTATTAGAATTCCTAGGATCTACTCTTAACAGCTCTCCTATGTATCATACAGCAGCGTTAGACATAGTCATCACGTTGTACATTACATCCCTAGTACTTCTTTATCTTATAACTGGAAGTTTGTGCCTTTTGACCACTTTCCTCCAATATTCTTGGAGGAAGAAATATTCTTTCCATCCAGTTTCCCCCTTTGATGCCCACTACTATCTAGTTTCCCCAATCTTTTCTCTAACAAAGTGATCTTTTAAAATAGTCGCCACCGGGCGCCTGCGTGGCTCAGTCGTTAAGCGTCTGCCTTCTGCTCAGGTCATGATCCCAGGTTCTTGGGATGGAGCCCCACATCGAGCCCCACATCGGGCTCCCTGCTCCGCGGGAAGCCTGCTTCTCCCTCTCCCACTCCCCCCTGCTTGTGTTCCTGCTCTCCCTACCTCTCTCTGTCAAATAAATAAAATGTTAAAAAAAAATAAAATAAAATAGTCGCCACCTTCCAACTTTTAGCGAGGATCAAGCACAAGCTCCCTCCCTAGCGTAAGGAAGCTTTTCTCCATCTGGTCTGCTGCATCCTTCTTCCAGTTTCATCTTTCAGTAAAATCTCCTGCTACCTACCTGTTTTGTCCCCGAATACTTGCAGGTTTCTGAACTGCCCATGGGTTCCCTTCCTCCATACCGTGGTCCTGCACTCTGCTTTGGTAATACCCCTTGCACCCCTGACTGCTCCTCATCTTTAGAGGCTTCTCCTCTATTCTCTCTCCAGAGATGAAACATTTCGCTCTCTCCTGATCTTTGAGGTTTCTTAACATTTTCCCCTTTGCTCCTTTTCCCCTTACACCAAATTTCACTTTAAAGAATACAGCCCACACTGTTTGTGCTGAGCTTGCTCAACTGCACAGAACCAGTTCACCCTTCCGCCCTCACAGTGGGGAGGGACCTAACTCCCAGCCCTGGAGCGACAAGCTGACCCCACACCCAAGACCAAAGCTCTCCGGGCTCGGGGGCGGGTCGTGACGGAGCTGTCACTCGGGGAAGGCCAGGCAAGCCGCACATCACTCAGTCTGCCCACATCCTTCGTTTTATGGTTGACGAAACCCCGCCCGGCTCTGAAGCCCAGGCTGACACAGCAATGTGCTCAAAAGCGTTGGCGCTCTTCACACCCTGGGCTGGCCTTCCTCCTCCTCACCGAGGATGCGTTCCTCCGCTCGTCCAGTGTCTTCCGTTCCTCTCCCGTCCCCGGCGGGCCGCAACATCCAGGAAAAGCCAGACAGACGCGCGGGGAACTCCCGGAAGTACCAGCTGTGTGGAGCATGCGCAGTGTCCGCGCCCTGCACGCCGTCCTAATCGCCCACGGTTCAGCCGGCGCAGCAGCTTGCGCAGGCGCCGCGTCCAAGGGCTCCCCGCCCACCCCGTCCTAGCGGGCCACACCCCCTCATCGCGGGTCAGAGGCCGCGGGGCGGCCGGCGGTGACGCGTGCGGAAGCGTCCCGCGCAGCCTCGGAAGCCCGCGAGCTGTGGAGCGGCGGCGGCCACGGCCGGGCGCCCCGACGGGAGGGGCCCTGGGTCGCTCGGAGGCGGCCGAACCGGTGTGTCGCCGCCGCCGCCGGCGGCCCCATGAGTCGGGGCACCATGCCCCAGCCCGGAGCGTGGCCGGGCGCAAGCCGTGCCGAGAAGCCGGCGCGGGAGGCGGGGGCCGCGTCTCCGGGCCCCGCGAGAGCCGCGGCGCGGGAGGGCGGGAAGGCGGCGGCCGGCGGGCAGCCGCGGATCGCGGTGCGGTGCCCAGCCGAGCAGTGAGTCGCGGGGCGCAGCGGGGACGGGCGGGGTCGCCGGGCTTGTTCCCCTCGGGAAGGCTGGGCGTGGGCTGGGCTGGGCTGGGGAGTAGCCGGCGGAGAGCCCTTCGCATCTTCGGTTCTGGGTAAGGTCGTCGGCGACGGAGAGGAATTCGAAGACACTCGTATCCAGTGTCCGTACAAATATTTTTTCGCAGGGCCCGGGGTCTCACAATTCTGGTCACCCAGTGCCCCCCGGTTTTACATCTGAATAGCTCTAAAGTTAAAACAAAGCTCCAGGAACTTGGGAAACAAACCGGAAAAGCGTACTGTTATAACTAACTCCCAGTGAATCTTTCCTCCGACATGGTTGGGGAAGGAAGTAAGGTTGCTTCTATCACAGCCAGAGGAAAACTGAACCATGCGACAAGTTTGTTCTTGGAAGGCAAGTCGCCGCTTGATGAGCGCCCCACCTGTTGAACAGACTTTGGACGGAGTCTGATCGAATTCTCTTTTGCCCATTAACGGCTTAACTAGCTGTCCCCTCCCCCTTTATTTTTAAATACGAAAGGCAGCGCTGGTTAGGTCAATTATTTAGTGAATTGTAAAGAAGGCAGCATAAAGGCAGGCGTTTGTAGCTTTAGCAAGGCCCTGGGAGTGAGATGGAAGCAGAATATAAACTTGAAGGCTGAAACTTTTTCTACAGTTTCAGGTCCTAGGCACATATAAATGCTTTTGAATTCCAAAATTGATGAAAGCACTCATAACCATTTTGACAGATAGCTTAGTTGGCTGGCAAGTGGAATTGTAAGGTGTGTTCAAATGTGATGTTGTTGGCGTTTTCTGAAAAGGGGTCCTTGGCAGGCCTGCTATGCAGGTAGTGTATTACAACGGTGATGTGCATGGTTCTTTACTATGGGCGTTGACATTCTCATTTATTGAGCACCTAAGTCCTCTGGGATGGTATTGTCCACACTTAATGTGTTAATGGCTACTGGGAAAGATTTTGGAGTAGGCAGTCTCAAACTCCTGACTGTGCAGGTAACCTCAGTGAGTGCAGCTGACCAGGTGTGGACCATGGGTTTCTGGAGAGCTGTGTCCATCACTGTTGGGGTCAGAGTCCACTAAGTTCTACCCTCTGCTTGCTGGATTTTCTGTATTTAAAGAGTCCAAATATCCTGAATTTTTAATGAAATATCCTGATTTTTAAAGAGTAGCATTTTATTTTTTAACTGAAACCACTGTGCAGGCCCATGTGTGAGCTGATGTGGTTGGTCTCTGGCTGCAGGTTTGCTCTCTGGGTTAGAGAATGACCTCAGACTCTGCAGAGGGTAAAGTAGGATGGGCAGTGGCGGGGAGTGAGGGGGTGGGGTGTGGGGGTGGTCTTCTGCTTCTGCCCCTCCACAGTCCATGCTGGTTTCTAACTGCTGCTGACTTCCTCTTGCCCTGGTGGTCAGAGCTGTGACTCCCCGGGTAGAGACCCTCCCCCTCAGAAGTTGCACTTTAGCCTTGAGTGGAGCATTCTCATGCCCCTTTGAGATGCAGAAACTTTGAAGCCAGAACCACGTTCCTAAAAGTATTCATAGTTACTTGGCAAGTTTTTCTGCTGGATGTGGTTTCCAGAGTCAGAACCTGGGGAAATAGGCCCATGGTGGGAAGGAGCACTCTTTCCTGATGAAAAGATTTTGAGGCACACCCCTTCTTACTGCTGTCAGTAGATTTACAGACAGTCTGAAAGGAATCTAAGAAAAAAACCCAGCCTTGGTTTGTCATTTACACATAGGAAACTGAGTTGCAGATTCCAGAGGTGCTTCTTGACCAGGGAGACAGGGAGTAGGTTTCAGGGCCAAGTTCCCTGATGCCTTGGTGGAAACCTACCTCCATCTTTTTCTGGCTTTTTCAGCAGAATCAGGCAGAGGAACATGATTTATAATGACCTCTCCCCTTCCCTCCTCTAGCTCACTTGAGAGCTGCCATTGGCTGGCATCCCCTGGACAAGCCCTAAGGATGGCTCACAAGATGACTTACGGTCTGATTTGAAGAAGTCTTAGGTCACACCAGATTTGGTTGACTTTTCTTGGAGCTTCCTCACTGTTTCTGTGAGCACATCTGCTGTGCCCTATCCCCTGCTCACCCCACCCCTGCATTTGAAACTGAGGCTGTGTCCAGTTCTTGTCTTTAGCTAAGTAAGCTACCGTCCTTGAGGACCAAGATGGTCCTGAGACATGGTCAGTGGCCAGGCTAGACGTGCTTAGGGAATTGAGAAGCAAGTCTACTTCAAGGCCGGTCTTTGTCTGCCTGATGAGGGGACATGGTTTGAATCTAGGGTCCATATGCTGACTGTGTGCGGTGGGGAGCAAATGTCCGTGAACCCCTGTGAAATTGAAGGTGAAATTTAATGTGTGTTTGTTTTTCTGGGCTGAGGTTCTGATGAAAGCTATGGATTTTCCCAAAAGGGCTGTGAACAACGAGTTTCTAAACCATTGTTCTTGGGTGTTGCTCAATGTGCTGTTGTGCGAAAGTGTTTGCCCACTCGCCTCACTCCTTAGCTCCCATGGGATATGTTGGATGGGGTACCAGCCACTCCCTCCTGCCCCTTCTCCCACCTGCAAGTAAAGACTGTTTCAGACCTCATTGTTGAGGATGTCTGGGTTGTCCCCAGCTACCTCTGGAAGTCACGTGGAGTAGCATGAGCCAGTCATGGAAAGTCCACTTGCAGAAGGGAGATGGAATTTTGGCTTGGGTGCCGGTACTTTCCTGCATTTGATGTGTTGTTCACCCATCTCTACAACCGCTAAGTGGTAGAGAAAGGCTGGGTTGAGTGGTCTTTGCTTTTCCTGTGCCTTTGTGGGAAGGTACGTTGGTGTCACAGTGGTTGACACTGTCTTACCAACACTGCCTGGGCCGTGGGTCTTCTAGGGTAGGCCACGTTAAGCATGAACTACAGTGTTCAAGTTCAGAAAGCTGAACAAAGCCATACTTAGCTTTTTTAGACAACTAAGGGGGACTTAATGCAAATGTTCATAATGGTGAGTGATTACAATGCTGTCTTGTTAGTTTTGCATATATGTTAGAATTGACTTTTTTCATATTACATGTATCAGAAATGGAAAAATTGGCTCTACAGAAATGTCTTGCTTCGCTGAGCTCTGTGTTTCTAGTTGATAGCTTTTGTTCTTGGCAATAGTATAATTTTGTCTCTGTAGTAAGCATTTTTTAATTAAATTTTGAAACATTTATTGTTATGCAGGTCTTTGAACAGAGCAAGAGAGGTTATAATTTGGTCTGCAAAATCATGTAATTTCTTCAGTCATGTATATTGTCTTTATATTAATAAAATATTTCATCTCTAGCTTAAGAGAAAACCAGAGCTTGAAAATACACACTTTAAAATTACTACGTGCTAAACTAAGAATTTTCTCAGTAGAACTTATTAGGATTTTGGTTTTAAAATTTTTTTTTTTAAAGATTTTATTTATTTATTTGAGAGAGAGAGAATGAGAGAGAGCACGAGAGGGAAGAGGGTCAGAGGGAGAAGCGGACTCCCCGCCGAGCAGGGAGCCCGATGTGGGACTCGATCCTGGGACCCCAGGTTCATGACCTGAGCTGAAGGCAGTCGCTTAACCAACTGAGCCACCCAGGCGCCCTGGTTTTAAAATTTAACTCAGTTGTGTAATTGTGCATGACTCACATGCCATTGTCCCCAAGAAATCGAGTCACTTTTAGGACTTTGTCTTACCTTTCTAGCTATCTGTATGTTTTCTAGAAGGAAACCTTTTGCCATAGTGATCATTTGAGTCTTTGGGTTTCAGTGGCCTTTTTAGTGCAAAATGGTAAGCACTCCCCATCCCCACCCCAACTTGACATATAAACACAAAAGATTACTAAATTTCTGAAACTGGTCAGCATCGACGATTTCATCTTACAATGCAATGTCCTTTTTCTTTTCATTATTTCACTGTCTTCCCTTCTCATAACAAAAATTCAAACGTCTAGTTTAAATATAATAAATATACAACAAAGAATATATAAATATAAGATATAAATAAATATATATGTGTAATATAGAAATCTTTTATTTTGTCATTTTCAGCCTTAATATTTTGATACTTAAAAAGGTTAAAGCAAAAGATTATTGAGTGAGCTATTTTCTTAAATAAAATTTTTATTTTTCTTGTTTTCACAAATCTCTCTCCCTCTCTCTCTCTCTCTCTCTCTGGTTGGTTGTCCTTATGTTGGATGACTGTTTTATTTTGGCTGTTAAGTATCTTCTTTCCTGACCATAGTCATTGAATATATTGCTTGAACTTAAAATTTATTCTCTCTCCAAGGAATTAGAGCTTTAGTATCATTTTTAAGGTGGCCTTTAAAGGCCATATTACAGTTTCCTTAGTGGCCTAGTGAAGCTAGCAAATGTCCTTGGATACTTGTCCTTGGTGGCCAGGGAAGTTAGCAAACATTTGTGTACCAGGATCTGAATGAAATCTGGTTGTGGTTAAAGTAATTTGCATGCTGGCCTCCCATTTACCCATTTCTGCTTTGCTGCTTTTGTATCTCTTGAATCAGTGCTTATTTCCAATAATCCTCCTTTCTACTCTGTCTTCCCTCCACATTTAGTTCTCACGTTGATTTCTTTTCGTTCCATTCCTCCTGGCCTTTATGGGAATTTTTATGTGTGGCTGTACCAAGAGATGCTTGTTTGGAGAACTTCCTCTGGGCACTGGTGTTGCAATTGCATTTGGGGTATTTTGCAGATTCAAAGGAAGAGGGCAAAGGGGGGAGGCAAATGTGCCTGTAGCAGAGCCACAGAGTTCACTTGAAGTACAATCTTTAACAACACGTAGATTCATAGTCTGGTAGGACTTAAGACCTGGAGAGGAACCGTCCGGATCGTACAGATCTTGTCCTCTCTTCTCACTTTGAAGATGAGAAAAACTATGGCCCAGATTAGGGAAGTGGCTTGCCTGAAGACATGTGTCTGATGATGTCAAGAAAGTAGTTCACTTCAGTGCTTGTTTTGTAGGCTCAGAGTTTCTCTCCGATTTGATAAAGCTGGGAAGGATGCCAAAAGATATGATGAAATTATTAAAAGAACTAACACATTTAGTCACTTTTGATTTTAGGCATTTGTTATATAGTCCCTGTGAATCTGGTTCCGGTTTGCTTTTACCCCTGGCCATGGGCTTCCTGGGTGACACCATACTTTTTACTTGGAATCTCATGGGGGTCAGGGAACATGGAAAATACCTTTTCCTAATATGTCCCCTCAGCCCTACGGTATTTCAAAAAATAGGCACGCACACCATTACCTTTATTTAGAGAGGAAAAAAAGGAATAAGAAATGACATTGGGTGAATTGTTTGTTAGTACTGTGCACCAGTCGTGTAGTATGAGAATAAGAATAGCAAACTTTTTGGAGAGCTGATATTTTACGTGTGTCCATTTTCACAACAGTCTTATGAGGTGAATTCTCTCACTCCTTTTTACAGTGGTTACATTTAAGTGGTTAAATTTAGGCACGGAGAGGTATAGTTACTTCAATTCCATGGTCACACACGCCGGGCTAATGAGGGCTGGAGGGAGGAGTGGTTAAAACCTGACCTTGTCACTTCTGGGTCCCTGCTCTAGCCATGGCACTCTATAGCCGGGTCACCCATACCACGTGTGTCCTGATGTCTTAGGCAGTGAGCCATTCCAGCAGAGGGAATGGATTGAGCCAGTCACAGGTGTAAAAGCATAGGCTAAGTGTTGGTCAAGTGTTTGGACTGAAGCGGGGGTGTGTGTAGAGGAATCATGGAATACAGGCTAGTGTGGTGGGTTGGGTCCACCACATAAGAGACTTCCCTGCTTATTTGGGAATTAAAGGGTTTCAGTGAGGTGGGGGAAGGTGAGTATGTTAGATTTCCCACTTCAGTCTGCTTCTCACAGTATCCCTTCATCTGCTCACCTCTTCCTCTTTCCCCCTGCTACGCTGGGCCGTGTACCAGGAGCTGGGCTGTCGCGGGAGTTGGGGATGGGAGTATCTCAGGTCATTCGCTTAATTCCTTATTTGTTACTGACCTTATTAACGCCTTCCTGTGTTTCCTTGTGCCTGGAGCCTCTGTCTTGTGTGGAGATTGGGCTGTGCTGTCATGGGGAGGAAGCATAGGGAATTGGGGCTCTGGTTACACTTTATGTGGACGTCGGCCAGTTGCCTCGCTATCAGCTCTGGGGGTCTCCTCTACCCTGAGAAGTACTTGGCCCCTGTCAGTCCCTGAGCCCCTCTGGGGGTTTACTGTCTTACCATCCAGCAGATGTTCCTTCACTGGCATGGAGGCTCTGTTGTCCTCGGTCATTTACTGTTTCTTTGTCCCCTTTTGGACTGTTTGGGCTTTCACATGTCTTGTGGTTTTAGTAAAGATAGGGTTGGTATTTCTGTTTCTCCTCATTGTCAGGTTGTGGCTTATCTCGAGGGGTAAAGGCGATAGTCCTTGTCTAGCACCCAGTGGGCTTTTTTTCCTTTCTGGTACATAGGTTCTTGTTCACTCACTAGATGAGACTAGAGACTTAAGAACGAAGTCAGTCAGAGTGGCAGCACTTCAAGTATGTGGGACGGGAGGGATGTGCTCAACAGAATGTGGCTGGCTGCTTCAGAGTAGGGGGTCAGGGAGCAGGAGGAGCCTTGGGAGGTTTTTGAGCTTTGGGGACTTACAATAATTGATGTTCTCCTATCCTTGTTTTTAAAGCGGTGATTGTAAAATTTGCTTGTGACATAAAGCACTTGGCCTTCATTCCTGTGTAAATAGTTTTATTAGTACTGTCTCCATTCTTGGAACTAGATAGGATTGTGACAGGGCTTCATTGATAAGACACATGCTAGGATGCTTACCAGTGTGGTTGAGCCCACATTAATAGATGTTCCAGTTAAGGAGGCCTCAGAGCCGTGTAGCCGGTGGAGTGATGTTAAAGTGTCTCACTTAAATTAAGAAGCTCTGAAGTGGAATGGTAAAAGCATGAGCATCCGAGATTTAAGATCCATATTTATATCAGATCATCATCAATGTAATATGAAAAAGTTAAATGTTTCGTGTCTGATAAATTTTTTAAGCAAGTGCATGTTGTAACAGGGAAAATGTCAGTTCAACAAATTTTTGAAATGTCTGATTTGGTGTGATTTCAGTGAGGAGGACATGTATCGTGACGCGGATGAAATAGAAAAGGAGAAAGAATTACTTACACATGAAAGAGGGTTATCAGGTATGTTTGGAATTGTTTTATTCATAGAGTTCTTACTATTTACAGTAGAAAATGCAGTAAGTTGATATATCCATTTTCATAAAATGCTGAGATGTGCTTCCTAGGTAACATTCTTATGCATATGGTCTTAGCTGCATCTAATTATTCATTTTGCTGAGGTATGTTTGGGGAATACTGTTTCTTGAGGTTTTAAAATTGTAATGCAAATATTCTCCTTGTGTTCTTTACATTCACATCATTTTTGCACCTGTGAGGATTTGTTCACTCTCTTGACACCACCCTCTCTCAGTCCGTGATTTCCTTCGTATTCTTAGAGGGAGTGTTTGGAGTTGAAATGCACTTTTCACTTCAAATGGAAGGACTTCTTGGGAAGCTGGCTCCCTCCCTGTGTCTTTGCACACACATGGCCATGTGAATTTGGTTGACTTGTAGAAAAAATGATCATGGGATCAGCACGAATTCTCTCATCATGTCATGACCTTTTGTCCATGTTTCTGCTCAGTCAGGCCTGCTCTTTTGCCCCCACCCCTCAGACCCCTGTACCCAGGGGCCCGTTGCTGCTAGGGGGAGGCAGGACCCCTGGCTGCCTGTGCTGCGGGCAGGCCCGACTGGGCTGTCTGTGGAGAAGAACCCCCCCCACTTCCCCGGCTAGCTTGGGCTGCAGCTGAGGGGATGCTGCACTTGGGGAATGTGCCATAAGTGACTTGCAAGTGGCATTCTCTCTCCTGGCCTGCTGCTGGTTAGTTCTGAGCACTAGCTTGCGTTTGGTTTATGGTTAACAAAAATACTGTCGTGTGTGTAGTTAGGAACAAATGATACAAAGTGGGGTTTTTGATCATTTTCAGGTCTTTTCTTGAGTCATCCTCACAAGGAATTGGCGGAACTCTTTACTGTGGTGGTCACAGCAGACCAGCTTCTCTGTAGTTGTCCCGTCAGGCGAGTTCCTGGGGCCACCCGTCCCGGTCCTCCATGAACTGCAGAGGATGCTCGGTTTCTGCTGCCGCCGTTGCACACCGTTCGCTTTGGACTGGAGTCCTTATCAGTCGTAGGCCTGAGGAGAAAGTGCTGCCTCCGTCGTTGTGTGTCCCCGCTGCCTTTGCAGGGACTCTTGCTTTCTCTGTCACTCTGCAGGCGCTCTGCTGTGGTTCACCCTGTCCGCCGGGGAAGCCCTCTCTCCGCAGGTGTTTTAGCTTCTCAGAGAGCTGTGTCATTTCCGGCTCCTGTCTGAGGTTGCATCTCAGTCCTTCTGGGTTCTTGTCCTTGCTGAAGTAAGATCCTTTGGAAGTGCCTCTGTAAGGGTCTGACTGTGGGCAGCTCTGTTTGCTTGCAAATTTAATCTTATCTTTCTTTTTTAAGAACTCCACATGAGCAGTTTAATCTTATTGAAGATGGGTAGTTGACAGTACTGCGGTCAGACTCATCCTTGGTAGATAGTATGTCAGGTTTTTCTGTCTTCTCTCTGTCTTCAGTATTCTGCAGTTACTTTCTGCTCTCTCTTAAGTGTGGACTTTTAAAAACCTACTGCTTGAGGTCTTTTTGCATCCCTCGATGCCTAGTTTTCATTAGTTTGGGAGAATTCTCAGCCATTATCTTATTCCCTCTACTTACTCCTTCCAGAACTCTAAGTAGATGTTTGCTCACCTCCTTCAGTCATCTGAGGCTCTTCATGACATGCCCTTTCATAGATATTTTTATCTTATAGCCTCTGTTCCATTCAGGACAGTTTCTTCAGGTCTGTTTTCTTTTTTTTTTTTCTTTTTTGGAAAAGTTCTGGGGGCCTCTGGCTGGCCCAGTCAGTGGAGCCTGTGACTCTTGATCTCGGGGTTGTAAGTTCAAGCCCCACATTGGGTGTAGAGATTACTTAAAAATAAAATCTTAAAAAAGAAAGAAAGAGAAGTGCTGTTTTCTCCCATATTTGCCTGGTCTCTTTTTGATAGTTTATTGCCTTTTGCTCATGTTTCTTACGCCTTTTATTTCTCTCTCTTTTTTTTTTAAGATTTTACTTATTTATTTAACAGAGAGAGACACAGTGAGAGAGGGAACACAAGCAGTGGGAGCGGGAGAGGGAGAAGCAGGCTTCCCGCCGAGCAGGGAGCCTGATGCGGGGCTTGATCCCAGGACCCTGGGATCATGACCTGAGCCGAAGGCAGACGCTTAACGACTGAGCCACCCAGGCGCCCCCACGCCTTTTATTTCTTTAAGTATTTAAAACATACTCTTCTGGGTCTCATAATTTCATTCTCTGAATATCTTGGCAGGTCTAATTATGCCCGTTGCTGTTTTTGCTTATTTCTTATTTCTTCAAAGTTTGCATTGTAAGCTCAGCTTTTGCGTATCTGTGTAGGGCTTGTGTAGTCTGGCTTGAGTGGGAGAGAGTTCAGCCTTATTCTTGCCGCCGTGTCACCTACTCTGGGCCACATTATGTTAATTTCTAAATTTGGGTTTCCAGGATCTGGTGGCTGGTCTCAGTTCCCGTCCTGTCCCTTTATGAGAGCCGGCCTGTGGTTATGAATTCTCAGGGAGACTTTCTCTTTCCCAAGCCAGAGCCCAGGCCAAGGCAGAAAGTTTTCTTATGCTCTCTGTTAGTAAAAAAACACTCTTCGCTAACAAGGGGGTCCCAGGGTCAGCGAAACTATGGCTCCCTGGCCAAATTGGGTGTGCTACCTGGTTTTATAAATAAAGTTTTATTGGAACTTCTTATTTACCTGTTGTCTGTGGTGGCTTTCACACATGGTAAAGTTGACTAGTTGTGATGGAAACCTTATGGCCCTCAGAGCCTATGTTACTTACTCTCTGGCCCATTACAGAAGAAGTGCGATTCTTCTCCTCCCCGGCCCACCCTCTGACCCAGAGGCCCAGCTTTCTCAAGTTCAGTTTTAAGTTACTGTCTTTCCAGGTGCTGAATCCTTGTCTTTGTTGCCATATGGTGGTTAAAAACCAGTTATTTGAGCTCCTGATTACCCCTCTGGTTTTCAGCTTCTCCTTTGGGTTTGTTTTGGGTTTTTTTTTTTTTTTCTTTTTTTTTGACATTAGTAGTGTTCTTTCTTGGAAACAGTAACAGTCTGTGTAGTTTGCATTTAAACAAACTGTCTTAAACTCGAAGCTGCTTGAGGTCAGGGACTGCCTGTTCTGTGCCTCCACCTCTGTCCTAAAGGAGGGCGTGCAGGAGCTGTTGGAGCCCCCCTCCCAAGGAACAGCGGCAGGATGGGACCCCAAGTGTCCTTCTGGCGCCGGCAGCCATGTGGGTACTCCACCTTCCCACCCTCACTGCCTCCCGCAGGCCGCTCATTCAGCACAGGCTTGTGGCTCGGGACTTGGCCTCCTGACGCGGTGAGGTCCCCTGCCACCTCCTCTCAGTTTTGAGGCGGTGGACCTGCCCGCCTTGCCCACGGGCCGGGGCTTACCTTGGTGTGGGCAGGAATGAGGACTGCAGGCCAGGAGAGCAGGGAGGCTGCACTTTGTCCTCGTGAGGTCCTTCTTGAGCTGGAAATGTGCTCTCTGTTCAAAGGGCTGCCTGGTGGGGAAAACATGGCCTAATCAGTGTCATCGCTTCTGGATGTTTGCTGTTCCTCGTACTTGTACTTTGTGTGGAGGTGGGTGAGAAGACAGATACAAGGGACTCTTCCTTCCGCTGAGTGGACACTCCAGGTTTCTTGAATTTAAACACTGATGGGTCTGTATTTAGGATTGGCTGTGCAGCATTGGTATTTGTGGACCCTGGATATTATGCTTCCAGGGTGTGTTTCACTTGTAAGCCAGTCCTAACTTATGCCACAGAATTATCTGTAACCCACAAGAAGGACTTTGTGCTCCTTACTCATCCCTGCATCTCTCACACTCTGGCTTGTCAATGCCCGTAGTCTTTTCTTCTTCAGTAGTCTTTAAACCCGTTCAGGACAGAATCTGGGTCTTCACTGCCATGGTAACCCCAGTTTCTAGCTCAGTGCCTAGCACATAGTAGACATTCAGTAAATATGTGTTGAATTGAGCTGAATGTGTTTTTAATTTATATCTTTCCTCAGGAGTAAATACATTGTAAGGTACTTCTGTGTTTATATCTTAATTTCTTTGCTAACATTTACTTCTTCAATAACTTAGAAAGGAAGTCAAGATATGCCTGAGAATTACTTCACTTTCTTCCTAAAACACACATACCCATGTGCGTGCGTACATGTGTACCACAAAATCAGCCCCCAAATCTTATGTGTTAAACAAGGAAAATATAAAGCCCATTTTTTTATTATATAATTTGTCTGATTGCAAGTTGTATTTTAAATGCCTTACAAGAGTTAAGTGAGGTCTGTAGCTCAGCTAACATTGAGAGCTCCATTAGTTTCTGGCTTATTATCAATACCTTATAGCCTTTTGGGTTGAGGGCAGAGTATAAATAAATAAGGACAAATATATTTTTTGTTATAGTAGGTGTTATCTCTTTGTATAGTGGATATAAAAAACTACTTAAAAATCACTAGATGTATTTTTTCATAGTTCAGGCTACTGCACGATTGGTTTGATTAGAATAATATTCTCTTTGTGTCAGTGAAGTTCCAAGTGCTGAGGACACAGCTGAGACACAAAATAAGCCCTTGCCCTCAAAGGAACTCCTGCATTACTGTGTTCGTGGGTGTGGGTGTGAGTGGGGGTTTAGGGAGAAATGCAGAAAAAGAAATATGTCAGGTGTTGATCAGTGCCCAGAAGAAAAACAAAACCGTGTAAGGGGAGTAGAGTGAAGGTATGTATGTGTGACGTTATGATATATAGGTGTTGGGTGACATTTGAGCAGAGACCTGCAGGGAGTGCTGGAGCCCCACAGTGTGTGGGAGAGGTCCAGGGCAGGCTGGCTGCTGGTCGGGCTGATGGAGTCAGTGTGGGGAGGTGTGGAAGCCGAGGCCAGAGACACATTGGGTGGGGGGGGGGGCAGGACAGGGGACCGTTGTAGGAAGTGGGGACATCGATGCCACTCCAGTGGGAGGCTCTGGAGCTCTCAGAACCCAGGAATGATGGCAGTTGTCTGACTGAAGTTTTAAAGGCATCACTCTGGCTTTCATGTGGAGAAGAAGGTGTGGTGACACTGGAGACCCATTGGAAGACCTCCGGGTTATCTAGGAGTGAGGGGGTGGTGATAGGTAGTGGTGGGATTCTGGATCTTTTTGGAACGAAGTTAGAGAAAATGTAACCTGAGTAAAGCAGTACTGTTATTTTGATTATGCTTTGTTCCATTACCCACCCACCCCCCTTTCTGATTCTTCAGCAGAAGCCAGACTGAGTGTAGCGCCTGAAATGGACATCATGGACTACTGCAAAAAAGAATGGAGGGGAAATACACAAAAAGCCACATGTATGAAAAAGGTATGATGCCTAGATACACGAAGTTGCAAGTCTTTGAAACAGTCTGTCATCAGTACTTACGTAATATGTGCTTTTATATTTTTAGACGTAGTTACTTTAGATCATGTAAATATTGGTATCTTAATTCTAGAGAGGAAACAGACTCCAAACGTAAGGGACTTGTTTCGAGTCACAGTATTAATATAGGGCCAGCTTTAGTTGTTCAGCAACTTTGTTTCTTTGAAAAACACATCTAAAACAATGCTGTGCTGTTCAGAGTTGGGCCAGTCATTGGTTGTCCTCTTGGGGTCATTTGGGAATGTCCTTCTGGCCTTGTGTGGTAAAAGCTTTAGGGACAGGACCAGCAGATGCCATCCCAACTGCTGTCCCTACCTGGGTCTGGTCTCCTGCCCTCCTGTCTGAGGGGCCTGGGCTGTCCCGCACTCCCTGTGCAGAGGGATCTGAAACTAATCCCTTCGTTTAAGGTGTCCCTGGAGCTGCCCCTCCTGGTCCTATCATGTAGATTGACGACCCTTAGGGAGTGTCCAAGGCTGTGGGACGTTGGGGATTCCTGTGACGTGGTCCTCCTGTGACTGGGGCCACTCTCAGTCATAGTGGGGCCCCCTTTCACTGCACACTGGTCAAGCGCAGTCCCCTATTGGTTCTCCCCTCGATGTACCCTGAATCCAGCATTCCTTAGTGCGTTGAACAATGTGAAATTGCTACTCTTTGACCATTTCTGAGCTACAAAAATGGCAGTTTCGACCTAAAACTTCCACCACCTCTTATAACCTCTGGGTTTATCCTTTGCTCATTTTTCTGTTGGGATTATTTATGTTGTGAATTTGAACGTACTTCTTTTATATTAGAGATACTGACCTGTCATATTTGATAGGACTATCTATCTTGTTGTTTAGATCTGTATTGTTTAGGGCTTAAGATTTTTTAATATTTGTATATATCTGTTCTTTTCCTCAGAGGTGGTTTTTTTGTTTGTTTGTTTGTTTTTGTTTTTCTCAGCGGTCGTTTTTATAGAAAACATTGTGCCTCTTTCACATGCCCTGAAATGGGCTGACCTTCCTCAGAATGTAGCTGCTACTTAAAGCTCTGAGAGCCGGTGTGAGCCTTGCTCCCTGCCAGCCTGAGCTGTAGTCTCTTTGTGTCTCAGGCATTCCCCCTCCATTCTTTTTTGCAGTAGTCCATGATGTCCATTTCAGGCGCTACACTCAGTCTGGCTTCTGCTGAAGCCAGGTCTCTTGGTAGAGACCTCCATCATGAAGTGCCTGTGACTATGAACGTTTAAATTTGTGAGGCCATCTGCTGAATGTGTATATTTTGGCCACTTACAGGTTTTCCAAACTTGAGCCCTGTATCAGACTGGATAACCAGGAGGCTGGATACCTAACATATGTTTTCTCATCTTTCCCAGAAATGCTTTCCCTGACTTGCGGTTTTATTTTATGACCCTCAGACTCTTTAAAGGATCTTAACAGTTGGCACCACAGGGTCCATAACTCGAAAGTATCTATGAAGTTATCCAAATGTTCCATATTTTGGAACTCATGCTAAAACCCTTTCTCTGTGATTTTAGTTTGAGGGAAAGATTTGACCATGTAGTCAGACTCTTTCAGTGACCAAATAATCAAAGGCACATCAGTTAGACCAGTGTCACTTTGGGACCCGTGGCAGTAATTAGAGCATCTCAGGGGCCCGCTAACAGTTTGGATCTCAGTTCTTTTTTTTGTCCTTATTTATCTTATGGTTTATTTTTGTTTTGGATATTCTTTTGGAAGTAAGTGAGTATAAACCCAAATTTAATTTTAGAAGTTTGATTCACCTCTGAAATAGTATGAGAAACTTATGCGTTTGGAAAGATGCAGTTACATTTGGGTCAGCCATCGAGAATATTCCCAGGGTAACTGGGAGTCTGCCGAAGGGCAAAGGTGCTTGATGGGCCCTTAGTATGTCGCAGCGATTGGAGCGCTGAGTGAAAACGTGACTCACGCCCACTGAGAACATCATGCTATGACTTGAACCTTGAAAACAACTGATGACAAGGGTCCACTGCTTAGGCAGAGTCTGCGTGGCGCCCACCCCACGACGAGGGCGATGCTCCTTCCTTTGTGTAGGGGCAGGGTAGGAAGCAGAGTTTCAAGTGACTGTCACGGATGAGCAAGATGAGCAGAAGGGCCCGCAGGACGAGGCTGGTGAAGTGCAGGAGGCCGCGAAGTCGATCCTGATGCTCGAGCATCATCCCGCTGGAGAAATCCGGTTGTCCTGGTGCCCGTGGACCATTTTCTGGTGGCTGTTTTTGGAGTATGCTTCAAAATGGTCCCTTTGGATGGCTGTTTTTGAGTGACAACACATATGTCACCGAACATTTTCATTTCCTTGTTTCTCTTCCAGACCGAATGGACACTTAAATCCACTTTGTAAAGAGTCTGATAGAATGATCCAGACATCTCCTAGCATGTAGACTGTTTTTAATATATCATGGAAACTTGGGATTTTTTTTTTAATTTTTTAAAATTCAGAGGTATAAACTTAGTACCTCTCTCTGTTCTTTCCTGTTTATTAGAGTTAGGGTCACTTTCCACAGAGATTAAACCCCTCAGGATGTTGGTTATCAATAAGTGAGTGTTACAACAGTTGCTTAGAAAGGGACATCTAACTCCTAACCTCGGGGGTGGCTAGTGTTTTCATAATATTTGGTGTATATCATTTATGTGTTCCTGTGTGTTGTATCGGTTACATATGCTGATGTTTTGTACGGTATTAACATTTGGTAATTTCTTTTGACTAGTCAGAGAAGAACTTAGAGTGGCTTGTGTGAGGGACTCAGCCAGCCTGGTGTTCATTCTTCTGGGGATCAGGGGCACGTTTTTTTCCCACAGGAGTAAAACTTATCCTATGGCCTGAAGTCAGTAATGACCATTTTGAACTCTTGGATGCTTTTACCCAGGGCTACGAGGAGGTGTCTCAGAAGTTCACCTCCATCAGGCGCGTCCGCGGAGACAATTACTGCGCACTGAGGGCCACGCTGTTCCAGGCGATGAGCCAGCCGGCGGCGCCGCCACCCTGGCTGCAGGACCCGGAGCTCACGCTGGTACGCTGCTGCCGCAGGTTTGAGTCCGCCATGTTTCCGACCGTTTCTGTGAGAAAGTGCTCCCTTTCCAGCCCGTGCCGGGTGCCAGGTGCCGGCCCCGAGCCGTGCCGGGTACCGTGTACCGTGCTGGGTGCCGGGTGCCGGGACTGTCTGCCGTGTGATGCCAGCATGTGGCCTCATTCTAGTTTGTATGGCAGGGATGATTTTGCATAATAAAGTGACCAAGGATAATGGCTGTTTTTCCCAGAAGAGAAACGTGGTAAAATGTATTTGAACACTTCTGCTGAATTAGAGAGCTGGTGTTTGTAGTCTGTAAAAAGCACTTAGGAGCAGTTCGACTTCAGTGTTGGTGTCTGTAGTAAATGGGCTGTCCGTTGTGCCATCTGAGAACCTGTCGGGGTTTTAGAATGCACGTTTTGTGGTTTTAGCTCCAGTTCAAGACATGAGCACCTTCTGCATGGTGTCAAGAGGACTGGTGTAGTAGATGGCCCGTGTGCCCCTGGGGAGGCTTCCTGGGAGATGAGGCTCAGGGGATGTGTCCCGTGCCTGGCCTTCTTTGTTTTAAATCTGCAGTGTGGTAGTGACCCCCTAGAATGTTGTGTCAGTGTGACTTGTGTCTATGACCTACATCAGATGAAGTCACATGATAGGTTGGATGATAGAATATCGCAGAGTCTGGTGGGCAAGAATGGGCAGAACTGATAATAAGACATTAATTGGAAGAAAATTGGCAGCCCTGTGCTTAAAAAAAAAAACAAAAAAAACCACAAAAAACACAAACACTAACAAAACCCAAGAGTGCTGGCTGTGGGAGATCTGCCTTAACGGCAGCTTACAAAGGTCATCAGGATGCACTGGTTGGCAGCTTACAAAGGTCATCAGGATGCACTGGTTGGCAGCTTACAAAGGTCATCAGGATGCATTGATTGGCAGCTTACAAATTGTAGGTCACCAGGATGCGTCGATTGCAAGCTCAGTCAGAGCCCACATGACTTGCTGCCGGCAGTGAGTACGAAGCCTTGTCTTGAACACTTGTGAACCACAGGCAGTGACCGTCCCATCTTGAGCTGGGCTGGTTAGATCCCATCTTGAGGGTTTGTGCCTGTATCCTCAGTACAGAGGGGAGTGTGATTGAGATGATTCATCTTGTTCAGGAACTGTTGCAGGAGCCGGGGTATTTGCCTGGAATCAAGATGACTTTTAGAGAAGGTTGGTTGCCAGATAAGCCAGAGATGAGGTACACGAGGGATCACATGGCCTCAAAGGGCACAGGCCGTGGAGGCCCTTGCACCCTTGTTCTCATTCTGGCCCTTCCGCTGGTCTTCCCTCAGAAAGCCCGCTCTGACAGGGGCCTCTCTGATTGAGTGAGTGGTGGCACAGCAGGACTGGCAGCACCAGGCGTGCAAGTGGAGGGGTGTGTGGCTCGCGGAAGCCAGCAGTGCGCCCCATGGTGGTGGGGCACCTGGACCACCTCGCCGCAGGAGCGGGGTCTGTGCATCTCCAGTACTCCTTGTGTGACTGCGTAAGGAACCTCTTTACTATAAAATACTTACTTAGTAACATACTCACTTAAGACAAGCAAATCAAGGGGTACGTTATTGCTGCTGAACGAGACAGTCTTACAGGAATTGGGGGATGAAAGTCATTTCTTACTCATCTTCTCATACATCAGAATAACACGTATCCTGTCAGATTAAGCAAAACCTTGTGTGCCCTTAGAGCTGGGTCTACATTTTTTGTGTTAAAGGTGGCATGGGCTTGCCATTGGAAAAACACTTGGAGCAGAGCCAGTGACAGTGGGTCTGTCTCCATTTACCCTGATCCTTGATCTTTTGGAAATGCTCAGGGCCTCTTCTGACCACCACCCTGTGTTCGGTGACAGTCCTCTGTCCTGGTTGGTTCAGGGCACAAGCACCTGTGGTTATTGTGTGTCCACGGGGCTTTTAGAAGTGTGGGGAGCGCTCACCACTTCCGGGGACACAGAAAAGCAGCTCTCAGTAGGCAGGTTGAAGGGAATCTAGTTTTGCACTATTAGGGCCTCCCGAACGGCACTGGCTCTATGTTAACCCGCCTCTTCCGCTTTTGGCGGGGGGTGGGGGGGTGGGGGTGGTCAGAGAGGTCCCCCGGGACACCTAAGTTTGTGGTGAGTCTGTGGATTCAGAACCAGACTTGGCCAGTGGCCTGCAGGCTGGGCACTGCTGAGCATCTCTTGGTCTCATCGAGAATTTGGGCAAGCCCAGAGAAGCCCTGTTTTGTCACCAATGACAGGCACCCTGCAGCTGGCTGATCTGCTTCTGTTTGCAGATTGAAATATGTTCTCTGTGGCATTTTGCCATCTTCCTTCTCTCTCCCCCAGAACGTCATTGGTTTCAGAACATTAAAAGGAGAGAGGCGAGCTAGACTGGAGAGACCCTCCCCTTAATCTGAACTTAGTGAAAGAGACCCTTTTTCTGCCCACGCTCGTTTCCTCTGGCCTGGCTTCATTTTCAGCCTGGGAGGTTGAGCTTTGCCCTCGCTGCCCCTCTCGTCCTGCCCTGCTTGGGTTCCCTGTGTCCAGATCCCACTCTCCACATTTGACTGCAGTTGATCATCTGACCCTGACCCCAGCATTGGAGGTGGCTTGGTCTGACTCTTCTTAAACTTGGGGGCAGCACCTTGGTCCCTGAGAAGGAGGGAGTGTCCTTCAGGGCAGGGATCCTTTGGTTTCCAAGTTTACTAAGTTTTAGAATGTCTCTGAACAGGAGGTACCTGTGACAGTGTTTACCAAAGCTCTTTTTTTATGAGTTATTTTTGCGGACACATCTTTGTTATCCCACAGTCCTTTTAATCATGGTGATGATGTCAAGAATTGTAGACAACTTGCTGGAGAAAACAAGAAGTTTAGTAGAGGCACAAGTGAAATTCCGTCTAAGTTAATTACCTACCTTATTTTGAAATATTTTCAATCATGGTTTCTTGTTTGCTTATTTATTTTTGAAAGATTTTATTTATTTATTTGACACACAGAGACCCAGCGAGAGAGGGAACACAAGCAGGGGGAGGGGGAGAGGGAGAAGCAGGCTTCCCGTGGAGCAGGGAACCAGATGCGGGGCTCGATCCCAGGACCCTGGGATCATGACCTGAGCCGAAGGCAGACGCTTAATGACTGAGCCACCCGGCGCCCCATGGTTTCTTGTTTAAATCTTGTTACTTGCTTAAATCTCTCTTACTCTGACAAAAGTCCAGTCTCTTTGTGTGTCATAGAAAAGAGTGGTTATTTATGTGTTTTCTATGCCCTGTGACTCTGGAAAGCATTTAAAGTTAGATTTTCTTTTTTCTTTTGAATAAATTATTTCAAATGCATTATTCTTTACTCATTGTTTCTTTCTCACACCTCATTTTTTGGACTCTCTCCAGGATTTCCACATCTCCCAGAGGCCTACAACCCTGAGCTAGGTCATTACACTAGTAACAGTTTGCCCCGTGCGTGGAAGGAATGAGATGGACTTTTATTTCAGGGTTTCCCTGTATGTGGTTAGAACTTTGGGGTCTTCCAGGTGATTCAGTTGTGTTTGTGACTGCTGCTGGGGTGTGTGCACAATGTCACGTAAGGCTTTGATGGCCTTCCAGGCTTCTCTCTACCCCATTTCCCAGCTTTACATTCCGTATTTCCCGCTCCGTGCACGTCTTGTGCCCAACTGTGATTTCAGCTTATTGCCACTTGGGGGCATTTTAGGTTCTGGTGATATCTCCGAGAACCTGAATTGAAGGTTTGCAGCAGAACCACCCACATGTTGCTGAAATGCTGGGCGAAATGCTGGGTGGTGTGGGCACGGAGCTGGGGTGGTGGTAATAAGATGGGGAGAATGCAGCCCCTCCCTGACTTAGTGAGTGAGTGTAAATCACCGTCACTGTGGTAACGTTACCTGAAGAGGAATTTACACACCTGCATGGCAGTTGTGTTTTGCAGAAATGGAACCACCTTTGTTTCCCATGATGGCTGTAGATTGAGAAGGTAGAGCTAGAATCACCCTTTGTACAAAGAAAGGGTGTTTAGAGCCTTAGACTCCCGGGGAACTGAACACATGTGGCCTCATTTAAAACTGTATTTTTGACTGTTAGATAAGCTCACGTTCCTCGTAGGATGCGGTAGGAACGAATTCTTCTCTAATGATGGTTTGACTTGGTGAACTTTCTTTTCCTGTCTGGGTGTTACAGCAGTGAAGGGACATGCCCATGCCCGGCCTCGTGTTGAATTTTCTCCTGACACACCCGGGACGTGGGGAGTGTCGGAGTTCCCATGCTGTCATCGGTCACGTTGTGTCCTAGCTTGCCTTGCAGACTCCAGATTCTGTGGATGATTAGGGGAAAACAAAATAAAACACGCTCCAGGAAAAAAAAAAAGGACAGGCAAAGCAGTAGCTCAGCTGTCACTTTAATGAGCTGCCCCTGCAGCTGTTAACCCCCGCGGCTTCTTCTCCACTCAGTTTTTTATCTCACTGTATTGATGAGGCAGTTAAGCTAGATACACATCGTTTTTGTGACTGTTAAAGCTGTTGAGGATATATGGTGATGTCGGAAGTCAGGCTTTCTTTTCCTAATCAGGAAAGCGTCAGGTTTTTACTTGATTCAGGACCATCTCGCCTGCCTGCCTGCCTGCCCGAAGCACCTTCCTAAGTTGGGCTTTAGGGAGTGGCAGGGAGGCTGTCCGTGATCCCAGTAGCGACCTGGGTGGGTTTGTTAAGACACCGGTGGGGACACTGCCTTAATGTCCCCTCACAAAGTGCTGTGGAATGTTCTGGCTGTGGTCGGAGCTGAGCAAGGTCGATTGTGTCTTTGTTATCTAAGTCAGAACCACCATTTCCTTCCAGCAGACAAATGTGCGGGGAATTAATTCTGGAAACAAAGGTAGGTTTTGTAGGCTTTGTGGTTTCTACAGGATCCTGTAATGGATTTCTTGGAATGTTAACACCTCTTTATTATCTCTCTGTTTTTTGATAATCCAGTTACCGGAAAAACTCATAAGCAAATACAACTGGATCAAGCAGTGGAAACTTGGACTGAAATTTGAGGGGAAGAGCGAGGACCTGGTTGATAAAATTAAGGAGTCCCTCACGTTGCTAAGGAAGAAGGTTTGGAATCTGTAGTTTTTTTTTGCTCTGATAAGTGCAAAACTCTCACTCCTGATCGCTCCAGCAGACCACTTCTTAGTCCTCACGTAGTGGATTGCCAAATGCCCCTGGCTGGTATTTAGACAACATAATTTAAAGGAACATAAACTCTTCCTGTGAAGTCTTTGGTAAAATCGAGAAATATCGACACCATTTATCGTGTTTAGTGAAATGTTTAGCTTTCTTAAAAGGAACTCTTAAATGTGGTCTTTGTTATAAGTCATACTGACAAGTTTCAGGGATAGTCTGTATTTAGTCTCTATTTCTTAGAGTATTATCAATGATGTGAATGCATATTTATTAAATTCTTTCCAGTTATGTTCATGTTTTAAGATTCTGTCCCTTTTTAATAGACTTGTTTTCATTTCTGAATGATTGTTAGAAACTTGTCTTTATTTTTTCTAAAGCCTTATTTATTTAGATTCAGTAACTTGTCTTTACTTTTTTTTTTAAGATTTATTTATTTTAGAGAGAGCATGAGTGGGAGGGGCAGAGGGAGAGGGAGAGAGAATCTCAAGCAGACTCTTGCACTGAGCATAGAGCCTGAGTCGGGTGGGGCTCAGTCTCATGACGCTGAGATCACGTTCAGAGCTGAAACCAAGAGTCAGACGCTTAACTGACTGCACCACCCAGGCACCCCAGTAACTTGTCTTTTGAAAACTTTCCTGAGGGTTTCTCTGAAACAGAATTATAGGGTGAACTTGGTCAGCTGATTCCCAGTGATTTGGTTATTAAAATACCCCCTTTCTGGAGTATTCCATGGGTTTTGGCGGTCCTGCTTGTACACTGGCCCACCTGGACCACTAGGTTGCTTGCCTTGGAAGCTCTTCACACCAGGAACCCTGAGTTGAGAGCCTGCTGATTGCTCCAGGCTTTGTAGATGAGGCGGGGGCCGGGGACTGGTAAGGAGACGTCAGCCGGCTTTCAAGAGTCCTTTAGCACTTACCCGACGTGTTGATCTGTTTCCTCCAGTGTGGTCTGCCACACGGTTAGACTTTCAGCTCCATGAGAGTCTGTCCTGCTCATTCCTTTCACCCAGTGTCAAGCACCAAGCCTGACACATAATAGGCATTTGGTAAATATATTGTTCAGTGAATGAACTGAGGGCCTTAACCTCCTGGAACCTAGTTTTTATTTACAAACGTTAAGTGTTTCATGGAAAGTCTAGTGATTAAAAAATTGTGATAGGAGAAGGAAATAGGGATTCTGTTCTCTTTGCCTCTTGGAGTAGAGCGCGGAGTTTGCAGGGGCTGGGGACCCCAGGATCTAGGTTAGGTGAGGACTGAGAGCAGGGCTCTGGCTGTGTGGGTGAACAGGAAGGCTCTTCAGTTCAGCCGCTGGTGACAATTTCTTTTTCATCCGTTTTAAGGTCTTGTGAAAGTGTAATTTTTGCTGTATTAGGTGTATGTGCTGTAAATAGATCCTCATTTTGGGGAATGTTTTGAGTGTTTCCTATTTACAGTAACATTAAAATTATTCATTAATAATCTAAGACAGCATTACTAGTACTTCCTGTGTGCCAGGCTGTGCACTAAATGTTTCATGTGTTATTTAATTCTCATAAGTACCAAGATGTTGTTGCTGTTGTTATCCCCATTTTAAAGGTGAGGGCATTAAGGCCCAGATGTCTATTAATGCCCAGCAAAAGCCACCAACTGCTTGGTAGCAAGGCCTTCATTCCATCCTGACTCTGTGACTCTAGAGCCATGCTCTTGACTGCCAGCTGGGTCTACTTCTGGAAAATTAGGAGATGCTCCAGCTTTCAACCACATATTGAAGAGAATCCTGTGGTACAGTCATTACCATTAAAATTTACTTATTGAATTTAGAATTTTAATGGCTTTTTTTTGAGAGGAACAGTAGTTACCGGTTACTCATAAGGACTAGTTCATGTTGGTATCTCTTGTCCTCATTCACTTTAACTTAAAAGCACATAATATTTATAGAGTTTTCTCATTCACTTAAAACGTTTGCCTGTGTTAGCTGTATTCCTAGTACTCTGCTTTATTCTTAAGCAGGAGTCAATAAAAATTTTCTTGGTGGATGTGTTCATTTGAAACTCCATGTATATTTTTAGGAAGTTAGAGGGATGAGTTTAGTAAGCTAACATTCAAGAGACCTCACAATCTTCCTTGCCCATCTTCATTTTTGCAGGTTGGCTTGGTGTTTCTGGGTGGTAGGTGCTCCCGTAAGCCCCTTAAAGGCAGGTATAATTTTAGTTACCCCTCACAGCTTCCCACACAGCCCTCACACACGCACCTTGTTAGCTCCTCTGTAAGTATTTCTCATTGGTCCAGTCTCGTCGTCTAGGAAGTTAGGGGAGTTGGCAGTTCCATTCCATGGCATCGGTGCTTCTCCTTAGTGCATTGTTCTTTTGTTTCAAATTAATGGGGGAAAAACTGAATAAGGAATTGGTGTGGTCTGAAGAGTACCATTGTTTGAGCTAGAAACTTGAATGTTGTGAGCATTGGTACATGACCCATGGTCGCCTACTTTTAAAATAGTTTTGTGCTCCTAGTATGGAAGCATACCAGGGGTTTTTAGAACAAACATTTAATTGTTATGTAACTTTCTTGTTATAGTGGGCAGGCTTGGCGGAACTAAGAACTGCTGAAGCAAGGCAGATAGCTTGTGATGAACTGTTCACAAATGAGGAAGAGGAATATAGCCTCTATGAAGCTGTAAAATTTCTAATGCTAAACAGAGCCATTGAACTATATGATGATAAAGAGAAGGGAAAGGAAGTTCCATTTTTCTCTGTGCTTCTGTTTGCTCGGGACACATCGAATGATCCTGGACAGCTGCTAAGGAACCATCTAAACCAGGTGGGACACACCGGTGGCCTTGAGCAGGTGAGTTGTGCCTTTGGATGTGTATTAGTCCAAAATAGCAGCTTTAATCATTAAACATTATTTCACAGCTTTTGTAGGTCAGGAATTGTGGAGCAGCTTAGTTGTGTGGTTTTGGCTCTGGGGTCTCAGGAGGGTGCAGTCCTGTGTTGTTCAGGGCTGCAGTCATCTGAGGGCTCGACTGGGCTGGAGGATCCGCTTCTAACATGGCGCAACACCTGGCTGTTGGCAGAGGCCTTATGGGTAGTTAGGAGGAGGGTTTAGTTTCTTGACACATGGGCCCTTCCATAGCAGTGCTTGAGTGTCCTTGGGACACGATGGCTGGCTTCTCCCAGACAGTGAAGTGATCCAAGAAGAGAGCAAGGAAGAAGCCACAGTGTGTTTATGATCTCATCTTGGAAGTTACACACTGTTGTTTACACCATAGTCTGTTTATTAAAAACAAGTCACTGAATCCATCCCACACTCAAGGGGAGAGCGTTAGGTTCCACCCACCTTTTCAGGTGGGGAGGGCAAGAGAATCGTGAGTCCGTTTTGTAACCACCACGTTTATTTCAGCCTGGGCTGGCTTCTGCAGGATGCTGGGTGTGATCGGTACCCTTGCGCCTGGCAGGCTACCAATAAATGAAGCAAAGGGTCTTATTATTTAATCTTGGCAGCTGTAGCCATATTCGATAGTGTCCTTTAAAAATAGAATGGGAGTCACCTTAGCCAGTAGAGACCAGCCTGCTCTCGGATCTTTTACACATAGGCTAAGTTTGGAGTTCTGCACAGAGACCCAGTGCAGTGCTGTCCCGTGACTCACCACACCCTGCACTATCTTTAGTGGGTGCTCACTGTGTTATCTTAAAAAGCTTAAGTCTTTGTTAGTGGACTAGCTGGCTACTAAAGTAGCATTTAAGGCTATCCATCCAAAGTGCAACCTTTGTGGTGTGTAGCAAAGGACAAAGGCTGATGGTCACTGCCAGGTCAGGGCAGATTCAAGAGGACTCCTTCAAACAAGTATCTGCACTCAGAGTGTAGGCTCCTTCTGTCTCCTGAACCACAGCACGTCTCTTCAGTACAGAGCCTGGGGCAGTGTGGTCTGCATGTTAGACCGAAGTTAGTTCTTGTGAGTCTTCGTGAAATCTACTGTAATGGCGAGTCCTGCTTTTAAAACAAAACAGCTGTATTGAGATATAATTTACATACCATAAAGTTTATCCTTTTGAAGTGTGCAACTCAGTGGTTTTTAGTGTGTTTACAGAGTTGCGCACCCATCACTGTAGTCTAACTTTAGACTGTTTTATCACCCCTAAAAGAAACCCCAGACCAGTTGGTACTAATTCTCCCTCTCCTGGCCCTAGGCAGCCACCAGTCTACTTTCTGTAGATTTGCCTGATCTGGACATTTCGTAGCAGTGGAATCGTACAATATGTGGTCATTTGTGACTCACTTCTTTCACTCAGCATCAGGTTCTCAAGACTCATCCATATTGCAGCACACGTCACAGACGATATTCCAGCGTATGGACAGACCGCGTTCATCCGTCAGCTGATGGCCGTTTGGGGTCTTTCTGCCTTTTAGCTCTTATGAATAATCTTGTTCTGAACATTTATGTGCAGGCTTTTTGTGTGGACACATATTTTCATTTCTCTTGGGTAGATACCTGGGATATACTTCTTTTTTCCTTTAATTGAAGTTCATGTAACATAAAATTAACTATTTTAAAGTATATGACTCAGTGGTTCTTAGTACATTTATCAAGTTCCAAAACATTGTTATCGCCCCAAAGAAAACTTGGCATGTGTTAAGTAGTCACGCCTCATTATCATCTGATTATAATTGTTCTAGTGGGTGTGAAGGGGAACCTCACTGTGGTTTTGGTGTGCGTTGCTCTGATGACTTCTCATGTGCTCATTGCCCATTTGCATATCCTCTTTGGATTAATGTCTGTTCTATTCAGATCCTTTGCCCAATTTTTAAACGGGTCATTTTTTTAAATTGTTGAGTTATAAAAGTTCTTTATATATTCTGGATACAAGTCCCTTCTCAGATATGTAGCCCACTTTCGATGATCTGCTTATTTGTGACAGTCGTGCAGGGAAGTCTGGGGGCCTGGGCCCACGCGGAGGAGGGAAGGTTGCGGCGCGTCGCCTGGGACTCTGGGTGTGGAGCAGGTGGTGGTGAGCTGCGTCTGGTAGGGTGGCTTCCCTCCGCTCACCTCTTTGCTCTCTTTCCCAGGTTGAAATGTTCCTTCTCGCTTACGCTGTGCGCCATACCATTCAGGTGTACCGGCTCTCCAAGTACAGCACTGAAGAGTTCATCACGGTCTACCCCACTGATCCGCCCCTGGACTGGCCGGTGGTGACACTGATCGCCGAGGATGACCGGCACTACAACGTCCCTGTCAGAGTGTGTGAGGAGACGAGTCTTTGAGGGACGCGCCCGGACAGCCTGGCCACGCGGCCAAGGACCGCGGGCAGCCCCTTGGCTCGGGCCTTGGGTCTCTGGGTCTCTTACTTAGATGGACCTGGGGGAACTCCTGGGCCCTGTGAGCCAAGCTGGACTGGGCTGTTCTGAAGACAGCTTTTGATAGGAATTAACCAAGTGTTTTCCCTCATCTTTGATGCAGTATGTTTCAGGGGGGCCTTCAGAGCACTTCTTTTGGAAGGTACAAACTACATCTTCTCCATAACACAGGTCTTTTGTATCAGAGGAGACTCATTTTGGAGAGGAATGTGTTCTTTATGTCTCAAAATCAAACTCTTTAATTGTAAACTGGCTCTCCATTTTTTCTAAGATAGTAAGTGTCTGTTTCGGCGGTGATGGGTCTCTGCGGTGCCCTTCCTCTGGGAGGGAGTCTGTTACAGGCACAGTCCTAACATCCTCTGCTAGTCTTGTTGAACGTTGGTTTGGATTTACATATTAATTAAAGCTATTTGAAGCAGATTGTCTCATAGAAGATTAAAAACTGGGTCCAAAAAGGAGTTACTTAAAGGCTGGAGAAGGAGCCCCCGGAGGGACGTGACGGCGCCTGGAACTCCTGACTCAGAATGTGACAGGTGCCTGAGGTCATGGCCACACCTGGTCAGGTGCCTCATGCAGGTGCTGCGCTGTCAGCTGGGTGAGCACTGCTGGTAGTTGAGCTCTGGCGTCGGGCTGTTGATTCTCCGTTTCATAGATGTGCCATTTTATAGTCAGAACAGCGCCAAGATCCCCCTGCTCTTTTAGAGGAGGAAGCCAGGGCCTGATGCACTCTCATCTGAGTTCCAGGGGTGGGGGGCCTGGGGGGAGGGGGGCTGGACCTAGGTCTGCCTGTGCCCTTTCCACGGGCTGTTTTTGAGGGTGCTTCCACTGCCTAATTCGTGTTCTTGCCGGGGGATGAGTCATAGCAAAGTGTCTTAAGATTTTTCATGAGTAAGATGAAGCAGAAGCAAGTACTAAAACCAAGTACGGAAGTGGGGCCGAGCTGCATTGGCCTGTGATTTGGTTTGGGAAGCCTGAGGGAGGAGGGAGTATTCCTGGCAGTGAGTGAGTGCTGCCCAGAGGTCTGGTTGAACACAGTTAGGGCCGGAGTCATCCACAAGGGGCATGGGCTGTGTCTCTTGTCCCCCGGGGACCAGACACATCACTCCAGGGCTGGATCAGCAGCACCTGCATGGGCTCAGCCTCTCTGAAGGTAGTCTCACCCTGAGGTACCAAGCTTTATTTTATAATAAAGTCTTTATTTGGTTCAATTTAATATAGTTAATAAGCTATCACATGTTTTTGGGGAGTGGCAAACCTTTTTTGAAAATGTTAAGTTTTGCTTTATACTTAAAATTCTTTTAAGAAAACTCAGAGGACAAACAAAAACTATGCAGACTGTTACATTAGTATTTTCCCATTACCTCATCAGTAGTACTCACCACAGTTTGGGAGGTGTTTATTCTTTAGAGTGAATTGGGTTCTCCGAATGTGCGTGAATGTGTTGGAGAGGCTTTGTGGTTTTCACTGTGAAATGTAATGGTGCCTCGAATAAGGAGGTACCTAGAAGCCAAATTAAAGTAATAATAATGACTTCTTATTGGCTTTGATGTTTCATTTTAGCATTTGTAGTTGTACAGTAGGAAATGCTTACTGTTCATTCTGGAACACTTTTTAGAGCACGCTTAAAATGTTTCGGCACAAGGCAGTGGGGGTCTCTGTCCTCAGGGGGTTTCACTGAGTCTGACTGTTGGTCCATACCTACTATTCAACTTAATAATATTCATGACCATCATTACATTTTGAAAATGTTCTAATCTTAGTGAACTTGAACTGAACTTTTGGGCAACTTAATTGTTTACCTGCATACTTTTTTCTTGTTCCCGTGTGTGGTATTGTTAGGGCGTGTGGAGACTGTGGTCTTCACCACCACAATGATGCAAGTTTGAAAGCATGTGTTTAGGTGGCTTTCTGACCCAAGGCCTTATGGACTCTGCTCTCTGCCTGTCGTGCAGACTTAGTGGGATCAGAGCATCAGAAGGGCAGAGCTTTCAAGAAACAGTATAAATGATCGGCCGACTTTAAAAAATACCACTTCTTCATTGTAACATGCAACTTTAGTTGCCCAGAATCTTAAGTCCATGAATCATTCCTGGTCATGGGCTGGTCAGGTGGCCGCAGCAGGGGATAGAAATTGCATTGAGACCAAAATGGGTGCAGGATAATCTACTTAGAGGGTTCTCTAAAATGATAGTGTTCTAAGAAAAGAGAGAGCACTGGTAACTACATTGGGCTTACTTTCATTCCCAGAGCTTATTGCAAGAGTTCAGAGATTTGGACCCTATGGTCTTGGCAGAAAGATGATCTCCATCTTAAGCAGGCATGACTTACACCTTTGAGCTTATTTAAGGCACACCGAAACCTGGAAGACTGTCCCTCTAGCAAGTTCCCTGGAATTAACATTGCTTCTTCAGGACCTCTTCCGGCTCCTCCCTCACCTGCTTAGCTCCTCCTGCATACACAGCACGCACTGGTTTCACTCCTTCCTGCATGTGGGATGGCCATGACCACAGGGGAGGACGAGAGGCCGAGGTGTGGGTTTGCACTTGTGCTCCAGACCTAGGTGGGGTTTGATCTGAATCTTCCTTAGAATACAGCGTATCAGAAAATGTTTTAGACGCATCGGACGGGATTGACCCTGCTTTCCTTGTGGAGCCATTGACACTGGTACTTTATGTTCGCTATTGAGTGAAGTAAGGTCTGATGCAAGTTGTCAGGCATTGCCTTGGGGTCCTTTCATTATTTGGTTCCTTCCAGTTGTAGGGCTTAGCATGTAAAAATCTCAGGCCACATGAGTCTTAACACCTCTGTCAGCAGAAACATCTTTTGTGGGTTTTTATGTGCTTTTTTTTTTTTTTTTTTAAGAGGCTGTGTTTTCCCTCCTGCCCTGCCGCCCCTCCCACCAAGGTGCCATCTCACCTCTGTGTCTGTGGGCCGCTTCCCGAAGGTCTCCTGGAGAACAGCTGTTACGTGCTCTCTCTCTCTGGCCCTCTTGCTATTGCTGCAGGTGCATCAGACTCCAGTAGACTTTCCTGGCTGTCTACTCTTTCTGATGTTAAAATAACGTTTGATTGTTTCATTTTCTCTCTTTATTAAGCAGTACTTTGTAGGTACTCCCCCTTGAAAGCCCAGAAATATTTTCAGAAGTCTACACCTCCAGGGAATCCTGTTTGTAGGCCTCCATAGAAATAAATGACTTTTTTAAAAAAACCTGTGACTACTTAAAACACAATGAAAAGGAGGTCCTCAGTGTGTGTGAGGTGCATCTGAAAAGTGTGTGAAAGGCATAGAATCCCCATATCATTCAGCAAAAGGCAGGGCACAGTGTCAAGTAACTTATAAAAGTGGCCCAAGGAACTGTAAGAAGTGAATTGAAGAGGGAACTGATTTTAGAGTCAAAATGTCACTTAAAACAACAGGGGCGCCTGGGTGGCTCAGTTGGTTAAACGCCTGACTCTTGATCTTGGCTTAGGTCGTTGCCCACGTTGGGCTCTGTGCCGGGTGTTAAGCCTACTTCAGAATAAGACAAAAAGACAAAACAAATGGCTGACAGACCTCCTGGCCTATGTTATATGTGGATGAAAATCTGAATGAGTAGAAGGACTTCTGTGTATGGATTCTGCAGATCACTTTTCCTAAAATGTATGAAGTTCCCTGTTTCACGGAAGTACAACGTTTAGTGCTTAACTCTTCTGGAAAACCCTGGTGATCTCTTCTGGGGAGGTAGAGAGACCAGGGAGCCAGTGCTGAGTTGTGCAGAGAAAAGACAAAGGCAGCTGACGATTAAGGCCTTTGCCATTCAGTTAATAACGTGAGGCCTGGAAAAGCCCAAAACAAAGTGGTCCAGCTGCCTGTGGCCACGGTGAAGCAGGGGTGGGAGCAGTAAGGGTAAGGTGGCCGCGGCCCTGCCCGGGAGGGGCCGGTGCACATCAGCGGGTCCGCACCCCGGTCCCTGCTGGGTCCAGCAGCACTGCGGAGGGCCTGAGGGCGGTTGTCCCACTTGTCTTGTTTCCATGGTAAATTGAAATAGTTTCTTAGGAACGGTGGAATGGGTTAGTTCAGTCCGGAACTATAGATGTGTTCATTGCACTGAAGTACCATATCAGCAAACCATTTTATCACATAATGCCTCTGTTCCCAGGCCTATGGCCACCTATGTATTTAGATATTTTGAATGCTCAGGACTAGCCAGGGCTATTCATGGAGGAGAACCCCAGCTGGAGTTTTGTTTCAGTCAGATTGATTTCTTGGGTGTAAGTCTGCGTCAGGAATGAAATCGTCAGAACAGGGTTAATACAAGGAAGGAAAGGATACGGGGCTCGGAATATCTGTGGTCTTGGCGGTCATTCTCCTAGTAACCAGGGGTGGTTGAGCTTAATTGTGAACTTCAAAATCATTTTTTTGTACTTAGATTTTTAAGAGCTTTTCTATAATAAGAAACGCCTTGATCTCTATGCCCAGAAATGGTGCTAACATGTGGTGCCCTTTACAGGAGCTCCCGCAGTCTGCGGGACCGCCCATCACTTTGGAGTGTTTCCATGTGGGCACAAAGCCAAACCGAATGTATTTAATGAGCTCCCTCCTCATTTCCGTTGTTCTTCTGAGAATGTTTTGGTATTGTTACCTGCATTTTAGCAGCTTCTGACTTTCTGTTTGGTGAATTTGGAGAGGATAAGTCTTCCTTCCCCGGGGGCTGGGCTGTGCTGGGCGCATGGCCGGCAGCTTGCTGGGTGAGCCTGGCCCTACTCATCTGGGCCTGCTTAGCAAAGTCTCCTCTGTTTACACTGTAAAATGTCAGCATTTGTCAAAAACCTGTTTTCTGAGGAACGTGCTCCTGAGGCTCCAGTCCGTGTGGGGCCGTACTTCCCACCTACATCTGTGGCGGGGTACCTGGCTTGGGGTTGGGGGGGTTCCCCCTGTGACTTGTTGACTCAGGTCTTCACTGGTGGAGTCTGAGCCGACTCAGGGCTTCACTGTTGATCCCCTTTAGCAAACCTGGCCACTGAGGATTGTACACATAAATAACCAAAAATAAACGTAGAAAATAAAAGATCGGAAGCCTGGCTGTGTTGCTGTGTTGCCTTTGAGGACTTTGGGCAAATCGGGTCTAATACTGTAACTTTTTAGGCCCCCCCCCCCCCGCCCTGGACAGGCCCGTGATGCGCATGACTTTACGGTGTCAAACCTATAAGTAAGTGCTGCAAAATAGCGAGGTGCCTCGTTCTGGACGTGGGTCTGGATTCACTACCAGCCAGTCCTCTCGCCCGTGGTAGCAGTGGAGTGAGGCGCACGCACTGACAGAGCCTCCGAGGAAGATCCCGTGGGCCTGCAGGGCCGGGCCGCAGCCACAGTCCTGGCCCAGCCTTGCCGGGCGTTCGCCCAGGAGAGGCCCGTGGGGCCTGGGACGTTCTGGGTGTTCACCGACGGACGCGCACCCGGAAGTTGCACCGTGGGAACGACGTACGCACTGCGTGTGAACTTGACTGCCCTGAAGGAAGGGGGTGATCGCGAGATGGGCAAGACCGGGCTTTCAAAGGTATTCCTGTGGCCAGAGAATGGAGTTTGAGTCAGCAGACACCTGCCTTCCCGTGAGACGAAGAACCGAGTCTGGGAGTCTGTTTGCTTCTGAAGAACGCTTGGGTTAGGGGGTGAGCACCCGTCAGGAAGCAGCACCAGGCTGGAAGTGGGGAGCGGGAGACCTTCCTGGGGTCAACAGCAACAACAAACCACGTCCCTCGTCTACCACACCACTTGGTTGGTTAATCAACAAAATGTCTGATATAAGTACACTTTCCCCTCCACCTGCCTGAGTTACAGTGTTCTCAATTCTAAGGGCCGTGTTTCTGGCATTTCTCCATGGCCTCCCACCACCCCGCAAGTGTAGAGAAGACCCAGGGATGCAGGCTGTGGGTCCTAGGGACGACGTGGGGAGTATTTTTACCCCCATCAAATGATAAAATACCATCTGTGTCATGTGTCGTTCTAATGGGTATTTATACAGTCCATTTTCACTTCTCTCTGTCTTGCTCAAGACCTTCTGGGCATTCTTTCTGTGGGCCCTCTAAATTGTCTGCCCTTCCCACCTCTCCTACCCCGGCCTCTTGCCTGGGCACAGGGTGGGTGGCCTGGTAATGACCTTCTGACTTTCTGGGTCTGCAGGGTTGATTCTAGAGTTCTGGCCCAGAAGAGGCAGAACAGATTTTGGCCTTTGGGGTGGAAAAGCCCGGAGCGACCCAACCATCTCAGCTTCCCAGAGTGAGTGAGGATTTTTCTGCCCTTCCCTCCACCGGGGAGTCCAGCCCTCTGCTGTCACAGGGTGGTGACCGTGGTGATGGTACTTTACATGCACTGTTACAATGTAGAATATTTATTGTAGCTTAGGATGGTGCCTTCCACATACTTCTGGTGCCATCTCCCCAGATCAAGAAGAACTAGAGCATAGTTTAGGGCAGATGAAATGAGGTCAGGTCGTGACATGCTGTGCTATTCACTGGGAAGATGGCACTCTTCGAAAATCTCAGAGCACTGAAGATAACCAACACCTCGGTAATTGTTGGTTTATGTACCTGACGATCACATCCTAATTGTGCCAGGTCACGAGGAACATGGTATGCTGTTAAGGTTTTAAAAATATCTTTTAAAAGCATCCAGTCAACACTCCTGAATAGTTCCAGTTTTCATAAGTAGTGCTATAATAAGCATTCTCATTCATGAATCTTTTTAGGCATTTCTAGATTCAACATGTGTAAAGCTCTTGAAACTTATTTCCAGTCTACCCTCCAAAAAAGTTGCAAGAATTTTCAGGCTCATGAGGAGGTACTGGAGGGCCTGCTTCCTTGTTCCCTGAGTGATACTATACTAGGTGTGATTTCATTTTTAACTTTGATGATTCAGCAAGAAAAAAAAAAGGAGAGACACCTAGTTTTAACTGGCTTTTGATTCTGGTAATGGTGGACATTTTCCCTATTTATCGGTCATTTGGATTTCTTTCCTACTTTGCCTGTTCATGTTCACCCAATGACATTAATCTCCCTAGTTGAGGGTGGGCTTGAAACATCTTGCCAAAGTGTCCGCTCAAGAGGTGCCTTTGATGGACATTTCCACTGGGGACTGGGGGTGCCAGTTTCCTTAGGCCCCTGCCAACGCTGAGCTCTATTGTAGTTTTTGATCTTTGCTGAGTTGGTAGTTGGACATCCAGTTTGCGTTCCTGTACTGAGTGAGGCTGAACCTGCTTTCGTTTGTAGAAGCCATTCATGGGTCATTTTCTGGGAGCTCACATCCTTTGCCCATCTGCCGTACTTTCTATCTAGACTGTCATCTGTGAGGGTATCTTTGGTTTTTGTTTCAGTATTTCACAAAGAGATTTAGGGTAGGAAACATCGAGAAGGGAAGGCTGACGGGTGATCGCATATCCGTGTTGAGCCCTTTTGATTGCAGTTGACAGCTGGCTTAGGTAATCTTAGTTCGTGGAGGCCTTGACCTGCATCAACAAGAGGTGGTGTTGGGGGGGGGGAGACCCCCTCAGGAAGTGCTGCACAGGTATCCTGGGGTTAGCATATTCCAGGGAGGTGGGTGGGAATGCCTTTTTCTCCAAAGAGTGCCTGCCAAACTCCAGATGCAAGGATGAGCTGGCCGAGTCTTCCCCTCCCTGTCCTTCCGAGACCCTCTCCAGCTGTCTCCAACCTTCACACAGCTCACACCCATCTGTGACAGGTGAGCTGGATGGCGGGACTCCAAAGATGGAATCACAAAGCAGTTTTGTCTTCCACTGTTCAAGAGATAATCAGTAGGGGAACTTGCCCTGCCCCTGGATGAAAACTCAACTCTGGGCATCCATGACTCTCCTGAGCATCCTTGGATAATAAAGAAGGGTTACAGGAGCGCCTGGGTGGCGCAGTCGCAGTCGGTTAAGCATCTGACTCTTGATTTCGGCTCCGGTTGTGAGCTCAGGGTCCTGAGATCGAACCCCGTGTCGGGCTCTGTGCTCAGCGCAGAGTCTGCTTAAGATTCTCTCTCCCCCTCCCTCTGCACCCCGCCCCCGACTCCAGCTCACTCTTGTGCTCTCTCTCTTTCTCTAAAATAAATCTTAAAGAACTTAGTCATTTTACGTTGCCAGGTGTGATTCCTGTTCAGAAGTTGGAATACCCCATCTCGTCTAAGAGTCAAAGCTATGAGTAGGCGCTGATCGCCCCAACTGGCCCTCCAGAGTTGGAGCAGGAGGAAGGAGGCAAGCGGGAGGGCAGGGGGAGCAAAGATCTTACTCTTGATGGTCGCTGTCCGAAACCAGCCTCACTGCTGGGCCTGGCCAGGGCGTCATTCTTGTTCTCTTGTGGTGTGGGGTACTTGCAAGGATCACCGGAGACCCCTCTGCCCCTCCTCTGGCCCCCAGCTCAGCCTTGAATGAGCACTTCCCTTGATGTGGCTAATCCTCTCTCCTACCCACAGCTCCTCCTTCGCAGCTCCTAGGAATCCAGGGATACCTCCAGCTTCCTTCTTCTAAGCTCTGGTCACTCCCTCAGAACCTCAAGACGACCCCAGGTCAGCTTGTTATCAGTGTAGCTCACGTCTGGCTCATGGGGAAGACTTTGCAACTTCTGCCTTGCCAACCTTGGCACGTGCCGGCCAGCCCAATGCCCCCTCTCCCTTGGCTCTCTCTTCTGGCAGATTTGAGAGGGGAGTCAGACCCCAGAACGCTGAGTCCCCACCACTGGGGGCCCATTTCAAGCTCGCAGTGTTTCCTGAAGAGCCCTATCACTATGCTTAAGGTGTCAAGGGACCCCCGCCCTCCCCAACTCACACATGTGCACACATCCCTGAGCAGGAGAAGGGCTCAGTATAACTGCAAAGAAACCATCTCTACAAATTATCTTTTTGAGTATCTGCTCTTTGTTCTTTTATGCCCTCGTGGTGGGTGAGGATGAGAGAGGGAACAGGTTTTGGAATGGGCCAGGCATGAAGACACCTGGAGCAGGACGCTGGGCTCCTGCAGGAGTCCCCATCTTGTGATGCTGTTTCTCTTTGGGTGTAAGCATCCTCCTTTCTGGTTGGGGCCCGTTTATGACATGTAGCCCAAGCTCAGCCTAGTGCCCACCCAGGTAAGTGTGAGGTCCTCCTTGTAGCAACCCAACGCCTAGAGTGAGAGGAAGGGCCAGCTTGGAAAAGCAAGGAGGTAGTGGGGGGAGGTGGCCAGCCTGCTAGGAGTGGTTGGGCAGGTTGTGTACTGCAGGAACTCCAGGAGGTGTCATTCACTTCACAGCCCAGGGGCACACATGAGCCTGAAGGCTCCTGTAGCGTCTTGCCCTGGGCGACCAGGAGCACCCGAGCTAAGCCAGAGGGACTAAGGATGCCAAGGAGGGACAGAAGTGAGAGCTACCAGGAGAGAGAACTGCCAGGGTTCGTGACTTGATTGAGGGAGGGGTGGGGCATGGGGGAGGCCTCTGGGTGGGTGCTAATGTGACTCATCTAGACGGAAGTCCAGAGGAAGCAGGGGCAGGGTGTTGAGAAAGTGTGCAGGGAGGCACGCAAGGGCCTAGGCCCCTGTGGGACCCCTCACAGAGAGGTTGGCAGCTGACTGGTCTGAAATGCAGGAACACGTCCGGGCTGGAAAAACTGCCCTGGGGATCACCAGTGTGTATTTGGAACTAGAGACGGGCCCAGATTAGGTCAGCCGGCAGCACGCAGAACTGGATTCCCAACTTAGGAGGCAGCAGGCCTGCGGCGTGGGGGCCCTTTGCATTCTTTCCTAGCAGCTCTGACCACCACAGCTGTGCGATGGGGGGGGAGCTGATCGCCAAGCAGGGCCGCATCCGGGGCAAAGGCAGAGCGGCTGAGGTGGGACGTGGCCTTGCCCGGCGTGGGGAGAAAGCACGCCCGGGTGTCTGCTGCACGAACGTGCGAGCACGTGTCCTCACCGGGGCCGGGGGCCAGGGGCGACGGGCTGGCTGCGGCCGCCTTCACAGCGCCAGCTGCGCGCCACCCGGGGCCCAGCACACACGTGCCCCTCCGTCTGCCCGCAACACCCGCCGTCGGGCCCTGCAAATCCTGCGGCCACGCTGGCCCAGAACCAGACAAGGGCTCATTCTGGAGCAGAGAAGGCCGACCCACAGGCATCCAGGAACTTGCCTGACTCAAAGCCAGCCAGCAGCCGAGGTAGACTGAGGATTCACAGCTCCTGTGTTTTGTTTTTTCCTTTTCTTTTTGTGCAAAGACCCGGGTATTGAGCTGTGAAATTAGCACACTATTTATTGGCCTGTGTGGTCCAGATGAGAAGCTTGGAGCTCATGGGGCAAATTACACTTGATCTTAGCCAAAAGGCCGAGAAGCGATTCATGGGGCAAATTAAAGAAACAAGCAAAGCCAACCTGCCCCCCCCACCACTCAAGTGGAGCCTTAAAGAGTTGAAAAGGATAGTTCAGAAGAGGATATAGTTTTCTCCATGATATTACCCCAAAAACCCAGTAGACCATACCTACGAATATATTCAAACTACCCATCACAAGGGTAAACCTTTTGGAATATTGCTACCATTGTGTAACATGTGGGTTTGGGTGGTTCAGGATAATTTACAGATAGGCAGAGATTAGAGGCAGGTGTTTGAGAACCATGAACCATCTCATGGTTTATTTGAACAGCCTCTGGATTAAAAGCTCTCAGCCATCATAAATGAAGACAAGTATGAACACTAAAAGTTCTCTGCAATGTGTGACATAGAGTGAAAGTGAGGAAAGGTGGGCAGGCTGTTGGGAATGGTTGTGCAGGTTGTGCACTGCAAAAACTCTAGGAGGTGTCGTTTACATCGTAGTCCAGGGGAACAGATGAGCTTGGAGAAGCTTCCTGTCCCAGTTGGCCCTAGGGAACCCGGAGCACCTGAGCTAAGCCAGCGGGACTAAAGAGGCTGCAGAGGAGGGACACAAGTGAGAGAGTGACAGGAGGGAGGAGCTGCTGGGGCTTAGTGAGACCCTGTTGGCATGGGATAGGAGTGTCAT
The DNA here is from genome assembly GCF_003265705.2 of Callorhinus ursinus. Classification (NCBI taxonomy): domain Eukaryota; kingdom Metazoa; phylum Chordata; class Mammalia; order Carnivora; family Otariidae; genus Callorhinus; species Callorhinus ursinus. The sequence goes on along the minus strand of NW_027397065.1, from coordinate 81,459,402 downwards.
GGAGTAGGTTTCTGGGTGGATGGTAATGTGACTCATCTGGGATGTCAGGAGAAAGCATGGGAAGGGTGCAGATTTTCCTCTCGTGGGAGTACTGCTCCCCATGGGGAAGACGGAGGATGCTTGGGCCAGCACAGCGCCACGCACTGACGTTCAAGCCAGGCAAGAAGACAGGCCATAGCCCACGGGCCATGGATGGCAAGAAAGGTGATGACCTCTTTGACTCAAAACCATGGCAGTGTTAGAGGCGGTAGCAGGGAAGCGTGGTTGAGGCATGACATCTGGGACTTTAACCCGAAGACGTAATAAAGGAGATGCAGTTTCAGGCAGGGCAGCGGGATTCTTCCAACCCTATTAATCACAGGTGTGTAATAAAACCCTTTCTCAGCAGTCATCAAAAATCTCCCAACAAACAAAAGCCCGGGGCCAGATGGCTTTCCAGGGGAATTCTACCAAACATTTAAAGAAGAATTAATACCTATTCTCCTGAAACTGTTCCAAAAAATAGAAATGGAAGGAAAACTTCCAAACTCGTTTTATGAGGCCACCATTACCTTGATCCCCAAACCAGACAAAGACCCCATCAAAAAGGAGAATTACAGATCAATATCCTTGATGAACATGGATGCAAAAATTCCCACCAAAATACTAGCCAATAGGATCCAACAGTACATTAAAAGGATGATTCACCACGACCAAATGGGATTTATCCCTGGGCTGCAAGGTTGGTTCCATATCCGCAAATCAATCAACGTGATACAATACATGAACAAAAGAAAGAACAAGAACCATATGATCCTCTCAATAGATGCAGAAAAAGCATTTGACAAAGTACAGCATCCTTTCTTGATCAAAACTCTTCAGAGTGTAGGGATAGAGGGTACATACCTCAATATCACAAAATCCATCTATGAAAAACCTACAGCGAATACCATTCTCAATGGGGAAAAACTGAGAGCTTTTCCCCTAAGGTCAGGAATGCGGCAGGGATGTCCACTCTCACCACTGCTATTCAACATAGTACTAGAAGTCCTAGCCACAGCAATCAGACAACAAAAAAGAACTCAAAGGCATCCAAATCGGCAAAGGAGAAGTCAATTTCTCACTCTTTGCAGATGATATGATACTTTATGTGGAAAACCCAAAAGACTCCCCCCCCAAAACTGCTAGAACTTATACAGGAATTCAGTAAGGTGGCAGGATATAAAATCAATGCACAGAAATCAGTGGCATTCCTATACACCAGCAACAAGACAGAACAGAGAGAAATTAAGGAGTCGATCCCACTTACAATTGCACCCAAAACCATAAGATACCTAGGAATAAATCTAACCAAAGAGGCAAAGGATCTGTACTCAGAAAACTATAAAATACTCATGAAAGAAACTGAGGAAGACACAAAGAAATGGAAAAACGTTCCATGCTCATGGATTGGAAGAACAAATACTGTGAAGATGTCAATGCTACCTAGAGCAATCTACACATTCAATGCAATCCCCATCAAAATACCATCCACTTTTTTCAAAGAAATGGAACAAATAATCCTAAAATTTGTATGGAACCAGAAAAGACCCCGAATAGCCAGAAGAATGTTGAAAAACAAAAGCAAGGCTGGCGGCATCACAATTCCGGACTTCCAGCTCTATTACAAAGCTGTCATCGTCAAGACACTATGGTACTGGCACAAACACAGACACATCGAGCAACGGAACAGAATCGAGAGCCCAGAAATGGACCCTCAACTCTATGGTCAACTCATCTTTGACAAGGCAGGAAAGAATGTCCAATGGAAAAAAGACAGTCTCTTCAACGAATGCTGTTGGGAAAATTGGACAGCCACATACAGAAGAATGAAACTGGACCATCTCCTTACACCACACACAAAAATAGACTCCAAATGGTTGAAAGACCTAAACGTGAGACAGGAGTCCATCAAAATCCTAAAGGAGAACACAGGCAGCAGACTCTTCAACCTCAGCCGCAGCAGCTTCTTCCTAGAAACATCGCCAAAGGCAAGGGAAGCAAGGGCAAAATGAACTATTGGGACCTCATCAAGATAAAAAGCTTTTGCACAGCAAAAGAAACAGTCAACAAAACCCAAAGACAACCGACAGAATGGGAGAAGATATTTGCAAATGACATATCAGATAAAGAGCTAGTATCCAAAATCTATAAAGAACGTATCAAACTCAACACCCAAAGAACAAATAATCCAATCAAGAAATGGGCAGAAGACATGACCAGACATTTTTCCAAAGAAGACATCCAAATGGCCAACAGACACATGAAAAAGTGCTCCACATCGCTTGGCATCAGGGAAATCCAAATCAAAACCTCGATGAGATACCACCTCACACCCGTCAGAATGGCTAAAATGAACAAGTCAGGAAACAACAGATGTTGGCGGGGATGCGGAGAAAGGGGAACTCTCCTCCACTGTTGGTGGGAATGCAAGCTGGTGCAACCGCTCTGGAAAACAGTATGGAGGTTCCTCAAACAGTTGAAAATAGAGCTACCATACGATCCAGCAATTGTACTACTGGGTATTTACCCCAAAGATACAAATGTAGGGATCCGAAGGGGTACGTGCACCCCGATGTTTATAGCAGCAATGTCCACAATAGCCAAACTGTGGAAAGAGCCAAGATGTCCATCGACAGATGAACGGATCAAGAAGAGGTGGTATATATACACAATGGAATATCGTGCAGCCATCAAAAGGAATGAGATCTTGCCATTTGCAACGACGTGGATGGAACTGGAGGGTGTTATGCTGAGTGAAATAAGTCAATCAGAGAAAGACATGTATCATATGACCTCACTGATATGAGGAATTCTTAATCTCAGGAAACAAACTGAGGGTTGCTGGAGTGGTTGGGGGGTGGGAGGGATGGGGTGGCTGGGTGATAGACATTGGGGAGGGTATGTGCTATGGTGAGCGCTGTGAATTGTGCAAGACTGTTGAATCACAGTTGTGTACCTCTGAAACAAATAATACATTATATTTTAAGAAAAAAAAAGAAGATAGCTGGAGGGGAAGACTGAAGGGGAGTAAGTTGGAGGGGTAGACGAATCATGAGAGACGATGGACTCTGAAAAACAAACTGAGGGGAGGGGGGTGGGGGGATGGGTTAGCCTGGTGATGGGTATTAAAGAGGGCATGTTCTGCGTGGAGCACTGGGTGTTATGCACAAACAATGAATCATGGAACACTACATCAAAAACTAATGATGTAATGTATGGTGATTAACATAACAAAAAATTTAAAGACAAAAAAAATAAAGGCCACTAGGCAGCCACACACACACACACACACACACACACACAAACAACAAAAAACCCTTTCTCTCTGTAATCTCTCATGGGAGGTTCAAAGAATGAGAGCCATCACTCTTTGAGGTTAAGACATTACACTTTTAAAGAAGAGTAGTGCTTTTCACACAGTGATCGATCAGAACAAGAATCTCTTAGATGTGGGCAGGAGGGGGTTTTGGGTTCTGGCCTTCTTACTTTCCTGACGCCTGTCTAAGTTGGGTATCACCATTCAAGAAGCGGGGGTGGGGGGGAGAAGCTGAGCCTCAGAGAAGTACTTTCAATATTACTGCAATGATGGGAAGTAAAAATTCATTTTCATATAGAATACAGTTTGAAGCAATAGGTCATATTTTAATAAGGGAGTTTAGAGAAATAACCCAGTGGTTAGAGGTTTTAGCTACTAAGGCAAAGGCAAGATTTTAATGCCTCCTGTATGTTTGACAGAAAAGGGAAATGTAGTTAGAATTAGGAAACCGTGCAATTTGGGATGCATAAATAGACTGACGGTTAGAGTTTAGAAAATCAAGAAACTAAGAGCAATCTCAATCGTATGCCAACTTTAAGCTTTACTTAAAGTAAAATTAGAGTGTGAAAACTATTTGAGAATATATGAGTGTGAACTCCACCCCCCCAGAAGCCAAAAAAGGAAAGCATATAGAAATGGTCTTAACAATGCCAAAAGTTACATCTATTAAATACGTATGCAGCACTTGTTGAAGTGCTGTACGGAATTTATACTGACCTCTGCAGTCAATTCTCCTCCAAGGCTGCACAAATGTTTTAACGTGACTGGCTTCCATGAAACCCACAGTTTTGGTGTGAAACTGAAGAGCTGGTGAATGGACATCATTGGCACGTGTAGGGTGACTCCCAGTAGACTTTATTTTGTTAGAAAAAAACATTCTGGAACACCGCTAACATTCAGATCTGAGATGAAGAACGAGGTAATTTTATCTTTCCACCACAGGATCCTGTAGTGTGTTCTAAATCCTAGATGGTACACAGAATGTTGGCCCCGGAAGGAGCCTTAGCAGTAATGGCCTGAGCCTCTCACCGTGCAGGTGACAGTGTGCGGCGGGAAAGGAGCGAGAGATCTGAAGGTCACGGCTGTAGACCCACAGCCATTTAAGCTCTCCTTAAATGACTGAGCACAGGCTTGTCTGTGTCGCCCAGAATCTCATGGGTGGCTCCGTCAAGATTTCGAAGTGCTACGACCAGCTCCTTGGTCATCCCAGCTTTAGCTATTTGTCCTCTCAATACATCACCAAGCAAACCAACTACAGCCTGGCTCCAAGGAGCTGTGTATTTGCCTCCATGAGCCTCATGGATGCGGCACTGCGGGGGAACTTGCCTGCTTTGTGGAGACTGGTCCACGCTGCAGGTGCTGGGGGACTGGTGCTGATGGATACCTTATACCCCCTTTGTTCCACCAAGCTGGTCTGAACTTCACCTTGATAGCTGGTTCATCCAAACTGTGGGTCCCCTGTGTTCACGGCCCCACGCTTCAGGGAACCAGAGTCCACCTGGCCATGATGTTTCCCAACACCAAAGGCAACCATTTCTCGTCCCTGGTGCATAGCTGGAGAATGTCGGCCTCTAAATCTTCTGGGGCCAACCAATCTCCATATGCCGCTGAATTTCCACGAAGCCAGACAGGCTGGTCTGTCTCCAGCTCTCTTCACCCTAAGGAGACCACTTCTACTTGTGGACACAGAAAGGGTTCCTAGCTCTTGTGCGTTTCTGTGTACACGCACGGACTGTGGTAAGTCTTGTTAGCGAAGTGCACTTAAGTTTCATAACCTTAGAAAGAGGTATCGTGTAAAAACATGCCCCAACTGCGTGTGGTAGACTGCCATCTATCCACGTTTCTGGCATGATCTGACACAGACTTAGGTACCCTGGCTGATTATACGTGAAACAGAGGGAAAGAAATCTTTTGGAATCACCTGGACTTGGCAAAGAATGATTAAAAAAACAATGTAGTGACTAAGGAGGCCCACCTTGGGTGCTCGGCTTAGCAGAGGCTGCTGATCGTTCCAACCTCCCCGCTTGGGAAGAAAGTCAGCTCAGAACATCTCCTCTCCACGGTTTTTCCCTTTTGAGATCAGATAATAAGCTACACACACACACACACACACACACACACACACACACACACACACACAGCCCCCTTTTCTGACTTCTGAGTGGGGTTTGGGTTATTTTGATTACATAATAAAATTTCTCTCACTTTAAACATTAGCACAGATAATTTTAGACGTTTAGCCTTTAAAAGGGCAGGCAACAGGGTCTTTTGGTACATTCGTCTTCAGATTTCTTCTACAGCCTGTTTTATGTGTGGTTAGATCAGCTGATGAATCATGTGATGTTTTGCTGCTTCAAATGACAGAAATAGACTCAAAATAACCACACGGAGGAGCCTCTCCAATGTTTACCAAACACGTTGCTCAAAAACACGCTTTTCTATGGTTCACATGCTTTTTATGAAAGAGCTGGGGCAGGGTGGCTGTCTATGGAAGTCGGGGGGCCGCCGAGGGAGCCACGGGTTTCACGGAATTGGCTGCACGTGGACCACAGAGGTCTCAGCGCTACAAAGGGCCCTGTCTTCTGAAGCCCCGCCCAGCGATAAAAAAGGGGTGGGACTTAGAACACAGAAGGCCCCTTTTACTGGGCCGTGCCTCACTTTGTTTGAAAACTTCATCCTATGTTTAGGGGTCAGCTCACCTGAAAAAGAAGAGGCCAGAAGCCAGGACTGGTTGGAACACAACAGCGCATGCTGTCCTGGGCACTGGTCTGCCTAGAGATTCAGGGAAGTAGAAAGATTTTTAAATACAAGAACATATTTCTCAAGGTCATGCCACTGAATTATAAGATTATAAATACTTTTTCTCTTGCAACACAGCCTCTTGGGCTCTCCCACTTTAGTCTGAATTAAGGAAAAACACTCTGGTCAGAGAACTACTGAGTCTTTAAATTGTTTTGTTTCTAGAAACCAAGAGTACAAAAAAAAAAAAAGTTACTCTCCTCCTCCCCTCCCCCCTTCCTTCCCATAAGAAAAGACCCCAAATGGGGAAGAATTAGGGTAGGGAGCTGTTGAGTTTTTTTCACTTCTTACTCTAAGCTATCATTGAAGAACTTCTGTCATACTTGGGAAATATAATGACTCTCTGAACCCTGAGAGAGATCCAGAAAAGGCTTCCTGTGAGGACCACAGAGCTGGACCCTGGTTGGGACGTGCCCTGGGGTTTGGAGAACTTTTAACCTGATGGAGCTGGGCTACGGTGGAGCCCCTCCCTGGGCCTCCCTCCTCTTGGGGCCCTGCCCTCTGCACCTCCCAAAGTTATTTATTGGTAGGACTCAAAGAATGAAAAAGTGCATTTGATACCATACCAAAGCTTTCCTTGGCCCCACCCGATATACCCTAAACAACACTAAAAGATATTCTTTCTGAAGGTATCAACCATCCATGGACATTTCCAAAGCAAAGCCACCTGCTCGAGCTGACCCATGAAACAGACACAAAACAAGAAGACCTTTGGAAGAAGACAGACCCAACACAGGCAGCAAGGGACCATGCCTGGCTCCCACTCCCATGCCCAGATGGAAGAATCCCAATCAAGTGAGGGGTTCTGGCCGACGTGCAAACCTCTCAACACGCCCCTGAGCCTCATGGCCGACAGGTCCAGCCCTATCATGACTTTCCTGGAGCAAGCCTCGCCTGGTTCTTTCCGCTCACTTCTTGGGCATCTGATGCCCGGTGCCGCCAAGCTCTGAGTGGAACAGAGCACATGACACCTTCATGTTTTAGAATGACCTGGCATAGGACCCTCAAAAAAGCAAAGAGGCCTCTGACCTGGGAATACTGTTAGTGCAGAAAGACTGCTTTGAGCTTCCCCAACTCACTTCTTAGCATTTAAAAACGGCTTTATGCCCCTGTTGTTATAGATTATATTTGTCTACACATATCACCCAACATGGAGAAGGTCACGCCTGGTCTTTTCATGGTCCTTGACATGTGACTCTCCCAGGTACCATGCCCTTCGAATTATATTTGTCAGCTGAGCGACTAGCAATAAGAAAGAAACCTGTGTTGGGGAAATCTTTTTTTTTTTTTTTCGTCGGCAAACTCAAAGGCATGGCCCTCTTTACTCTGAAAGGTGGGAAGGAGCAGTGTTCCTTTCCTGTCTAAGGCTGCCAATACCAGGTCTTGCTCTAGGAGCTAAGGTGTGTGTGGTAGGCCATGAATGAAGCTAAGCCGCCCACGTGAAGGAACCGTGTGAGGTATGGCGTGCTTCGAGGCAGAAGGTTTTGGACACGTCCTGCACAGCCTCTGTCATCGTGGTCTTCCCGTGTTCTCTGAGACGGTTGCCACATATTTATGACCTGGGATGTTCATCATCGACGGTGTCTCTGAGGTTCTAATGACACATTCTAGTTGTGTAATGAAGGCTCTCTAGCTGATCCTTCCCCGACTTCGGGAGGAAGAGGTGGCTTATTCAATTTGATCTTTAAGTTCCAGCCGCACAAGCATGAGATAGTCACACATGTTAAAAAATACTGCTGTTTAATTTTCTAGTCATGTACTTTTAAAAAGCTGATACAATTAGACGTTTTTTTTCCCCATCTTCTCAGATCTGCCCCTGAAACCACCCGAGAGCTACACATCTTAATTTCTAGCACTCATCTATACAGAGGAAAAGTCTCTCAGAGGAAGCCCATGAAAATTTGTCCCCACGGTGGACACACCCAAGGTCACTTGATGTCCAGAAATATGAATGCAGCCCTGTGATGTTCGTGGCTGACTTTATGCCCTTACATTCTTTTTTTTTTTAAACAAGGAACAATATGATTACACGGCACTGAAAATAATAAACACAAAAGGCTTGCCTTTTTCGCCCCTTCCAGTGTGTATTTCCATCCTCACTGTTGTCTATGTTAGCTGACCCCATTTATACCCCTGTTACCCATAATGAAAAATAGTTCTCTCCTCATTTATTGATCCTTACATTTATATACAAATGACAGACTCTGTAGAACTGCTGTAAATAAGATACAATGTTCATCGATACAATACGTTTCAACTGCAGGTCTGTAGAGCACAGGCGTAATCACCGTATTGTATTAGAGACATTTTATTGAAAATGCGAAAATAGGAAATGTATTATAGCCTAAAATAAATTACATAACATATACAGTATATATTTATATCTTTAAAATATTTTTGTGTTTAGGTTCTTTCCGTCTAGGAATTTTGACTAAATCAAGAATTTAGTGAACTGTGTCCATAATTTTTTAAAGAAAAAACCCGCTTTCCAAAACTTAGAAAAATATACTGCACTAAATGGATTTCAAATGTGTCATTTCAGGGAATATCACATAGTGACTTTGCTATCGCTTAGAAAATGTCTTGCTTCTCGTGTGGCGTGTATTACCTGCACCGCATGGTTATGAGTACGAGTAGCGGAACCAGGTAACGAATCTACTTCAAAAGTTACGATACAGCAACCTGGCATTAGAATGCTAGATTATGACTTAAAGCTTCCATTCACTTTAAAGAAAACCAAGAAAAAACTCCGTTTCGCTTGCTCGAGCGCCATCTTCAGGAAAGGTGAGTGACAAACAAGCCTTCGGGGAAAGTCATGCCTGAGGATGCTGACGTTTGGAGATGCGCCTTTGTGACAACTTAAAAAACTTAGCTCATGTATGTACACGGCGGGGCCTGAAAAGTGGGAGCTCGCTCAAACCTAGGAAAATGCAGGTGAAATGCTATCGTTCTGTCCGCCACGCCCCCAGCGTCTCGAACCTTCCCCTTGGGAGGTCAGGCTCGCGCGCCCGTCCATCTGTCCGCCCGTCCGTGCAGCGCGTTCACAAAGGCACTGGTCAGTGTGAGCGGCCAGGCCAGGCTGCCATCTGTCGCGGACGCTCTGCACGGCGGGGTGGGGGGTGGGGTGGCTGGGTGTTGGTGGCCGCAGGCTGTGCAGGGTGGAAGGCCCCCGGGGCTGCGTCTCTCTCGGCACAGCCGTGCCCCTGGGAAGCCAGCCACATACAGCCGAGCTGTAACCTGTGGGTTGGGAAGAGCGATGCGGAGGGACAGGGTCCAGTCGGGCCTGCTGGGCGGGGGCGGCCGAGGGCGCTGATGGCCCAGCCGCAGTCCTTTGGTTCTGAGTGGAGATTGTCCGAGGGAGGAGGAGGAGGGGGCAGGCTGTTCTAGAGGCAGCTGCGTCTTCGGGATTTCGGGGCAAGTGGGGGCGTGAACTCATTGTTCTGTGTGTCCAAAGCGATGGCAGGGCCCCCCGTTCGGGTCCCCACAGCTGAGGGAGCATACCCAGTATGCCGCAGAGTCTACACGAAACCTTTAGCAAGGCCTCTTCCGTGACCCAAACCCAAACCCAAACCCAAACCCAAACCCCGGAGCAGAAGAAAGAAAGCACGAGGGAGAGGAGATGTCGCTGCCCTGCCACCTGGCCGCCCTGCCGTCCCCGCGTCCGGCGCCTTAGTCATTCTCCTCTCGCATTTCCACCACGTCTGTCGCCTCCTCCGCCGGCGGAATGTCCGTCATGGCCGAGTCCTCCCCCTCGGCCGCGGTCTCGGTCTCCATCTTCTTTTTCTAGACCCAAGAAGACTCATGAGTGTGGGGCTGTGATGGGGATGCGTCACCGCAGAGCCACGAGCAGGGAGAGGCCGCAGGGTCTCAGGGGGCCCCTCGCTGCAGACCTGGGTCCCGTTTCTGGTTCAGGTGACCTCCCCGTGGCTGCATCTGGACTTAGTATCTTCCTCTCAGTCCGGTTACTTACTCGGGGGGCCGGCACTGTGCTAGGCCCTTTGGGGGATCCTGACTGCCCCATCCCCCTGCCCTGTGGCCCCCCGCCCCCCTTCACATGCAGACTGTTGTGCTCCTCCCCTCCAGGCCACCCCAGGTCTGTGTCTCTCCCACCCTGCTGGTCGCCTGTCCCGATTTCCGGTGACCGCACTGCCGCGTTGGCCGCCTTGCAGGAAATGGCTCTCCGGGCCCTGACCTCTTCTGCTTGGGGATCAGGTTCTCCAGCGCCGCCCCACCAGCCCTGCCATTCTCGGCTCCCGGGAGACCCTGTCATTACCAACACCCTTGGCATCACTGACAGGCCAGCTTCAAGGACACGGTCCTCCACCTCCCGCCACGGTCTGCCTCTCCTTCCAGGCCCCTGCCCCACAACCCATGGGCCTTCCTGCCTCCTCTCCCTGCTCATCAGCTTAAATGAAATGCTCAATAGTTAATCATCGCTCTATGCCCTGCTCCTCTTTTCTTTAATCTCGTTTGTAGGTAAAACCCTCACCTTGGTTGGGTTCAAGCCTCTGCCAATTTCAGCCCTCGCCACCCAGCTGCCGTGGCTAGGGGATCACACTGGGGAGCCCCGGACAGCCATCCTGGGGCCCCTTCCCTTCTCTACCCCCATCCACTCCCTGGCTAATCCTGTCCCTCCTGCTAAGTAGTCATAATCTTAGGACTATACCCCCAAACAATTAGGTAACCCTGCAGGATAAATGAATTATGTGCTGACGGTGAGTGCATAGTGTGTGTGTGTGTGTGTGTGTGTGTGTGTGCACGTGCACATGTGCGTGGTGGGCAGTCGAGAAGACTTCCTGGAGGGGCATGGGATCTGAGGTTGAAGAGCGGAAGGGCTTTGCAGAGGCAGAGTGGGGAGCGGGCATCTTGATCACCCAACATTTTTTAGACTGGTCCTTCCTCAGCGATAAAGTCTGAGTTTATAACGACTTAAAGAACGGATTGGTTTCAGCATTTTCTTGCATAGTCAAAGCATTATTTAGTTTCTACAATTTGTATTCTCCCAAGGCAACACTAGGTTGCCTTTCAGTCATGTCTCCTGAGCAATCTGGCTGCCCTTTGAGATAAGGCGGGTGTCAGGAATAATCCACAGAATGGGTATAAGGAGTAACCTACAGAACAACATGCTAAGGTGTCCCCTTGTTAGCGAACCTGACCTAGGGCTGAGCAACTCTGGCCACGAGGGTCACTCACACGCAGGAGGGGCCCCGGAGTTCTGGTGAGCAGTGTGAATCCAGCTGAGCTGGGGCATGAACGGGAGGTGCCACCGCCCGGGCCACCTCTCGCTGTGGGTCCACAGGGAGCCGCTCAGGACTCCCTGCACCTGGGGAGGCTTCACAGCCTGGGCAGGGGCGCGGGTCTGCGGCCAGGCTCACCTGTTTCCGATAGACGTAGCACGCGGCTATGGCGACCATGGTGGATTCTCCCACAAACCCTGCCAGAAGGGAGCCCACGCCCAGGGTGGCTCCATGTACCCTGGGATGAGAACACAAGGGCCATTTGTCTGTTAAAGCCGTGCTGAGGCACAGGGAGAGCGGAAACCCAGTGGGAGGCCGGGAACGGTGCAGACAGGAGAGGAACCAATTGCCCCCCGAGTTCTGCTGGAAGGGCTGCACCTGATACGTGGCCCCCCTGTGTGGGGAGGGGACCTGGAGCTCCGAGGTGAGCTGTCCCCCACTCCCCTTCCTGGTCTTGGCTTCACGCTGCTGGCGGGGCCGTGGGCCACGGCCCCTTCACTCTTGAGCCCACAGCCCTTCCTGCGCTCGTCTCTGTGCAGAGATGGGAGCTCTGAGGGCGGGGGTCACGATGCCCTTCCTCCCTGTGTCTTCCCCCATCCCGAGCCTGCCGCCCGTAGCAGGTGCTCAGTGAACAGCATGTATGGGCCTGATCCTAAAAGTTCTCTTCTAGAATGTTGCTGAGCCGCCTTCCACCTACTGCCTGGACAGAGAAAGAAGGTATCACTCTGCATTTCCAATCCTAGATATGCTTGGGGATGCCACATGAACATACAGATGTACTTAAGTGGCAGAAGGACCCACAGCCCCCAATCCCTCCCCTCCCCGCCCCCCGACAGCATACCCCAGGTAGGGCAGGACCACGAGGCTGGTGATGAGGACGATGATCCGCAGCACGGAGCTGGGGGCCAGGACGAAGGTCTTCTTCAGCGTCATCAGCCACCCGGTGAGATGGGCCCTCACAGTGACTGAGGGGACAGCAAAGGACTGGTCAGCGACACCCTGCTTCTCCCAGTCCTCAGCCTCTGCCCCGTGCCTCGCCAGCACACCTGAGGTCATGGGGTGGCTGGGTGAGGACCCAGGCCTTGCTGCTGTGGCCCCGGGCTGGCCGCCCCATCTTCCTGCCGGGCCTCCTGAGCCTGCTTCTGGGCCTGCCATAGCCCCGTCTCTACCCGGGCTCCCTCTTCACTGCAGCCCTTAGCGCCCAGACAGAGGGCTGCAGGCAGCTGCCTGTCCCCGCTGTGACTGCCCTCCGTCTTCGGCTGGCCCGGCCTGCCCCCCGCCCGCCTGCCCGCCAGCCCGGCCTCAAGCTCTGATCTCTGCTCTCTAGAAGAGAGGACACAGAAAAGCCACACCTTGCCGGCGATCCAGTTTGTGCAAGAGGAGGGAAGCTCAGAAGGCCCGTCTTCCTGGGGGCGGGGTGGCGGGGGGAGGAGCGTGGAGACCGGAGCGGGGAGAGGGAAGGATGGGGCTTCTCTCGTTCCTTCCCAGCCATCCCAGACTGCTGGCACCCTGGTCATCTCCTCTCCTTCCCTAACAGCCCCCCTCGTCTCGGTCGGTCACTATTCACAAGGACCTCGCAGTGCATTCCGGTATTGGCTCCGCATCCACCCTGCTGCAGCGCGGGGCAGGGCAGCGTGCCCGGCCGGGGCACAAACGAGGGCTCTAGGCACAGACAGCGTGGGGGGCCGCGGACACCCCGGTCAGGAGGAAGTGCCTGGATGTTAACATTTGATCTGTAACTGCAAGGGGCTGTTGGAAGCTACGGCCTAGTCCTCCCAGGGTGGGCAGCGCCAGGCAGAGAGACTCCTGGGGTAAAAAGTCATGTCCACGGCACATTCGGAGGAAGACGCTCCTGTCTCCCTTGTCTCATGGGGGGCCCTGCCTGCCTGGGGTGGAGGCCTTGTATTTATGAGGCACACACGCATTTGGGTTTGCCTGAGGCAGAGGGTAAAGGGCGCCCACTGGAACGCTCACCCGCTTGGCCTGAACCCCGCAGGTTGCAAAGACAGATGGGGCCTGATGGCTGTCCCGAAGCCTTAGTGTGACCGACACAGAAGTGAGTCGAGAGATTAAAAACCAGTCCAGTCCCAGCAGGATTTGTCCGGGACCCCCAGCTCCTCCGCCAGTTGAATCTGGGGAAGGAGCGGCAGGTCCTTAGTCTCCAGCAGGGGGCAGCCTTGCTCTAGGTGGGGGTCACCTTCCACAGCTTGGCTCCCCCAGTGTCCCCTTGAGAAAGACCAGACACCACCCCATGGCCACGATCTTCCACTCCTCCACTTCTTCCACAACCGGGAAGGTGACACCTGAGAGGCCCGGCCTCCAGAAATGCTCGGCGTCTAAGAGCAGGGGTGGCCCACGATCCGGTGCACGGATGGCACCACCAGCCCTGGCCTCCTCTAGCTCTGCGGCCCATTTCTTAACCATGGCTTTGTCCATTCTGCTTCTCAGCTGAATGATTTAGTGGTTTATTTGGGCATTAATTTTCTTTTTAAGATTTTATTTTTAAGTCATCTCTATACCCAACGTGGGACTCGAACTCACAACCCTGAGATGGAGAGTGGCAAGCTCTTCCGTCTGAGCCAGCCAGGCACCCCTGGGCAATACGTTTTTGAATAAGTAATGACATGCGCTTAGTATGGAATTGAAAAGGTGCAACTGGCTCCCCCAGGCCCTGGTCCTGCTCCAGAGGCAACCACTGGTACCAGTTTGGTGAGTTACTTCCAGGAACAGTGTGTGGACACCCAAGCACTCACCACGAACTTGACACACAGATGGACAAGCATGTGTGATACGTTTGTTACAGAAAAGTAGCATGCTAATCAGCCATTCTGCGGCCTGCTTTTCTCATTTAATAAAGAACCGCCTCACTCCCATATAGTAAACCTCCTCCTACGGTATCGGTTTGGGAATTTTCAGCCTGGCTTATTTTTGGCTACGGACACTTTTCTCTCTGGCCATATGCCGTCTGGCCTCAGCTCTGCCCCCAGATTCTTAACTCCAGCAGTATTTTTCTGTCTTTGTCCATCTGCAGGTTTTAGTTGTCTATCTGCCTTTTTGCTTATGTTACTTTTTAAAGAACATATTCTAAAACTGACTTCGGAGGATATAGTTCTAAGAATTTTAACACACGCACAGATCTGTGTAGCCGTCGCCATGACCAGGGCACGGGACAGTTCCACAGCCCCCCAAAACTCCTCATGCTGTCCCTTTGGGTGTGCTTTCTTTTTACTGTGTCTGAGATCTCTGTCCTTGAAGAAACAAATTATGGCTGTCCGATTTGTTTTTGAACTTGCAACCCACTAGGTAATGTGTTTGCACCTTTCCAATCCGCTGTGACATTTTACTGTTCCTGTCTGGGACATCATCGCAAACATTTCCAAAGAAAGAAGACCGCACTGGGCATGAAGGTAGACAAGAATTTTCCTCTCATTCCCTCTGTCTTTACCTGGAACTGGGAAGAAGGAGAAGATGCGCAGGGGAACAACGCAGAGTTCTGCAAAGGCAAAGTCCACTCCAATGATGTCTATCAGAATTTTCTCGGAAACGTTGGGCGTCCAGAACATCACGAAACAGAGCTGGGGGCAGAAGGGACAGTGAGCAAGGTCGTTAGCAGGAGCGTACATGAGTGAAACGACATCAAGGCAGGTGTCTCGTGACCCCGCGGAGCTAGGAAGGAGGGCGAACCTGCCCGATCAGGGAGGGGGCTGGTGCATCGGTCCTCAAACTGCCGCCGTCCTGCCTTGTTCTCACCTTTGGACACAGGCCCCGCCCATTCGGCACAGGTGCCCCAGAGGGACCCCCAGAGGGACCCCCGCAGCGGGTGGGCGGCTGGGCTAGTGAGGGAGACCAGTTGCTCTCATGGAAGGCGTAACTAGATTGCTAAGCAGCTCAGTGAGGTCAGGGTGAACGTGCTCAGTCATGGGATTTTTCCAGCTTTCTCCCAAGAGTGAGAAGTGACCCGAAAGCACCTGGACTACATCTGCGCGCGCAGAGCCACACTGAACCAGCGCACCTAACGGAAAAGGAAACAGTGAGACTTAAATTCATGATGGGTTCAGGAGCTTTTCAAGGTCTTGTTAAGAGAATAAGAGACAACAGCCACGGAATGTGCACTTTTGGAGAGCAGGTGGGCAAGGAGTACAAGGATTTAACAGACCCTCTCCAAAATAGAATTTTAAACTGACGGGGTGGGGGTGGGGAGCGAGCTGCTTCCAGCCCTTCCCCCCCTCACCCCAACAGGAAATGTGGCAACAGGCCCTTCTGGAAGTGAGGGCAGGGCCAACAGGAGGCCGGTGGAAAGTCTAGTTAGTAAGCAGCTTGTCCACAGTTGCCCCTGCACAGCTGGTGACTATGGCCCCTGACCTTGGCAGGACCCTGGAACTCCATCTCTGCAGTGGAGGACAGTTGCTGCCCAGAAACCGGGGGATTAAGGGAAGGATGACGTCGAAGCTCCTGTCTTCTTCCTCTGTTCAGCTCCTGAAACACAGGAAACCAGCTGCATCCTTCTGGGGGAGGAGACCCAGGGTTCCGGAAGCTGGAGGCTCCTGGTGAGGCAGCACTCCCTCCTGTGCCTGACTGGCCACCACAAGGCCCACACAGGGCATCAGCCGCCCCCACACGGGCAGGGCTGCCAGTCGGCTTCTGATGCACCCCGACGATGAGGAGAGAAGCAGGGATCACCAGACTTTGAGGAAGGCCTCTAAGTTGAAGAGGCTCAGACAGAGGGAAAAAAGATTGGAAGAAACAGAGACAAAGCAGAGAGACAAAAGAGATGGACAGGTGTGTGTGTGTGTGTGTGTGTGTGTGTGTGTGTGTGTGTGTGTGTGTGTGTGTGTGTGTGTTTGGGCGTGTGTGAGAGAGAGAGAGAGAGGAAACTTTCCCACACTGATATTCTCAGAGTGATAGAAGATCCTGCATCTATGAAACAAGGCCCAAATGGAAATGTTATTTTAAAAAAGATGGTTAAGGAACAAGAAAGGTACTTCTGAAAATTAAAAAGATTAAGTCAGAAATAAGAAATTCACAAAATGACAGTAAGATAAAGTTGAAGAAATCTATAATAAAGATGGAGCAGGACAAAGACATGGGAAGTACAGGAGAATGGGTTAAAAAAATATAAATAAAGGACCAATCTAGGAGGCACAAATTCAAGTAATACGAGTTCCAGAAAGAGAGAACGGTGAAAATCGGAGAGCTGAAAGATACGATTTCTAAGACCATCGTGGGGTCCATCAGGTGGACACAGCATTGTGGATGAAGGAAGACCCGCCAAGCACAGCACGCAACAATGCTGGAGGCAGAGACAAGATTCTAGGAGCTTCCAGTGGTGGATAGCTAGAAAGCTCACACCGAGAGTCAGAAGACACAGAGCGGTCAGTGAGGGGGGAAAACGGTTTCTATCCTAGAGCTCAGAACCAAACTGTCAATCAAGTGTGCTGAAAGAAAGACACCTTCAGATGTTCAGGGCCACAAAGAATTTCCTTCCGACACAACACTTTTTCAAGAAGCCACTGGGGGTATCCTCTGCCAGAGCAAGGGAGGAGTCATGGATGAAGAAAAATTACAGGATCGATCTCAAGAAAAAGGTCTGGGGAATCCCTGGGAATGGGGTGAGGGAAGGTCCCAGAAGGGCCGAGAACAGGCCCACAGGTCAGCAGATTTGCACTGGAGCTGGTTGGAATAGACCTCATGTGGGGTGCATGCAATGAAGGGAACATGTGGGAATAAACTAGTGGCAAATAGAAAGCTGAGAAAAATTATGAATAGGACAATGATGACGGTCCAGGAAAAACTACAGTTTTTTTCAAGAAAAGAAGGGAATCAGAGTTGGCTGTCAAGAGTTTGCCACAGTCGGAATCCATCGAAAGAGCTGCGGGGCTGGGGGGTGTCTGGAAGTACAAAAAGTGGGGAGTGCGCAGGCCAGGGGAAGGGCTGTTGGTAACAATCCTTAGAGAACGGACTTTTTAACCTCTGTGTGTGTATAACTGATTAACAAACCCTGAATGAAAACATGTAATAAGATAACTTTGGAAGAGAATGCTAAACACCTGCCAATTCCACCAAATATTTTCTTGCTTCAGGTGCAAGTGATTCTTCTTTAAAATGAAAGTGAATACGTTCTAAAATGAATCACAATCATGTAAAAACAGAACGCTGACATTTCAGAATACATGATCCTTTAGGCTTTGGGTAAATTAAGTTTCATGGAATTAGGCTGGTCCCGTTAACTATGGTGTGCTAATTGGAAGATCTATTATAAATATGTCTCACTTTATAAATGTAATGGAACTTCTATTCTATCATGCATTCTTCAGCACCTGGAAAGAATATTCCATTGCTTTTCAAAAGTGGCAGATGTATAATCATTTAACCCTTCTGCCTAATGCCAGTACTCACACCCCATTTTTGACATGAAGGGAAAAGTACTTCCTTAGATCTAGCAACCCAGAGCTCAGAGACTTTATTACCTAGTGGCCTGGACAAGTGGCCTTGTCATCTTTTTCCACTGCAAAGCTGTCAGCCTGAAAGGGTGGGGTTCAAGCCTACAGCTCGGGGGAGGTGGTGGGGGGGAGGGAGGCAATTTCATGCAATTAAAACTTCAAAATGACACTGAGCATGGGACTGGGACACAATCCATTTCCCTGATGAGGAGATGGATCAACTCTCCTTCCAAGTATTTTCCATTGCAGTAAAGCTGTAAAGATTAAGATACTTGAGCATCGCCCCAAGTCTGGACTTGCTTTGTGCCTTAGGAGCTGTGGAAGGTAAGCCATTCTAAGTTTTCCTGGTTGGAGGGAGATACCGAGGGCATATTCTCCTAAAAACGTAGGCTTCCAGGAGAATCACTGGAATGCTGTATTTCTATTACAGCCAGCGATGATCTGAATGTGAGATAATGCTGCACGTTGCAATCTCCCTGTGTTTTGTAAATCCATAAAGTAGCCTCTAAGTTTCAACAAACCAAGGAAAAAGGAGGGTGTAACCACACGTCAGAGAGGATGGTACAAGAAAGCATCTGTCGCCAAGCCAGATAATCCCTCCCTCTTGCTTCTCCACATGGACAAGGTTCATCTGGAAGCTTTTTACTGCCTTGAACGAGATTATGAGTAAACCTTTGAAGGAGGGAGTGCAATCCGAGGGCACCAGCAACAACGAGCTGCCTACGTCACATGAGATGTTTACACGAATCTCCACCTGGACGGGTGGCCACCATTCTGGTCCCTTGCAAACCAAACGTTGAGGTTTGGTGGGTCTCTAACAGATCCTCTAGGAGAGTGGCTTGATACTCCATTTCCAAAATTCCATAGTATTTGACTTGGACCCATGGAGCGACTGTGGTCTCCACCGAGAGCCTAGACTGGGTCTTCTAGAACAAGGTAGCCGAAAGCCGTCAGTCTGGTCTGGGGCTTCAGCAATCCCACGTAACTCTTCCAAGAGAAGGAACATGGCCTACCTCAACATTTCCTTTCTTTTCTCCCCCAAATTTCTAAATATGGCCCCTTTGCCGTGCTTCCAGGATGAAAACACCAGCTGCCTTCCAGCAAGCTCCTAAGAAAGTGGCTATTTCCTGCATTGCCCAGAGAGAAAAACATGCAACTTAGAAGTAGGTGTGGTATTGGTTAAAAGCTGCAATCAATACCTATGTGCAGGTCAACTTCCCCTAAGAATAATAACCAGATCACATCTAACCAGCCTGTTTCAGAAAACAAGAAGCTTCAGAAGTTAACCTAACAAAGAACATTTCAGGAAAAGTGTCATTCTAATGAGTTGCCCAGAGGAGGCTTCCCTCGGAACAAGCCCTCCCAGTTGACCGTGACATGCCATGTTCCTCAAATATTTGCAGAGCCTAATGACATTGACTTTTCCAAACCAGAACACAAACCTAATAAACTACTGACAATGAACAGGATTTGTTCTCCTTGGAGCAGGTTCAAGGTTGGCTTTTTTTTTTTTTTCCCCCTGCAGAGCTTGCTGTCAATATTATCCGATTAGGAAGAAGCCGGCAAAATAGAATAACCCACTCAGCACCCAGATCTGGGTTTTTCTATTTATTCTCCAATAAAAGGAGCCGGGACTTCTTAGAGAAGTGGCTTATTTGGAGACCAGGGCAGGAAATATACGAGATGATCAGCCTGGAGTAACGTGTCAAAGGACACAGGAACTCAGCAGAAAGAGCTCCCGATAGCCAAAGCTGGAACGATTTGAGCACCAAAATGATATAGTATTGAATTATGACACAATACAATAACTACCCATGAGTCCACACTGATTTGAACAAATCTCCCACATAGAATGCCGAATAATTTATAAATTTGGATGATGCCTCAGGGAGGTGGGAGCATACCTCCTTCCTGAAGTGTGGGCTGACCATAGCAACTGCCTCCTAGAGAGAGTACCTTCCAGCAGGGAAGTGGCAAACACGGTCTCGGCCAGGCGATCAAAGTCAAGGTCAACAGCGATTAAGTCATGTTGATTGCACGTATTCTTGGTAAGATGGGAGAACAGCACTTCACCTGGGTCGGCTTCCTTCCCCCAGACCCATAAGCCCGGTCTAACAGAGAAAAACCTCAGACACACCCAAACTGAAGGCCACTCTACACAATACCTAATGAGTGTTCCTCAAAACTATCAAGCCCACAAAAACCGAGTTTGAGAAGCTCTCACAGACCAGAGGAGGCTAAGGGACAAGAAGGCTCCCTGGAATGTGGTCACGCAGACTGGACCTTAGAACACAAGAAGGACACCAGGAAAAAGCGGGTGAAATCGGAATGAACTCTGGAGTTTACTTAATGGTGGGGTTGGCTCCTCAGGTGCGTCAAAAGGGCCCTCGCAGAGCAAGATGGAGTGAGAGGTAGCTCTTTGAGTTACCTCCTCAAAGTTTCTTTAAACCTAAAATAATGCTAAAAGGTTACTGAAAAAGAAGAAGATCCATGACCCATTCCTCCTTTATTTGACAGACTGTGATTCTTTTTCTGAGGACCAGGCCACTGACTCTGACATTTCTGTTTTGAACTTGGAAATACTTCTCTGTGTTTCAAGATACATTCATCTCTAGTAGAGCATGGACCTCTCCAGACAAACCTTCTACCTTCACGATCACCGGCTTTTCCTTTTCTTTCACTGTATTAGTCTCTTTAGAAAACTAACCACCCCTGGGCCACAGCCCTTTTATTCACAATCAGGACAGGACGTTCCCAGTCGGTATAGATGCAACGGTCATGGTTTGTAATGATGGTGTTGTTCCTTAGAGGCATCGTCCTGAGGGACAATCTGTTAAGTCGGCTTCACCTGTCTGTACACAGTTGTTCTGTGTTGGGGGCAGTATTTAACTTTTCGTTTCCAAATCTGTATAACAATGATCTAAGCTATGACAAAGTTCTGTCGTATATTAGCATCCTCAGTTGGGATTATAGCATGCACAGGGGACGAAGGAAGCCCTAAGCCTTACAGAAACAACCCCCCTGGGTCTAAGATGCTACCGTCTGAGTCAATGTGACTAGAAGCACAGAAGGAGCGTCCTCCCCAAGCCTTGCTTCCTCTCCCACAGAGTCAGTGCCTGTCCTGCCCCGGGACGAGGACTTGGGAAGGGGATTTGAAGAAGCCAGTTGTTTCTGTCAGCGTCTGAATGCAGAGAACATAGAAACCCAGCTGCCGTGGGACAGCCAAGTCCACACGTCCTGAGAGGAGCCCATTCCACAAAGAAACATGGCCAAGAGCTCTGGGTTTGACTTTGTCTCCAGAAGCTGTTGGCCATGCTTTTGAGGAACTCACAAAGCTGTCTTCATTACCCCAAATACCCAGGATGAGGAGCAAGTCAGAGATTCCGATCTCCTGCAGTTAGAAAAAGGGATACACGCAACTGTTTTTAGTTAACATGGTCAGGCCTGGGCATCATTTTTATTTGGAGATTTTACTTAGAAAGACAAGGTCAATATCCTTTTGATTGGGTTTAAGTGTCCACTGGGTAAGCCAGTGGTTAACCCGCAACAACACCGTGTACAAAGAGGTGGTTATGAGCTTGGCTCTGGATCACGTGCTTGGCGAATATGTTGATTGACATTCTGGCGTCAGCTCCCTTCCTGCAGTGCACACGACCAGAACGCCCGTGGCCCCACACTGAGGAGCCTGCCCTGTGCATTCAGGACAGTCACCCCGTCAGCCCCCGGCGCAGTCCACGTGATCAATCGGTCTTAGCTAGCATCATCGTAAAAGCTTTCCTGGGACCACAATAAAATGTTAACCTTGGAGTCATCTGTAGGCGGTAAGATTAGGATTGATTTTATTTTCCTCTTTGTACTTTCCCGTTTCCCACAAAGCACATGTAATCTTTTTCCTTTTTTTTTTTTTTAAAGATTTTATTTATTTGACAGAGAGAGAGAGAGATAGCATAACTAGGCAGAGAGGCAGGCAGAGGCAGAGGGAGAAGCAGGCCCTCCACTGAGCAGGGAGCCCAACGTGGGGCTCGATCCCAGGACCCTGGGATCATGACCTGAGCTGAAGGCAGTTGCTTAACCGACTGAGCCACCCAGGCACCCTTGTAATCTTTTTTGTTTGTCAGAAAAACATTTTAGCATAAAAAGGACCCCTGTATCTGTCTTCACAGATCAAGTCCATGTGTGCCTATGACAGGGATGTGAGAAATCCTGATTTGGAGGGAGGGGAGCTTTCAGAAGGTGGCTGACAACTTGATTTTCTTTCTTTCTTTTTTTTTTTTTTTTTTTTTAAGATTTTATCTATTTACCTGACGGAGAGAATGAGAGAGCACAAGCGGTGGGAGCAGCAGAGAAGGAGACGCAGGCTCCCAGCCGAGCAGAGAGCCCAGGACCCTGGGATCATGACCTGAGCTGAAGGCTGATGCCTAACTGACTGAGCCACCCAGGCATCCCATGACAACTCGATTTTCATAACCAGTGTCCTGGGGAGCCGCGTCCCGTGTCATGCCAGTTGGAAGGCACACTGATTTGATTTGCTTGCGGCTGGAGGGGCACTCTCAGAAAAAGCAGGACACTTTCGGGTAGCCCATGTCTACCTTGCCTGAGTCTTCAGTGAGAGCTGATGAAGACCTGAGGAACATCATTTGGCCTTTTGATTCTTAGCATCAAATTGCGTTGGCAGTATGCATACGGCAGGGGTGGGGTGAGGTGAGGAGTTCAGCAAGGGTTTTGTGGGTCATGGTCATGGCTCTGAGCCAGGCAGGGGGTGAGGGAGTGGAGACTGGGGGTGCCATGGTCAGAATATTGTGCTGACAGGCCCTCTGCTCCCTGGTGCTGTGTGAGGGCCGACTGCGGGGGTCAAGGGCAGAAGCAGGGAGCCCCGTCATGGCGGGGGAGGGTGCTACTGTAACTATGCAGGGAGTCGGCCATGGGCCAGGGAGAGGGGAGGAAGGGTCGATTTGGAGGAATTTGCAGTGAGCATTAAAGGGAAGTGCTGGGGGACAGAGGTGAGGCAGGAAGAGGGAGGGATGCAGTGGGACATGAGCGAGCGGGAGTCCATGTCCGCCTGGAGCCCGGGTGCGCTTCCAGCCTGTCTGGGCCGGTTTCTCCCTCCCACTTGCTGGCTGCCACCTGAGCTAGAGGCGGTCATTTCAAAGAGCCTTCCCAGTGCGAACAGTGAGTTCACGACACAGCATTCCATCGGGATGCCTCTTGGAACCAGTGTGAATCCTAGTTTTGAAGGAAAAAAAAATATGCCATCTTACTAGAGCAGAAATGACTAAAGCAGACATAATGTGTGAAGATGGCCAGCGAGTCCCATTTCTGGACATCAGTGTTAAAGAGGGTGACGTGGAGCAAGCCTGGGGCAATCGCCAGAGGGGATGAGCTGCTGTCCTGCGACTGGTGCTCTAGGGGGCCGCCCTAGAGCCAGAGGCCATCCTCTGACAGAGAAGGGACAGCAGGGGACAGGGCAGAGGGAAGGGACACTTCCGCAGAGGAGAAAGTCACAGGCAGGGAAAACCTGGAGAGGAAGCGTTGCGGGAATGACAGCACTAGCCAGCGGGGAGGGGTGCCGTCCAGCGTCTGTAAGGTCAGGCTTGCCAACTGCAGTAAGGGAAGGAGATGGGGTAAACCGCATCCGTCACACGGAGACACAGAGCTTGGAAAAGCACATTACAAAGTGTCTGTGGCGTCCCTGATAGTCTCAGTGTGGCTTGAGGACAGTCACACTTGTTACACATCTTCCCTGGCACACATTCCTAAGGGATGTCGATGCACAACCCTCCCCCCGCTCCCCCCACCACGTTACAGTACAGCCGTGGTAAAAAGCTCACATTCTCAGATGTAGGTGTTAAAGTCAGCTTTTTAAAAGAATATGAAAACGGAACCATCCCTGCTATGATTTCAATGGAACGAAACTGCCCAGTACACCCCATTAGAGCACTGGGTGCCTCTCTCGGAGCGAAGCCTCAATTCTGAGCAAGGCGGCAATGATGCACTTCCAACAGCAGGGGGCGCCGTGCACCAAGCTTGCAGAGGGCGCTCCTTCTAGCTGCAGAATGTTTCATGCTTTCCCATTCTTACCCGATTTGCAGAGTACTTATAAAGTTCCAACCTGAGCTTCTGCTTAGCCTTAACTTTCCGTTGACAGTTCACAGTCAAACTGAAACTTGCTCGGGGCTGGGGCAGGGAGCATGGGAGTTGTTTGGTGGGTGTAGAGTTTCGGTTTTGCAAGATGCAGAGATCTGTGGATAGATGGTGGTGGTGACCAAGAGCGTAGCCGTGTAAATGTACTCAACTTTAACATTTAAAACTTGAAAAACTCTAAAATGTTGCACTTTGACAATGGTTAAGATGCTAAGTTTTACGTTAGGTGCATTTTACTGCGATTAAAAGATCTTTTTATACTGTCATTTCACGATGAAGGCTTAGGTGGAGTTTTGGGGACCCATCTTCACTCTGAGTTTCCCTAACAAACCAATCAGCCCCGACAATCTGCAGGGCATGATGATTTCCTTAAAAACCAGATGCTGGCGAAAAGTGGGAAGCAGCAGCTCTTACCCACTGCTGATCACGCACCAAGAGCTTTCCATCGGTACACACTCTGCGGGGCGCCGAGTGAGAAAGCTTCGAATTCAGTTTATTTACCTTTGGTCCTTTTTGTCCTCCCCATGCACAAGAGGGTCATTTTCTTCTCCCGGATAATGTGAACAATGAGCGGGCAGTCTCCGGGCACGGGGGTGGGGCCGCCGAGCAGAACAAAGCCTCACACAGGCCGTCCTTGTTGGAGGCACAGGGTCAGCATGGTACCGTGGCTGGAATAAGGCCCGTACTGTCCACTGCCCCGATGGCCGAGGGACGGACAGCCCATGGGTAAGTTCAGCAGCAGGAAGGTGAGACGGGGTCCCTCTCATGAACCAGACTTTTAAGTACGTGCCTCCTTAATACCCATCACTGGGCTAACCCATCCCCCCACCCCCCCTAGAACCCTCAGTTTGTTTCTCAGAGTCCATCGTCTCTCATGGTTCATCTCCCCCTCCAATTTCCCCCCTTCATGTTTCCCTTCCTTCTCCTAATGTCCTCCCTGCTATTCCTTATGTTCCACAAATAAGTGAAACCATACGGTAATTGACTTTCTCTGCTTGACTTATTTCACTTAGCATAATCCCCTCCAGTTCCATCCATGTCAGTGCAAATGGTGGATATTCATCCTTTCTGATGGCTGAGTCATATTCCATTGTATACATGGACCACATCTTCTTTATCCATTCATCTGTTGAAGGGCATCTGGGCTCTTTCCACAGTTTCGTTATTGCGGACATTGCTGCTATGAACATTGGGGTGCATATGGCCCTTCTTTTCACTACATCTGTGTCTTTGGGGTAAATACCCAGGAGTGCAATTGCTGGGTCATAGGGTAGCTCTATTTTTAACTTTTTGAGGCACCTCCACACTGTTTTCCAAAGTGGCTGTACCAACTTGCATTCCCACCAGCAGTGTAAGAGGGTTGCCCTTTCTCCACAACCTCTCCAACATTTGTTGTTTCTTTCCCTGTCCATTTTTGCCATTCTAACTGGTGTAAGGTGGTATCTCAATGTGGTTTTGACTTGAATTTTCCTGATGGCTAATGGCTAATGATGATGAACATTTTTTCATGTGCCTCTCAGCCATTTGTGTGTCTTCTTCAGAGAAGTGTCTGTTCATGTCTTCTGCCCATTTTTTGACTTGATTATTTATTTTTTGGGTGTTGAGTTTGAGAAGATCTTTATAGATCTTGGATACCAGCCTTTATCTGTAGTGTCATTTGCAAATATCAGAAGCAGGAATTCTTGATGCTTATGGGGTGATGCTCTATGCTACCCCATGAAGAAGCAAGAGGGGAGGAGGGACGTGCGGCCAGAGCATCTGAGGCCCTCCCCGCTACACGTGGAAAGTAGATGGAAATGGGAGAGCAGCACCTGTCCTGAACCCGAGATGCAACACTCGCCCTTAAAATAATGCAAAAAGGCTCCTAACTGGGGACACTGAGGCTGCAGCCGGCAGCACGGGTCGTTTTCCTTCCCCGAGGCACTACTTTTTCTGTCAGCAGCACCTCGGACCTGGAGAGGGGCAGGTGGCCAGAGCCAGGGTGCTGGCTGGGATGAGGGACTCTATACATACTGATGGGGCCAGCGACTTGTCTTCTGAGGGGGGCTGGAGCTGGGGAGACCAGGAGGCAGAGTGGAGTTCGTGTTCATATCTTTTGGGATTTGTGCTTCCTGGGGACTTATCTAGTGTGAACAGCATAAAAAGTATTTCAGGATTATCTGAACCTCCCCGAGAGGGATTATCTCCACGTGTCGCAGAGAAATAACCGGTCTGCTTCCATCTCTGCTACTGCTTCTCTGGGTCTCCTTCCCTCCTGGAGGGTCCCTTGGGGCCTGAAGCTCTGAAGCTTTAGGATTAACGTGTTTTCAATACTAGATTCCTGCACCTTAAATTCTGCAGTGGCCTCCGCCCCTCGATGGCCCCTATTTCCCTCTGGGCCCTGGAAGGCAATGTGACAGAGGCATCCGGGTGTCCCACGCCCAATTTCTACAGACCACTTGCTCAGTCACCTTTTCTCCAGCAGCCTCCACCCTAATCCTTCCCACACAAGGCTTATCTCAGGAAACTGGGGCCCGAGACAAAGCACAGCCCTCCGGATGGGACTCTGACCCTCCAGAGGCGGAGGCTGCTCACGCGGGAGCGAGAGACCATGTCCTCCTCCAGTAACCAGGGACATTAAAAAAAAAAAATACAACGGCTTAAAGAAAAGAGATTTCAAAGTTTGTGGAAAGGAGGTAAGACTGAATAGTGCTAGAGCTTCTGAAAGGGGCTGGAAAGCTCTCCAAAGAGAAATGGCCCCATATGACCACAAAGGAGAAGGAGAACACATAAGTATTGATTACTTTATATAGTAGCAGGTGTGATTAAATTACAGATCTTGAGATAAGATGATCTGGGAATGTCTGTGTGGGTCCTAACAGCCATCAAAGCGTCCTCGTCATGTGAGAGCCAGGGAAAGGGGGGGTCCCAGAGACAGAGACTGGGGTGCCGTGGCCCATCGAGGCACCAGCCGCCGGGAGCTGGAGGACGCAAGGGCCAGGTCCTTCTCCGAAGCCACGGGAGGGAGCATGCCCTGCTGACACCTCGGCTGCAGCCCCGTCCACAGAATTTCGGTTTCTGGCCTCCAGAACTCCAAGAGAGTGTATTTCTGCTGTTTTTTTTTAAGCCGTCAGGTCTGTGGTTATTTGCTACAGCAGTTGCAGGAACTGCCCGACACCAGAGTGTCCGTGTCCTGCCTGTCTTTCCTGGGAGATGAGACATTCCGCAAGGAAAGCGACTTGGTGAGTTTATTTCACTGTGGAAGCTCAGAGCCTGGTATGCAGCAGGGGCTCAGGCCTGTGCGGAAGGAGAGCCTGAAGAAATATGCATGTGCTCGTTCTCCGGGGAGCGATGCCCATCAGCAGAGAGCCTCAAACATCGTTCTAAAGCCCAGGCTTCGGGGAATTTTTGCAAAATGTATACATGTGTGGCTTGAAATCTTTCCATACTGGCATTTCTCATATTTGGCTGGTGCCTACAGATATACTGGGCTTCTGAGCCAGAAGACCGAAAACATCGATCTCTCTCTCTGGGCTCATGGCCGATTGTGGGTGACTGACATTTCTGAGCTAGCAAGACCGCTGGAGGCTGGAGGGAGCCCTGTCTGTACCCCGCACTGAAGCCTACAGACAGGAGGGTGTGATGGGACGTCTGAAGAGCTTTCCCAAACCTCAGGGAGAAAAACGGTGCACGCATTATATGTCTTGTGTATGTGTCAGGTCCTTCTACAGAAGATACGCATAAATCTATGAAGATGCCGATTTTTTTCAAAACACCAAAAAAAATAAAATCCCACAGAGATTTGGAAGGATATATCAATAAAACTAGAAAAATTCACAGATTTATTCATTGACATCCAATGTGTACCAATAGCTGCCTGTTTACATATGCAGGCATCTTATCTTCCCATGGAATCCCATGTGCTTGGGGACTTCCTGATCACGGGAGCCGGCATTCTTTGCTTAGAGCATGCCTGATGCCATGCTAAGCTGCTATCCCTTTGAAAGGTCTTATAAGGTGGGTGTTTTTATCATGCCTGTCTGGCAGCTAGCAAAGTTGCGGCTTAGCTTTAGATGACCTTTCCAAAGCCACTCAGCAGGTGCACGAAGGAGCCAGGGTTTGACCCCAGGCCGTGGGACCTCAGGGCCACATCGGTAAACACCACACTGTGGCACTGAATTCAAGCTGGAGGTAAATCTCTCTCCCTCGGCCCTAGGGCCATTTGGTGCAACGTGTAGCCCTGCCTCTGAGCCCCTCCCGAGGTCTGAAGTGCTGGCTCTGGTGAGTGCACCACGGTTTTCTGGAAAGGTCTTGTTTTTATTTTGTTTTGGTGAGGGCCAATCTGTTCTCCAAGCCACGTCGGTTAAGAGCCACCTCTCAGGGAGGATGAAAGACAGGCCCTTGAAAACCATGTGGCACCTGATTGACGCTGAGGAGCTTTTTCAGACACTAGTATTTGCCACCTGAGCTTTTCCCCAGCATCACATGGTGCTTCTCTGAGGGCTGCCCTGGGCTCAGAAGGTACGTATGAAGGGACACAGAGAATAATCTCGTGGTGCAAGTCATGTGCATTTCCCTGTGTCTGAATTAGAGCTGGAAATGCTCAGAAGGTTCTGAGCAAAAGTCATCTATCATTTGCTGAAAGTGACTCTACTTTCCGGGTCACCTTCCAAGTCCACCTCCAGGGGCAGGGGACACCCACGTGGGGGGAGAGGCAAAGCCCTGAAATACCTGTGTAACCTGAGTGGTTTTTGACTGTTCTCCTTTGTTCCTGGGTCCAATGGTCTCCAGCTTCATTAAGCACACAAAATGACCATTTAACATGCGAATTAGTGTTTAATGTCCTCGATGTGCTCATTGCACACACTGCTTGGTGTACATATGTGTACGTGGTGTTCTTTGAGATCAAGGAGCTATTTCCCACGGGCTTTGCTGACTCTCTACGTATCCTACCCGTGTAAATCAAGAGGACACCAAGAGTTCCGGGCCAGCAGGAACATGCACATGTCCAGAGCCCCTCGCACCTGGGGGTATGTAAGCGTGGGCTGCAATCAGAAAATCGAGAAGCCATGGACATCAGCCTCGTTCTGTCCATGCATCTTATGGTGAATTGTTACCGGGAGGGTCTGGACTACGTGTGCCATCGAGTGTTGCCTCAGTCCTACCCACTGTCATGTGCCCACCAGATAAGAAGAAAAATGCTCTCCACACTGGTTCTGACTTCAAGCAGAGACTAATAAAGACCACTTAAAAAAGAGCCAGAGAGAGTCATAAAATAGGACTCCTGAAAGTCTGTGAATTAATTCCCACTGGGTTACTTTGCCATTGCTGGAGCAAGAGCTCATGACTGTCCTCTCTGACCAACGGGCTTTTGAGCCAGATGAGCCTCGGGGGAGCCTGGGAACCACCCCGGGGACATGGGATGGGCCAGCAGCACTCTGCATGTGTAGGATCCCCGGGCCGATGGGGACTCTGCAGCGGCCCTGGGTGGGGACTATGGTGTCTCATCGGCACGTGCTTTCTGCAGAACACAGGTGTGTACTGACACGGTAAACCAAACCTAAGTAATTTGTATCATTTTGTGCCAAATCAGATACCATTTATAAGGTCCAACAGGGAAGAAGTAGAAGTATCAAGGGTCGGAGACAATTTGGGGGAATAAATACAACTGGATAGAATACTAGCAACTGAATTTGCTCCCTGAGAATTGGGAATGTGTTTTGGCTTTTCAGTGTTAGTGACAGGGGGCCTGGTTCAGATGCACTAGGTTATTCAATTAGTGGAAAGCAGAGCAAAGCCAAAAAGCAAAGTAACCTAAATCGAACATGGCTGCTTCTACTGGATGCCAGGATGCCAAGACCACCCCGCCCCCCAAACCCCCAAAAAACCACGTCAGCAGAGATATCATTAATCACATCAATCTGGGGACAGTCCTGCCCCCAAGAAAAATATTTCTAGGCAAATCCTCTACTCAGATTCTTACATGGAGAATCTGGAAATAAAAGAATAGAGATGTCTTGTGGAAACAGTAAGTGGAGAATTTAAAAAGAAAACAAGTAGTAGAATCGTTACGTTTGGCTGATCAATCCATGTGGCTTTAAGTGACTACAGGAGGATTCTCTCTTTCAGAAACAACGGGGTGTGAGTGTGTGAGGGCTGCCATAACAAAGTACCCCCAAACCGGGAGGCTTAAGGCAGATGGAGGTTCTGGCCTCCCAGGCCTTGAGGGTGGGGGGGCAGCGCCGAGCTCCCTCTGCAGCCTCTGGGGACGGTCGGCTCCGGGCCTGTCCTGGCTTCCGGTGGCACCATATGGTCTGGATTTCCCTCTAGTCAGATCAGCAGTCCTACTGAATTAGGGTTCCCTCACCCCCCTTATTCACCTACCAGGCCCGCATCTTAACCCTATTTCCAAATAAGATCTATTTCCACATTCTGAGGGCCTGGGGGAGGGTAGGACTTCAATATAGCAATTTTTGGTGGACACAATTCAAGCCATAAGAGTTTGGAACAGACGATTCAGGGTTGAGGGCAGATTTCACACTTTCCCTTTTTACTACCCATTGATGTCAAAAAGCAAAGCTCAGGAGGATCCAGAGTAAAAACCTATTTTAACTTTTTACAAAGAACCAGATTCTTCAGTAGTAACAGCCCCTGGCCTCGGATATTCTTGGGACTCTATTGTGTGAGGCAGTGCAGTCTGCTGGTACCTGGTGGCAACCTTCTTTCCCTGCTTAAAGTGACGGCAACACACACACACACACACACACACACACACACCACACACACACACACACCACACACACACACCACACACACACACACACACACACCACCACCACCACCACCACCACCACCACCACCACCACCAAGCAGCCTCCATTTGTTGAAGATGAGGGAGACCAGCTGGATATACTCTGGAGACCCTGGCACAGTCCCATGACCTCGGCAGGATCTGAATCTGGGTCCCAAAGCCAACTCTGGGTTGGCTCATTCCATACCTGCCTTCCTGAAATAGGCCAGCTCACCAAAAATCAACCGGTGGAAGAGCCTATAGTTGGCCAACTGACAATCTGTCCAATTTACTGATTTCTTAAAAACTTGTCTTTTTAACTCTTCTAAAACTTACAGTAAATTGTGTTGGAAGGGTAGGCAGGGCCCTGGAGGGCTGTGAGGGCTCCAGGCACCTCTGGGGCCTTCATAGCCTCTCTACCTGCCTGTGTCCCCCACCTTTGCCTCCATTCCATTTTGCCTTGACTCTCAACCTCTCCGTTCTTTTTCTGACCCATAGTCTCTCCCCCTTCTCCTTCTGACCTGCACTCCTCCATCTTCCCCTCCTGTCTTTCCCTGGGTTCAAGGGATGCTGGGTATGACTGTGTAGGTTGTTCACTGCATGAAAGTACCCTGCTAGCTCTGCCTGCCAAGATCCATCTGGATGGATGCCCATTTCCATTTTGTCAAAAGGGGGTTGGGGAGGCCTCAGCACAGCCAAACCTGTGCTTTGGATGGATTTTTCTCCAGCTCTCTTGCAGCAGAGAGGCTGCCCTCTTGGCACCAGCTCCCCAAAACTAGAGCAGAAAGGAGTTTAAGAAAATACCAAATGTTCTTAAAATGCTATTGTGAAGTCAAAATAGAAATTGGTCAACTAAAATCACCCAAAGATGTTAAGACTTCCCCATTTAATTTGATTTGCTATGGCCTGTAGAAATAGTTAAAAAAAAAAAAAAGTTTGGGGTAGACTGGCAGTTTGGTGAATTTAGCAAGCCAATCCACTGGCTTTCACCAAACTGGCCTAGCACCCAGGAATCGAAGGTCCATTATCTTTTTGGGACACTTCTTCCTCATCAAAAGGACTGTTGAGAAGACACATCCTCCCCTGGTTAGTGGTTCCTATTTTACCCCCAAATCTAGAATACAGGAAGGAATCATGGTAAATCTAGAGGGGCTAGCTAACAAGAGGCCAAGTTTCTGCAAGTTTAGTATTACCAGTGCCTTTCCCCAAAGGAAGGAACGCTGTTCCTGCTTCCTGGCTGCAAGCTCGTCACCACCATCCTCAGCTTGCGTTCCCCATGGTTTTCTGCTAGAGAAACAGTCTTTAGGACCCAGTGGTTATCACTGGGCTTCAGTCAGTCACATGAGCCAAGGAGACCCATGGCTCAAGCAGAAGGTTCAGGGCAAAACCAGCCATTTGTTCGGACCCCAGCACCGGCTCAGCCTTGCTGTTGGCGGCCCCGCCTCTGGCGTGGCTGACAGCCCCTCTGCTGTGTCTCCTCCTCTGTGGGGCTGCCAAGCCACAAGCTCTCACAATGCAGCACACTATCCGAAGCCCTTCTTCCGAATGGCCTTAAACTGCGTATGTTTTCGAGCCGTGTGTTCCTTTCCCCCAAACAGCAGCTTGGCAGTTCGCAGTCACCTTGCTAACATGGTTTGCGTCACGTCTACTCCTTTGCCGCCACTGAGGGGATCTCTTTTGATTGGACAGTTCTACCATTTTGCAGCTCATCTTGTGGATGGACTAAAGCTCCCCCTTTCCTCACCCTCCCTGCTGTCACATGGCTCCCATCAGCGCTTCTTCCTGAAGGCAGCTCTGAGGGACTGAAAGGAAGATGCTTCCAGAATACTTGTCCCTTTCGACTCTGCCCACCTCCTCAATCCATCTTCGTGGACACGTGCTTTCTTGAAGGAAAACTCCTGGATAAGAGCATGAGGCAGAACCCGCTTTTGGAGTAGGACAGATACTCTGAATCTACATTGAAAATCTGTACTAGGGAGGGAAGAACCACGTGTGCTAGGGAGGGGAGAACCACGTGTGCTAGGGAGGGAAGAACTACGTGCATTGTAGCATACTGGGATATTAGTCTCCTATCAACTGTCGAAAATGACACAGCTGTATTTTTCACAGGCCAAGGTGGATGTTGACCCCAAAATGTCAGGGCCTGAAGAGTGAGCCCATTCTGATGGAAAGATGAATTTTTTGTTTTGTTTTGTTTTGTTCTAGACAGTACACACCTTCTTTTGAAAGGCAGTCAGCATCCCTGGGTCACCGAGTGTCTGTGGAATCAATGGGGTCAGCTCTTCTCTAAGACCCGAGGAGAAGAGCTGGTGTGCCCCAAGAAGCGGAGCTCTGGAAGGCGCTCTAATTCTAGGTGATTCACAGAAAGTTCTAGAACCATCAGAAAGCTCAGAGTTTGTATGTAATATCATCCACTCGAATAAACACAACGTGTGCTGCTCTTGAGTGCTTCAATGGCCTCTGCAACATTAATTCCCTGATGCTAGGTTTTAAAGTTAAAAAAACAAAAATGGACCTGAGAGGAAAGGGCCTCTTAAAAGCGTTAAAAGTAGGATACACTGAGTATAAGAAAGGAGACTGTCGCTCACCGGGGTGGGTGCCTTCAGTGGCTTTCTGACTCAGAGTTTAGTCTTAAGTAGCGGTTTATTGTGCACCTTCTGGGTCAGACAGGATGCTCGGCCCTGGGGGTAGAAGGTGGCTGCCCCACACACCCTGATGTGGGCACTTCAGAGCCTACGAGGAGGAGCAACAGATGTGAAGACTGAACACAGACAGTGCTGCAAAAAGGAATGTATACATCATAGTGACTGCTTAACATTTTTTAATTTAGGAAAGAAAAACCAGAAACAAACCCTACACCTGAAACTAATGTAACATTGTGTGTCAATTATATTCCAATTTAAAAAAGTCCCTTACACGGGCGCCTGGGTGGTTGGTGAAGCATCTGCCTTCGGCTCAGGTCATGATCCTGGGGTCCTGGGTTTGAGCCTCCAGTCGGGCTCCCTGCTCAGTGGGGAGCCTGCTTCTCCCTCTGCCTCTGCCGCTCCCCCTCCCGCTGCCTGAGCTCTCTCTGATGCTTTCTCTCAAATAAATAAATAAAATCTTTAAAAAAAAAGTTACTTATTGGGGCGCCTGGGTGGCTCAGTCGGTTAAGCGACAGCCTTCGGCTCAGGACATGATCCCAGGGTCCTGGGATCGAGCCCCACATCGGGCTCCATGCTCAGCAGGGAGCCAGCTTCTCCCTCTCCCACACTGCGTGCTACTCTGCCTGCTTGTGGTCTTTCTCTCCCTATCAAATAAATAAAATCTTAAAAAAAAAAGTTGTTTACTTTTTTCCTGTATCTTTTAAGGACAATTCCTATAGCCAAGATGTTAGACCAACTGAATCACTGGAAGGAGAACGTATGTGAGACACTTCATTAGCTGCAAACTCAAATACTACTGTTTTTAGTGTTAAATAAACTGCTGCTTCAAAGCATGGCGCCCACGTCTGGAGGCTCAGGGCCAGGAAGCTGTTCCTACTCACTCTGGAAGCTTCACAGTTTGGACAAAAGGGCCCAGAGAGTGGGCCTGGAAGGCTGGCTTCTGGCAGGTTCTATGACAGGTGCCCGGGCGGGTCACTGATCCTCCCCGAGTCTTTTCCCTTTCTAAGAAATAAAGGGTTTTGACTCGCTTGTCTCCAAGTTTCTTCCCAATGAAGGACTCAGTCTCCATTTCTAAGGGGAAAATCTACCCTGACATACTTCAGTTATGGGAAGGAGGAAATCTAAGCATTTTTCTAAATCATCCCCATTTCAAAGTAAACCAGTTGCTGGTCTCAGAGGGACAGATTATTGCCCGCACACGGAACGAGAGAAGGAACAGCCTTAAGCCCGGGCTGGCGAAGTTCTCCATCCGACTCAGTGGTAGCCGGGGGAAGACTCTAACTGGAGTGAGAGAAGACAAAGGAGGTCAGACCCAGATCGCAGAGCCAGTGACAACCAAAAGCCTTTGGCGTCCAGTGAGGGATGAGGTCCAAGTCACAGAACCTGGAATCTGAGTCAACTCGACTTTTGACTTCCAATCATTTCCCATCGTCTCCAAAAGCTGAGGTCTGTTCCTGGACTAGAAACCTTCTCGGCTTTTTCTAAAATACTCTTTTAAACAGTTTCAAGGTTGCTCACTGTTTTCCTAATATTTTAGGGAACTATGGAAAAACTTGCACACCATAGAGGAATAACACAAATAGGGGAACAGGGTTGCCTGGGGTAACGTGTCCCGACTACACAGGCGCGCTCTCGGAAATTCCTCCTCGGTGAGGTCCCCTGGAAGATGCTCCTGACACCCCTCCCCGCGCCCCCTCCCCCACAGTCAGGAGGGATGGACTGGCAGGAGGGGCAGGCTGGGGTGAAGGGGCCGCTGAGGACACTAGGTCACGAAGCACGACGTGGCAGGCTGTTAGTCTCACGTTGCCCTTGTTAACAATCTAGTCGGGTGTGGGATCCGCGGAGCAAAGATTAAGCTGTGGGCTTTGGAAAAATATCCAACAAAGGTTTAAAACGTGCTTAGGGCTCGATTATAAGGACCACTATCAGGCTCAACAAGCCAATAGTTCTTGTGATGACGGGAAGAGCGGCTGGAATCACCGTGTGCCTGTCATCAGTGTAACCAGCCCTTTGGCCCTGGTCATCGATGACGAGAGCAGCGCACGCCCGGGATTTCCAGAACATACTTATACTTTATAAATGGAGAATTTCTGCAGGACCTAAGAGGAACTACGGAGCCCACCAACAAACAAGAAGACTGAACTGAGGGGCGCCCGGGTGGCTCAGTCGGTTAAGCGACTGCCTTCGGCTCAGGTCATGATCCTGGAGTCCCGGGATCGAGTCCCGCATCGGGCTCCCTGCTCGGCGGGGAGTCTGCTTCTCCCTCTGACCCTCCCCCCTCTCATGTGCTCTCTCTCTCTCTCATTCTCGCTCTCTCAAATAAATAAATAAAATCTTAAAAAAAAAAAAAGAAGACTGAACTGAGTTCAAAAGACCCATTTTTCGGGGCCGCTGGGTCACTCAGTTGATTGGGCATCCCGACTCTTGATTTCGGCTCAGGTCATGATCTCCGGGTCGTGAGATCGAGCCCTACATCGTCAGATGCCATGCTCAGCAGGAGTCTGGGATTTTTCTCTCTCTGCCCTCCCACCCCCCAACCCTCGAGCGCACTCTAAATAAATAAAATCTTAAAAAAAAAACAAAACACCTGCATTTCTTTTTACCTCCTCGTCATCTCCATCTTTAGAACTCAAAGGGCATAGTTCACAATGTAAGTTTGTTTATAAATGTGCTTTTGTGTTTTTGCTACTCTAAACCATCTTAAGTTATATACCATGTGCTTTGGGTTATACACCATGTACGTATTTTTTCCATGTGTTTTGAACAGTATCTTCTACACTGAAGTTACCCCCGGGGGTTGACAGAGGGAGGATGTGTGCTGTTTATTTAGGCCGTGCACAGAGTGCCGTGCTATCCACGGGGGGCCACAGCTGTACCTGTGAGGATGGCACAGGGCCTGGGATCTGGTAGGTGCTTGATAAGTACGCAGCGAATGATGGGTAACCGGACAGGACACAGCAGCAGGGTACGTGTGATGGGGAAAGGAACTTGTACTGGGGTAACCCACCTCAATTTGGGAGAGGGACAGGGATGTTTACACCCTTGACTTTGGATGTTTCAAAAGGGGTCAGAAGTTATTCAGTAAGACAAGAGTGTTATTAAAATGAAAGGCAAACTCAGCCTTTCCTTTAGCGTGTTAGAAGTCCCTGGACATGCCGGAAGTCTACCCTTTATTCCTAGATTCGACGACCTTTCTAAGGAACGGCTGTTCATATTTTGGGTTGCTAATTAATTCCATATAACCTCAACACTCCTCCCTTTAAAATGGCCATTTCCCCCGTGTCCCAGAACAACACCAGAGGGGGTGGTGATGTTGGTCTCCCCTTACCGTGAGCGATAAGGCCATGCAGACAAACGTGAACTTCTTGATGTGAGCTGCGGTCACCGTGTTGCTTGTGCTCACCAGTTTATTGCTGGGGTTATTCTAGTGGGAAAGAGGAGGACAGTGGTTATCCTTGGCTGGCCACACGTGCCACTTGAGGAGCGTCTTGCTTCAGCTTTATTTGATGTGTCGGTGGTACAGATGTCACCTGACAGCTGGGAAGACAGCTGTCCGGTTGCTGGACGTGAACATGAACCAGAGGGAGTTGTGGCTAGAGTGCCGCGCAGCGTTTCCTGAATGTGTGCTCCCCTTGGCGCTGGGCCCCCACGCAGCCTAGTTCTGGTGCGGCCCCTCCTGGTCCCTTGGCAGCTCCGCGAAGCCACAGGCCTGCCCCCCTTCCTCCCCACCAGTGGACCGGGAGTGTGAGTGGGCATTCTCGGCCCTGCCGCACCCTCCTCCCCTCGCATTCCAGACAGAAGCTCTGGCTTCTCCCCTAACATACTCGGTGTTTTCCCGTTTCTGTGCTTTTGTGCCCCCTTGTCCCGTTGGGTCTTCTGATTTTCAAAACCCCCGTCTTGAGGGCACGTTACTGGCACAGCCCATCTGTTTCTTAAAGCCTCTCTGATCTTTTACTCCAAATTGCCCTGGGGCCCCACTTCCGGGAATGCCGGGTGACCCCAGAGCTCTCTGGAGGTGCGGATGTATTCAGGCGGCACGCATGGAAGCGTGTGAGGGGTGCACTGGCTCTCTGAGATACGGGGCTGTGTGCCTCACCCCACTCTTTCACTCCTGCAATGTAGCACGATCTTTCTTGAGTAGAGAAGGTGCCCAGCTCTGGTACACTTAATTTTAAGCCAAGAGTGCAGACAGCTCAAATGTGCTCTTGCACATTCCTGAGGTTTCCTGAGGCCATCCCAGCGCCACTGCTAAGTATGCCCATCACCTGGCCCCTCACTACGAAAACCAGCGGAGAAAAGAACCCCTTGCCTCCGTACAGATCCAATCAGTCCCAGACTGATTCAAATCAGGCCCTAAGCACCTGGCTCGTGTCTAGCCGAATGAAGGACACACGGGCAGAGCGATGACAGGTTCCACTTGGAAAAGAGCTTTTGATGGCTCCTTTACTTTGGGGGCTGCGGCGATCTCTCAAATCCCTTACCTGTGATGCCGCCAGCACAAACGTCTGGTTGACGTTTTTCTAATTCCAGCCTCTAAAGTAGATCTGCTTTTCTGAATAACAGATTCTGCTGCCACAGCACAGTGCAAGTCACAGTGGAAGGATCTCTCCATCTCTCCTACCCTGGGGGATCTTTGAGAGAGGCGCCTGGTGGGGGGGGCTCACCCCAAAGAGTCAGGCAACCTCAAAGCACTCATGTCACCCCTGGTGGGACCACGGGCGTCACCCGTGTCACCCCTAGTGGGACAGCAGGGCGCCAGAGGGCCTTCAGGTGTGCTTTCATTTTGAAAACAGCACATACTTCTGCCAGCAGGGTTGGAATAAACTAGCACGTATCATTAGATTGGCATCTGTGTTTTGCTTTGTTTGCCCAATCTGCTTGGAAACAGACTCTTTCCCAGATGATAACTGAACGTCGGAGAGATTTTGTACAAGTGGAAAACACTCCCAGTTGATATTTAGTGAGAGCCATCAGAAGTTATGCAAGAAATGTTAAATCTCTTATTCTGGAACGCACAAAGAGGCTAAGGATTTCAATTGTCAATGCAGCAAATTCTGCGAGTCCACACAGAGGTGTCTCAGATTTGGGTGAATAGACGGCATTCACACGGACAGCTTGCAGGAGCTCTCTGGAATGCCTGGAAACAATGAGGGAGGCTCCAAAAGGGTTCTGAGTAACTCCAGTTGCTGGCGAGAGGTACGTTCGTTAAAGGGATTTTTTCATAGCACCTAACCTCTGTGATCACGAACAAAACAAAGCTTTTCTTGGACGCTCCTAGTGAAACTGTTTGGTGCTGTATTGTTAAGCTGTATTATTTCAAGGTAGCCAAAAAAATTCCCGATGAGACTTTCCCAGCCAGGAGGTTCTAATACTTTAGTACGTGCTGTTCTCATCAAGTTTTATTATATAATCTGATTCTCTAAGAGCTAGAAATTTAGCAAGAAGACTTACATCCATCTTGGTTTTCTAGGATTTAACTTCTATACGCCTGTTCCTCAAAAGGAAAATAGTGAGGTCTGTCAAGAGATTGGATTAAACTCACGAAAACAGGGACTGCACGGAGAAAAATCTCCTGCAAGCCACTCATGCCTTCTCAAAGTTTGCTCTCAACAGCCTGAGCATTTTTTAGGGGATGCTCTGCATCCTGATGTTGCAAGATGCTGATGTTTGAAATAGGTAGTGAGTCCAACTAATAGTCAATCGGGGGAAGTTCCACAACCAGTAAAGAGCTTTGGGCAACACCATGGCCCTATGGCATGCTGCGCAGCATGGCGGGAATCCCTGAAAAGTGAGCTGCTTTTCACAGGTGAGTATGGGATGGGACAAGAGGCAGGTGACAGTGACAGGAAGAGCAGTGTGGGGGCTGTGCAGGGTGGAAGGACATCACGGATGGGTGTGTGTGAGCAGAGGTGTGTGTGTGCGTGCCGTGCGCGAGTCCGCTGGTGGACCACAGAGAAGGAGGTGGAACCATGGTGGAGGCTATCTTTCCAGACTTGAGTCTGCACCCCCTCATCCCTGTCAGAGATGCCTGGGGAGTGCCCTGGGTCAGGGCGTGAGGTGGAGAGGAAACCTTTCTGGGGCTCCACTCTGCAGGTCGAGCCCCCTTCCAGAAGCCCGTGAACAACTACACATTTGAGAAGCTGGAGGCTATGTGAAAGAGAGAGCTAATCTTACAGCCTGCGGCTGGGCCTCGCTCTGTGTGCCTTCCCAGGGTTTCCTATGCTGATGGGAGTCTGGCAGAGGGGAGGGGAGGAGGCAGGCCAGCCTTAGCCAGCCAGAACCCACTCCGCCCGAGCTGCCAGAGCTCACTTGCTGGGGTACCCTAGCAGAGAGGCCTCCTCTCCTCATATCCCAGGGCTCTTGTTGGGATCAGATAAAATGGTATCAGCAATGGCTCCTAGCTGGTTCTATAGAAATTCAAGGCAAAGGAGTTGCTGTTAAAAGTACAAGTGCAGGTTGTGTGCTTCTTCCCTATTTTTCGTTTCATTTTATTTTTTAAAAGATTTTATTTATTTATTTGAGAGAGAGCACAAGCAGCGGGGAGGGGCAGAGGGAGAGGGAGAAGCAGGCTCCCCACTGAGCAGGGAGCCCAACGCAGGACTCGATCCCAGGACCCTGGGATCATGACCTGAGCCAAAGGCAGACGTTTAACTGACTGAGCCACCCAGGCGCCCCTCTATTTTTAATTTTAAAAACATTGTACAGGGGCGCCAGGTGGCACAGTTGGTTAAGCGTCTGACTCTTGGTTTCGGCTCAGGTCATGATCTCAGGCTTGTGAGTTCGAGCCCCGCTGTCGGGCTCGGGCCTCAGTGTAGAGTCTCCTTGAGTTTCTATCTCCGTCTCCCTCAGCCCCTGCCCCCTGCTTGCTCCCTCTCTCTCAAATAAATAAATAATTCTTAAAAAAACTGTCTACTATCTCTGGGGGTTATGTTTTGCTATAAATGTTTACAGGTTCAAGTCATTAAGCTTTAAGGAAATAGACATTAATTCAATGATTGGTAGGATAGTCCCGACCCAGGCACAGGCTACCAGTCTGAAGGGTGTGTGCCTGCCTAGGCTATTCCAGCAGCTGTGGGAGGACAGAGTTGCTGTTAACAGAGGCTTTCAGCTGGAATAAGTCCGCTACATCCAAAGCAACCTGGACCCAGGTCGGTTGCATGGACAGCTTCGGGATGCATGGACACTGAATATACCGGAAGAGATCCATCCAGAAGCTTAGGAGCTCAAGTGCACAATCCTGTTTGTACCTTCATATCTGCTATGAGGTCAGCAAACCATTCATTTCATTAAAACAAACAAACCACGGAAACAAAATTCAATGTAATAAACTTTTTTGAGAGTACATTTTCCCTTTTGCAAAAAATTTAATAATTTCTCAATAGGATAACCTAAAAGCAAATATAGTTTGGAGGGCATTAGAGAATTGGCATCAAGGTAAGCTTCGTTACCTCTGTTATTTTCTGAGGGAAATATTCCACAATTATGTTTGAAAACACCCCCTCCACCCCCCCCCCCACCACGTTCACCTTTCAGAGGGAGGTGAGACCGGGGAGTATCAGAGTGTTCCTCATCGGAGACGCCTGTCTATCAAAGGCTAATTTTAAAGAAAGCGTTTCAGACACCGCACCGTCCAGGTTCTCACCTTGTCAAAAGCCGGGTAGACAGCACGGATTTCTGTCAGCCAGCCATATGGCATGTGACCCACAGGGTATGTGGCTGTCAAGATTGCCACCGCCTACAAGAGAAAGAACCAGCAGAGTTAGTGTTGGCGTCCCAGAGAGCATCTCCTGTAGCTGCTCTTGCCACGGGGCAGAGGGAGCTGTCTCTGGGGTGGCCACCGCAGATGGATCACTCCCCACTGGGTGACAAGCACCGGCCTCCGCAGGACGGCCTGGGGGAACGGGGAGGGGCAGGTGCTCCACTGTCACCATGGATGGGAGTGGGATGCGTGAGCCTGCGTGCTGGCTCGGCAAGCTACGATTTGAACCCAGGCCCACCAGACCAAGGTTCTTTGCTCTTTCCATTGAGCCAGATGGAGTCCTCCAGTCTAGCCCAATTCTGAAGTCCCGAAATGTGATTTTGAGCCCTTTCTGCTCTCCAGATAGTCTTTGCTCAGGGTCCACATCTCTGCCTCCATTCTGTCCTTCTGGCTGGCTGGGAGTATGCGCTTGTTGGTGGCTTTATGGTGCTCTCTTTCTGATTCAACCCACTTTTAATCTGTCCAGCCAGGATAGCCCAATTCTGATTTTTAATTTAAGAAACTAAATAAATATTTCTTACGGAAACCAAACCTGTTCTTCCATGAAATTGAGAGTTTCTCCTTTTATGTGGATGAAAAGGAAGGAGTATGAAAACAAAGCATCAAACCCCACATTTTGGCAGAGTATAGGCTTCATCTATTTTAATTAACATAACAGTGATGCCTGGAACATGAGGTAAGTCCCCAGCTGGGCGAAGACACTGCTGTGTGGGCCCAAGGCAAACCTCCCCTTGGTCACCTTCCAGCTGGGTGAAGCAGGGACCCTCTCAGACCTCCCTTTCTGTTCCCCCAGCAGAACCCTGGGATTAATGAGATCCATCACACAGGTTTGCTGGGAGTCCATGAAATGTGCATAAATGGCAGACACGGAGTAGAGGCTCAATACGTATCTGTCCTGCACCCTCCATGCTGAGCCTCTATGCCATTGAGGTCATTTTAGAAATGACTCTACTGTATCATTTACCTTGTCTTTTTGCTTTGTTTTGTTTTGTTTTAACGGGAAGATGGAAATCCAGCACACAAATGATGGGGGTCACATACTTTTTTCCTGAGCAACTGAAACTGATGTCATTAACTAAGAAAGCTCTTGGGTTACAAGAGCCACCTAAGATGACCTTCGGGATCCAAAACACAAAATCCAAGAACAAAGTGAGGCAGGAGAAAGCATCCTGCTTGTGATTTATGTGCTTCTCTTTCCAAGCCTACATGAGCTGCTTCCCAGGACATGGAAACTGGCAGGAGATCCCAGGCTGGAGACACGCTGACAGCGCATTCAAGGGCGACGTGGAAAGAGAAGGCCCTAATGAGTGGCCACCAGCCTTCCTGAAGGATCAGCAGTTCCAGAGACAGAATCAATTCTCCAGAGGGCAGCAGAGGAGGAGACAAATGAAGTAATTCTATTTGTTCATACCATACTTGAAAGATGGAAAAAATGATTCAACTCTTTGGAGTAGCTGCCAGTTTCCAGATAAATTTCTTGAGTTGTGAGTGAGTAAATAATGGAGATCCTCATTTGGGGGGAGGGCAGATTGCCAAAGAGCATACAGAGCCATGATGGGCTGGTGGGGAGGGTACATGCAGGAAGGCAGCGCAGGGACAGGTGAGAGTGGGCTGGGTCAGAATGGGGGCTCTGGGCTTCACAGTCTGGGCCTGGTCACGTCTGCTGCTGCATGGCAGAGTCTGTGGGGTTCTGTCACCACAGTGAGGCATCATGCTAACTCCACAGGAAAACCGAAAGGCCATCGGGTGGGAGTCAGACAAATCTGGATTCCACTACCAGCCCGCCTTCTTGCTAGTTTTGTGCCCTTAACAATTGTGCCCTTGCCTCAGATCTGGTCAACGAGAAGAATGAAGGAGATGTTTTCTTCCGTACTCATAAAGGTAAACAGTTATGTGATTCTAAGGTCCTCATGGCTTCTGAGTGTGAACGGGTCCCATAATTTGATACCACAGAATTACCTGAGCTCTCCGAATGAATCGCAAACAAGTCTGTATCCACCTTCCCCCCCCCCGCCCATTCTTCACAAGGTGACCACAAGTGCTCCCATCCCCAGAAACGGCCCTACCTCAGTAGCTGCAGAACTGCCACCAAGGTCCCGGGAAACAAAGAGGTTGACAATAGGCCTACTGATTCTCTGTGTAGCCAAGATGAGGGCCAAAGGCCACCAGAAGCTCAGCATCTTTCTTATGGTTGCATCTCCCTGCGTCAAGAAATGGAGATAAAAATTTACTAAGTTTTAGAAGCAGAACAGAAAAAACAATTCAGAGTCAAAGCTTTTCCTTTTGATGTCAATAATGAGTCAATTCATTGTACTTAAAAATAATATAAGGAAAAGCCTCTGTAGCCAAGCCAATTTGAATTAAAATAAACCATACAGCGTTATTAGAAATTAACTCAGACAGTTGGCAAGTTACCGTGAAATCAAAACACACATTTAAGTTTGATGGATCCAAATCACTGTTTTCCAAGCAGGGCAGCTCTAAGCCAGGCAGAACCCAATTCCATGGCCTGGGAAACAGGCTGGAAATTGGTTTTTGTTTAAATCACCAAACTGACTGGCTAGAAGCCATGTCAGTAAGAGGTTAACTCTCAGAAGTAAAAAAAAAAAAAGAAAGAAAAAATTATAATTTATTTTTGTAACCAGTCAGGTCACAAATGTGCCTAATTATTTGGGTATAAATCTACTACCAAGGTTCTTATTCTCAAAGCTTTCACAGAAGTCACGTGAACGTTCAGAAGCATAAAAATAAAAGCACGGTCAAGAAAATGTGGTTTATTAAGAATTCTACAAAGCAGAGAGGTGTGCAATCTTTCAAGCCTGGCTTTTATGATTTAACTTTGGTTTTGATTCTTCAGAGGTTAAGAGTTACATCGTGGAACCATGCCAGCCACTTTTATTTCCCCTGGTTGGCGGCTCAATGTTCAGAGATGGATTGTCACCATCAAGACCAATTTGATGTGGTTGTCCTAGTGATGTGGAAGCAACTAGATCAGATTTTACTGATGGCCTGCCCTCGGAGGGAGGTAAGTGGTCAATACAATTACTGTTCTGACGTGCCAAGAGTAACCTGTGGTCAAGGGCGGGATCAGAGGGTGGAGTTTGGGGACGGATTCGGGGCTATGCGGAATCGCGTGTATGGGCCTCACAGCTCGATGGAAACCAAGCCCAGGGATGTCTGGTACCGAAGGGTAGGGTAGATTAGCATATACATAAGTCAGATAGTGTTTGCACTTATGATGAATAAGTATTTGGGCTGTTCGGGGAGGATTATACCCTGCTAGTATCTGACTCCACTTTGGAGGCGCAGGCCAAGCT
Organism: Callorhinus ursinus; assembly: GCF_003265705.2. Taxonomy (NCBI): domain Eukaryota; kingdom Metazoa; phylum Chordata; class Mammalia; order Carnivora; family Otariidae; genus Callorhinus; species Callorhinus ursinus. The sequence continues at coordinate 81,414,958 of NW_027397065.1, read as the reverse complement.
CCGCCGCCTTCTAGGAGGCGGGGGGAGCATCTCAGACCTCTCCGAGCTTCGAGGCTCTTGTATTCCCATGGCAGATCTGGGCGCTGTCTGGGGTCCACGTCTAAGTGTTGCTCTCATCTACCGGGTGAGGTGTAATACAGCTGCCTGAGGGCAGAGACCAGATTTTAAGCTCTTCTGTCCCGCCCCTGGTGCCTACATGCTCTGCTCACTCCACAGAAGGTGCCCGAATGAGCGACTGCGTTTGGCCAGCACAGAAAGTATAAACAAAGCCTCGGGCCCTGCTGTGAATTTAAGAATAACCCGAATGTGAGTTTCAAGGTACCATGAGCCCCAAATACTTGTTGATTAATATATAGAATGACTTGCTTTTCACAATAGAGGGTACGAAGAACCAAAAATGCCGTATCTACTCTTCAGCCCGACCTGACCCACCGTGCCTCAGTCTCCTGATAGGCAAATAAGGAGGCCGCACGGTGACCTCTGAGACCTCTTCCGTCTCCCGAGGCCACCAACCCTCCACCTGGTCTCTGCCTCTGGACACGCCCTAGCACTGGACATCTTAGGGCATGGGCTTATTATTCAGGTTTCCCATTTCACGGAGGGCTGGGGTAGAACCCCACTGCCCCCGGATGCACAGACAGGCCGTGGGCGCGTTCGAAGGCCGTACCCCCAGCTCCGGTCCGCTCCTGTCGGGGATGATGTCGTGGATGTTCTTGTAGTAGCCCAGGCACAGGGTGGTGCAGCGCACGAGGGCGCCCATGTACAGGGACAGAATGGGGATGAGCAGGGGCTCTCTGCATTCCAGGTGACTGTGCAGTAAGATGGCGACAAACACGACCTGGAAGGTGGGAAGACAAGAATGAGTCGGCGGGGAGGCCGGAACCAGACAACGGGCGCGCTTGCCGACCTCTCGCGCCCTCCGGATGAGACAGACCTCCGAGTGAAAACCGCGACGCCGACGAGGAGAAGAGAAACCGGGGCTGGGGCTCCATGCTGCCCTCACAGAATTCAGGGTCAGATATCTGGGCTTCAGGGGAAGAGTACACAATCACTTTGCTACATTCACCTCTAAGATTCTTTTATTTTTTAAAAAAAAGATTTTGTTTATTTATTTGAGGGAGAGCCAGAGCAGAAGCAGGGGGAGCAGCAGGGGGAGGGGGGGAAGCAGGCTTCCCGCCGAGCAGGGAGCCCGATGCGGGGCTCGATCCCAGGACCCTGAGATCATGACCTGAGCCGAAGGCAGACGCTTAACTGACTGAGCCACCCAGGCGCCCCTCTAAGATTCTTTTAAGGCAACTGTACATCTGGATAAGGTGATTGCTAAAAAATATCTAGACACTTTGGTCCCCTAGACCCCCAAAAGATGTGGTAGAGGTTTGCCTTCTTGAGCCTGGATTCTAACACGCACACGTAATCCACATTGGAGGAGCTAAGTCCACAAGGAAAAAGTAGTGGTGATCAGTGATGTATACAGAAAAATAGACATTAACATTTGTAAGATGAAGTCCACTAAAAATGCTGCAAAAAGCACCAATGTTAATTATTAGAAAACAAACTAAATTAAAATTTAAAATACTAACAAAAGTGGTGGAGGTAAAAAAAAGAGAGTCAGGAAGGATTAAAATAATAATAAAGTATTGATCTCTACTGACTATATAATCTCTAAAACAAATTTAACAATGTATTTAACTTTCCTGTCTACAAAGATCAGAGAAGCAGCCCAGCCGATGTCCAGAGCCGTCCGGGGATTCCCACATTCAGAAGACCACTGAGCATACACGGTGTGAAAATTAACTAATGGAGAGGGGGACACTCTTCCTGAGCTACACTGACTTTATTTTTTTTTTTTTAATTTCATTTTTAAGCAATCTCCACACCTAACCTGGGGCTTGAACTTACAACCCCAAGATTAAAGAGTCCCATGCTCTACTGTCTGAGCCGGCCAGGCGCCCGTGAGCTACCGTAACTTTAGTGGCCAAATATCCACGGAACAACAGGCATGCAAAATAGACCACCACTGAGTGACCCTGACCCAAGGAGGCTTATCCCCATCACTGCAGTACCAAGAAATCAGCGATGACAAAAAGTTAAAAAGGAAGCTGGAGACTGAGCATGAGGAACTGGATGAGTGCATTCAGTTACTGGAGGGAACACAGAACGACAGGGTAATACAGAGAAACTTCTGAGCACAGTAAAAGTATCAGATGCTGGAGGTGGTTTGTTTGCAGCATGGGCTGCATCGTGTGTGCCGGCTGTCATTCTCAAACCCAGTACACGAGGCCGATTCGGACCGGGAGCCTCCGGCACAGCTTGGCCGCGTGAACACAACCAGGCTGCCACAGCACCGGCAATGTGAGCCGACACAAGCTGGCGTGGTGCTCAGACTCCTGCTCCCACTCCCCAAGGACGCAGCGGAGCCCACGGATGGAAGTCAAGATGCCCGTAACCGGCTCTGTGCCTGTTCCTTCCAAGTGGAACAAGTATAACGTGTCCACTGAAAATGCAGACACCAGCTGGGGAAGCCTCGCTAACACTGTGTTAGGAACAGAGGCCTGGGAGTTCTGTGACGGGGCCCCGACGCGCGGGCACGTCTCTAATGCTTCCGATGCATCTAAGGAGCAAACTCCCGCTGGAACGGGTGCAGCGAGCTGACCGTTGGGCAGACAGAAACCCACAGTGTACACTAAGATGACTGTGTGTAGAGACTGACAACTCGTTGTATGAGACAGGAATACAAGGACCGAGCCCCCTCTGCTGCCAAGTCCAGGAAGGCTCCCGGGGCCATCAGGATGGCCACTGGAGATGGAGGCGTGCTGGGCAGGACCACAGAGGTGGATGTGGACAAGAAGGGAAAGGGGGACATGGGCAAAAAGAGAAGTACGGTGATGACAAGAAAACGGCCTGGGCATCGGGGCGGGCTATGTAGGCCCGAGGGAGGGGGTGCCCTGGGCCAGTGGCTCTCACACAGCCTCCCTCACATTTACCAGCTCGATGCCATGGGCCCAGCACCCACCACAGAGCTTACATCTTCACTGTGGGTTGTACTGTTCGCCAGTTTAAGACAACACAGGGCCTTCTGCATTTCAATCCAGAATTATGATGTTGAATCTGATATCACCACCAAAAACATCAGGTTATTTTCTGAGCAGGAACCTACTCTCTTAGTGAGGATTTTCCCAGGGAGAGCCTGCTTGGTGCTGGCCCTGTACTCCGTGCCCAAGAGTCCAGTGATAAAGAGATCGTCCCGGGAGCTGACAGTCCAGCGGAAGAGCAGGGCCAGGAATCAGAACCATGACACTGGCGAGCATCCACCGACGGGGTGAAGGAAGCGTGGCTTTGCCGGGATGCCCGGCTGCTGTGGGGGAGGGCATCCCCTTGTGTGCCACCTGAGCTGAGACCTGCAGCCTCTGCAGGAGGTAGGCAGGAGGGGCAAGAGTCTGTGGCAGGTAGGAGGACCTGAGGCAGAGCATCTCCTCCTGAGCAGAGGGGCCGAAGCAAAGCGCCCCGTGGAAGGGGCCTCTGCCACACCAGGGCCCTGAATGGAGTGCCCGTGACTGGGATGCAGGGAGCGAGGGGACGAGAGAAGAGCGCCAGGCTGGGGAGGAAGCAGAGCCCAGGGGTCTTCAGCACGTTGCCTGCCATCATTTTGACTGTTTATCTCAAGAACCCTGGGAAGCCATTTTTAAAAGCAGCTTCTGAGCAGTGGGGCCAGAATTTCCAAGAGAAGAGATCACTGTGTCTGCAGTGGGAAGGAAGGAAGGAAGGAAGGAAGGAAGGAAGGAAGGAGGGAAGGAAGGAGGGAAGGAAGGAAGGAAGGAAGGAGGGAAGGAAGGAGGGAAGGAAGGAAGGAAGGAAGGAGGGAAGGAAGGAAGGAAGGAAGGAGGGAAGGAAGGAAGGAGCGCCAGAGCAGAGGCAAGTCAGGAGACCTCTCTAGCGGTCCAGGTGGGACGGGTGATCCTTCGGACCCGGGTGACGGCGGAGAGATGGGAAGAGGGCAGATGAAAGACACATCTAGGATTAAAATCCAAAAGGCCTGGTGACGAAGAGGATGCTCCTAGGATGGTCCCCAAGCTTCTGACCCGATGACAGTGCCACTGATTTGCTCAAAACCGAAATGCTTGATAGAGAAGGTGTGATTTCGAGCTTACGGTGGCGTTGAAGGATCTGAGTGGAGCCGTCACAGAGGCATCTAGGTATGTTGTCTGGGGCTCAGAGGAGAGGGCCTGGCTATGGATATTTGGGAATCATTGGTCCTGTTAGAGATGGTATAGACCTAGGGCGTGAATTAGATTCTCCTCCAACAGAATACAGTGAGGAGAGAGAAGGATCTTGAGGACGTCCACATTTTCACCTCCATAGAGGAGGTGTGCCTTCAGAAGGAGGAGACAGACCAGGACAGCGGCGCTGAGTACCAGACGGAGGGAGTGGTTCGTGCAGGAGGGAGCAGCGAATACAGTGAAGAGACGGCCAATGAGTTGCTGGGAACCGTCCAGTGGATTAAGTGACACAAAGGTCATTAGCAAGAACTATCTGGGTCAACTGATCGGTGGGGGCAGCAGACTTGAAGGCGGTAGAAGAATAGAAGTAAAAAAGAAATGGAGACAGTGAGCGAAAATCCCCCCTTCCAAAAAGTCTGGCTGTGAAGTAACGGAGAGAATTGTAGCTCGAGAGGCTCACGGGAGCCAGAGAAGAGTTCTTGTTGGTCATTGTGTTAAAACGGCAGACAGGTGAGCATGTTTACACGTCAAGAGAAATGACCCAGGGGAGAGAGAACGGATGAGGGAGAGCCGGCTGAATCTGGTTCTGGAGAAAGCACAGGATCCAAGGCACATGTGGAAGAAGCGGTTCTGGACCACAGTGAAAGGGCACCCTGTCTCCCAGAATGGGGAGAAACACAGATGACGGAGGGTTTGAAGGCTGGCTTGTAGGTCTGGTGGCCAGAAGTGGGAGAATTCGGTTGCTTCAACTTTCTCACGGAAGCAGGAAGGGAACTGGTCTACTGGGAAGAGCGAGGAGGGGAGGGCCAGTCTGCCGTAGCTACTGGAGTCTCAGCAGTGGAGAGTGATGAGCAGAGATACATATAGTTCCATCGACGTGTGCCACCGTGTGACTTGCTGCAGGAGCACCCACTACCTGGGTACAGGCGGTGAAAGGTGCATCGTAGGGGGTTCAGGAGTGGGATCTTGGCAGAAGGCTGAGATGAAGAGACAGGGACTGACGGTAGTACAGCAACATTGCTGACCTGGGATGGTGGCCTCCCGCCCCGGCACCCTCGGCTGAGTTCAGGAGGCAAGGGCTTGGACGGGAGGTCCCAGTAAGGTCCAACAATGTCCTGAGAATACTCATGTTGATGTTGAGCAAATATTGACCAGGTGATTGTGAATCACAACAGAAACAGCAATATTTTTCATAAATTCTTTGGCAATATATTAGAACGTAGTGCTTTTTTTTTTTTTTTAATTTATTTGACAGAGTGAGAGAGTGAGCACAAGAAGGGGAGGCAGCAGAGGGAGAGGGAGAAGCAGGCTCCTTGCTGAGCAGGGAGCTTGATACGGGACTCGATCCCAGGACGCTGGGATCATGACCTGAGCCGAAGGCAGACAGTTAATGGACAGAGCCACCCAGGCGCCCTTAGAACATAGCACTATTGACAGGAATGGTGGGCCCAGAGAAGCATCATTGCATGGATGAACCAAACCAAGAGAACTTTCTTGTACTATGGTGAGAGATCAATTAGCTTAGTAAAACATTTTTTTTTAAAGATTTGATATATTTATTTATTTGAGGCAGAGAGAGAGAGCACGCCGGAGCTGGAGGAAGGGCAGAGGAGGAGGGAGAGGGACAAGCAGACTCCACCCTGAGCAGAGCCCAAGGTGGGGCTTGATCCCATGACCCTGAGATCACGACCTGCACAGAAACCAAGTCAGACCCTCAACCGACTGAGCCACCCAGGCATCCCAGCTTAGTAAAAATCTTAAAACACAGGAGTTGCCACTGAAATGCAAGGTATTATAAACTATTTTCATTTTACCATTGGCGACTTGCTATCTATCTATGCCAAGGTGGTATTTTCAAAGGACTTTGCCTGAGACCTATCTACTCATAAATTTGGTAATTAACAAATGCTTTCAAGAAACAGAGGAATAAAGCTGGGGGTGGGGCAGGGGCAATAAAAAATTTAGGAACAAAAATTGCATTTATTCCTCCAAACTTTCAAACTACACGGTTTAAAGTAACTACTTCACCAGGCATAGCCCGAGGCCGGATGGCATCTGAATCCAGCTCCCATCTCTTCTACCAACCTGATATGATTGCTCTGCCCTTGTGAGCCCTCCCAGCAGGTGTCGGCCAGGACTAGGCTTACGACTGAGAAGGAAATGGCCGTAGCCGTACTGGCAAAGCATTTTTCGGGGATATGGTTTTCTCTTCTACTCTTAGATGCTCACTATATTTATCTTAGGCCAAGTTAAGTTTTGTTTGTTTGTTTGTTTGTTTGTTTGTTTTATTTGCCCTTAAGAAAACACACATCTATAAATACTCACTGAGTTGCTGATGCCAATGTTGCAAACGAGAGGTGTTTCCTTAATTTCAAATGAACTGACTAGAGTGAACAAGGCAGTTTAGTTCATCTCTCAGAGGATGAATAAAAGTAAGATCAGGACAAAATTCTCTAATAACTCACAAATAAAATTAACAAAGATACATCAAGGGATGACGTGAACTAGTGTTCAAGCATGCTCAGGTGTGCATGCACGTGCAAACACACACACACACACACACACACACACACATGGTGTTAGCAGGAATTAATTTAAATTACTTTTAATAGTGATCCATGGAGTAAATGCAATTAATTTAGAAATGTAATTGTTGGTCTTTAGGGAGGTACTAACAGTTTGGCAGTAGATTATTTCAAAAAGGGGGCTAACAGAACTAGCTTTTCCGATGGGGGAAACGAGGCAGAAATGCACGGAAACGCTCACAGAATGGAACTGAGAATTGGAAAAGGAGATTAAAAATCAGTCCATCCCTCCTCCTCTGTGAAGAAATGGTTCTCTCAAACCTCTGATTGTAATTTATAGATTATAGGAATTCAATTTTCTGCTGAAATTTTTCATGCAGTATCCTGGGTGGCAGAAGAAAGGAGGGAACGTGGAAAACCAGGGCTGGTGCCAGAGCTGGACTCCATAGAAAGGGCAATGTAGGCCTTCTTCTCAGACCGTGTCCAACTTCCTGGCTCTTGTTCAATGTGGGCTAATGACGTGTGAATGGCAGCCCCGTGTGGCATCTACACGAGAAACAACATGGAAGAAGAATTCCTCTGCGCTCCCTCTAGAGCCGAGGGACAGACCACGTATTGTGAGGCCACAAAGAGGGCCAAGTGTGCACCCAGCCAAGCACACTGCGACCCTCTGACCACCAAACACGCGCGTGCTGGGACCCAACGGTCAGCCTAAAGGCCTGAACCTCTGATGCTGAATTTCAATTCCTACCACCCTCCTTCCTGCAGGATTAGACATACTGCTACTGCAAGAGGTCTCATTGTCTCACTTGTTCAACACACCTTCACGGATGTCCAGCTTTGGTTTGAGTAACGCAGGAAGGCCCCGCAGAGGGAATGCATGTCAATGAAGCTGGCATGGGCTCCGAGGAGCTCCGACGGGTACACAGACCATACTTACCTGAGCTATGACATCGGAGATGGATGCACATCCCACCAGGAAACTGTATTTGTGTTTTAGGAGAATGCCAGCATGGGTCCATGCCTGCCAGAAAGAAGAGAATTTGGCATGAGAGACGCCATTAGGATTGGATGACTTATGGTTGTTATGATTTACTGGGCATTCCGGAAATAGACTCTCTACCTTCCTTCCCCCTTCAGAACCTTCGGGGCACAGGACAAACTTTCCGTTGGTCAAATGACTGTAACTTGGCCTGATGACTAGGTCCTCATTAGATTTTTAAGTGGGATCAGTGACCGCACAGTATTTATTTAGTACGGATGATAATGGAGCCCAGGGTGCTCACTAGTTTTCCTGGCAGGAAAGCTAGGTGGATACCAAGAACGGAGGAAACACCATCTCTCTCCCTCTCTGGGGCAGCCGGAATGACAAGGCAGAAACATTCCCCTTCTACGAAGGTATTATAATGAGGGCTCCAGTTTGGTTCCGAGTTATTATAGTCATTATAGGTTCTCATCAAATGATGAGGGCTCTACTCTTTCCTTCTCTTCAAGTTGGGGCAGGATCTGATCTGACACTTTGCCTCTGAGGGAAATGAAGAGGAAGGTCCTCGAAGGGGAGCAGACGATGAAAAGCCTGGGGGTCGGGGAGTTTGGAGGCCTGAAGTTCAAGACAGGATCTGTGTGAGGGTCATCCTTCTAACCCGGAAAGGCCACCGTGGACCAACACAGCAATAACATTTCGTGTGAGCTACACACCATCAGACAAATATGGTTTATTCCAAGGTCTGTGTCAGGACTTCATATATAGCAGCTGCTACATCCACTTCCTCCCTCAGCTCACAGGTCTCGAGGTGCCAGACGTGGAAAGAAACGCAAACTGTCGATAACATTTGCAAATAGCGGCTTGTGTGCTCCCTTTGTTGACCAAAGCCATCGGGATGATAAGCTTTGTGGTTTTCAATTATTATCTCTCTCACCAATATATTAGGGCTGCACTGAAGGTGTAGGTGTGGAGGGGTGTGTACCCGGGGAGATTACCTGGCTTTTTATAAGTGTTCGTTATTTTGTTCTTTATGAATAGTCTCTTATTGCTGGGTCTTTGGGGGCAGTTGGTAAATGAAACAGGAAAGCAAAGGGTGTTAATCACCAATGTTCTCGTGTTCCTCTGAGTTTTAGAAACTCTTTCACGACAGATAAATACAGCTGAAGGGAAATGAACATAGGGGACACCAGAGTCTGGGATTCACTTTTAGTCCTGAGTCCCGGACTTAACCGTATAATGGTGATTCTTCTGTGTGTTCACAGAGCCCCCATATAGATGGGGGGCAGGCCTCAGAGCAATATCAGGACTCTGTCTAGGAAGCTGGGCTTCTACACTTTTGGGATGTGATAAAGGTCACTTCACTCAGTTTTCCGATTCCAAGCACTATTGTGCCCCCTTAGGCCGGCATGGGGGGCGGTGGGGAATCTAGTTCTAGGAAATCCAGCCCCTTTGCCTTCTTTCTTTTTTTGGAGTATATGTCAACTACCAGAGTAAATACAGAGTAATTTCTTATTTGATGATAAGTAAGAACAAGAAAATCCAGGTACCAGTGCTCCAGTGGCCAAATTCTCCCACTGACACTGATGTCACATCAATTGAGAATCAGAGTCTTTTCGTGAAAACTGTGAGTTTAAGGTCATTGTGCAGACTGGTGGGAAGCGGTCAGAGAGTCCGTGGGGCCACGTCCACAAGCTAATGACAGGCAGTTTTAACACTCCTGATAACACTGGAGAAGATGGACCACACGTTGTTGACCTTGGTTCATTCCTCCAAGGATGTGGGGCTGGAGTCTCACCTCCGTGTGGACGCCCACTTACCTCACACATCTACAGTACATAAAACTTGAGGGGAGGGGTGGCGAAAAACTGTACAAATGAACATATTTTTCAGTCTCCTCCCAAAAGTAATCTAAAATGGAGCCCAAAGAAGGGGTTCATTTTCCAGCATTGGACATTACTGGAATTTTTTTTTTTTTTTTTTTTTTGCTAAGTCTCTTTTATAACTCTCGAAAACACAGAGGAATAGAAAAAAAGCATTCTCTGAGAACCCTTCAGCATCATGGCAAAGAATTTAATCTATGGAAGTGAGCCACCCTTAGTCATGTAGTAAAGCTGGTTATTAAAGTAATGAAATCCTATCCATATTTTCAAGAGATTCTTATTCTAAAAAGCTTTGGGTGCTTAAGCCACACAAATGGTAAGTTTATCAGAAAGCTGGCCTGATCGCTTGATCCTGAATATATCAGAAAAGAACTTTATATTTAAATAAAATTTTCAAATAGGCTCTCTTGCCTCTTGCCAGAACTTTGTGGCAAGTACAGACGATTCTCAACAAATAAATGGACAAGATGGGCTGGTTACGGGTCAGTGGTCAGCTGGAACCATTCTGCAGTGCTGGTGGGGGTATAAAATGGTACAGCTGCCATGGAGGTCAGTACGAGGGTCCCTCAAAAATTAAATACAGATTTACTACATAATCCGGCAATTTTACCTCTGGCTATCTACCCAAAAGGATTAAAACAGGAAGTTCAAGGAGGTATTTTATACCCGTGTTCATAACCCATTATCAAAATAGCCAAAAGGTGGAAGTCACCCGGGTGTCCATTGATGGATGAATGGATGAACCAAATGGGGTCTCTACAGACAACGGAATATCGTGCAGCCTTAAAAAGGACATTCTTGGCATTTGTTACAAGATGGAGGAACCTTTAAGGCATTACGCGAAGTTAGATGAGCCAGCCACAAAAGGACAACTGCTGTCTCATTCCGCTCACAGGAGATCCCTGATTGGTCAAATTCACAGAGACAGACAGTAGAGCTATGGTCCAGGGGTGGGGGGGACTGGAGCATGGGAAGCTAGTGTCTCATGGGGACAGAGTCAGTTTCACAAGACAAGGGTTCTGAAGATTCACAGCCATGTGAAGGTACTTCATGCATTGAACTGTATCCATAAAAATGGCTAAAATGGTAAATTTTATGTTATGTACACCATAATTTTTTAAAAGTGCCCACAGTTACTCACCATTGCATCCATAAAAGGGAAGGCAGCAAGATACAGGAAGGCCCTTCTCGTTTTGTTCCCCACAGACTCGTCCACATGGTGCAGTTTATTGATAATGTAGTAGCCTAAGTCACTATAAGCTGCAAAGGGCCAAAGAAACATACACGGCAATATTTAGAAAAAGTTATCTTTTAGGCTTTTCATCCCAAAGGTGCAAAAACAGCGTTAAATGTAATATTTGGTTTTTTTGTTTTTTGGTGTAGAAAAATGAGAAAATGTAGATGAGCATATAGAAAAATAAATCATCTCCAACCTCACTCCTCTACCCAGAGGGGGTCACAGTTAATGCTCTGGGCTCTAACTGCCCAGTTCATTTATGGGTGTGTGGTGGGCACGTGCATGGGGTACGCGTGTGTGTTTTAACACAAAAATGGGATCATATCGTATATATATTCTTTTGTAAACCATGAACATCTTTCCATGATTTGCTTCCACACTTTAATGGTTGCAATGAATTCCCTTTTATAGGTTTACTCAGCATAAACTTACTCGGTCTCCTACTATTATGCATTTAGGATGCGTCCATTAGTTTGATATCATGAAAGGGTGCTTGATGGATCGTTTGGAAGCTGAATGTTTATACGGAGTGTTACTTATTTACTAAGAAAATTCCCAGATGTTAATATGCCTTTTCTTTTTTGGGGGGGAGGGGCAGAGAAAGAGGAAGAGAATCTCAAGCAGACTCCCTGCTGAGTGTGGAGCCCAACGTGGTGCTTAGTCTCACAGCCCTGAGATCATGACCTGAGCCAAAACCAAGAATTGGATGCTTAACCGACTGCGCCATCCAGGCGCACCTGTTAATATGCCCTTTCAATAAAATATGTTAAAGCTAGCTTTTCATGGCTTGCTATTCTTTTTGTTTCGTCTTTTGGGAGAAGCATGTGGGCATTGAACTGATATAGGCTGAATGAATTTGTAGCTGCAGAATAGATATAAAGGAAGAAAAAGAAAGGTCTTTCTAGTGTATTGGCTGGGCATTCCAACAGGTACTGTGAGCAAAGATGAAGTAAACGATTCAGGTATTTTTACCTCATTGACAGATGTGTAGACTAGATCAGAAAATAATAATCTTTGTGTTTTTCATAGTGTTTTACATGGTGCTTTAACAGCACTGTTCCTGCTCTTTTCATTTTTCTATAAATATGAATATTAATGCAGTGGACAACTGCAGAAGCTGCTTTGAAATCAGAAAGGAGACAGGACGCAGTAAGAGTCTCATTTTATGTGAATAATAAGACCCCTCCCTCCACTTCAAAGTTTGGGGGATGACTTGGAACCATATGAACTGATAAGAAGAAGAAAGTGATAATAAAGAAATAAGCCTCCACTCTTTTTCCGGATTAGTCTTGCATCACAGGAATTTTGAATTAAGTCAGGTCTTCGGGGTGATATCACAGATATTTAGATGCACAAACGGGGAATCCTAGATGGGGAAGTAAAGTGGTTTCAAGGGGCAGGGGGCTGGAATGGGTAAGACATCCTGAGAACAGGTGGGATGGGGGAGGCAAATGCAGGAGGAGAGGTCGAGGCTCTCCAAGGGGGGGCCGGGGGGAAAACCAAAAAGTGAGCTGCCAGGAGAGCAAACATGTCAGGGGTGGAGCATGGTGGGGCCAGCAGAGCCACTGAGGCAGCAAGAAGAGAAATCCAGGAGGGAGGGAAGGCGGCAGCTGTGATATCCACGTTTGGATCCGAAGGCACACGGATTAGATGAGACAAGCAGATTAGAGAAGGCTTGACCTGCCCCTGGAAGGCTCGGGGGGGGGGGGAGCCCTGCAGCCTGCCCTCCCCACCAGGACAGAAGTGCACTCAGACCTCAGACAGATGGAAACGCAAGGCCTGGATGAAGCTGTTCCTTAAGAGCATAAATGGTTTACTTGGGGTGCTGAAACCCGGAGGTTTTGTTATTGTTGCTGCTGATTATGTGTACATTCATTTCATTCAGTCGGGGACCGGTCACTGTGCCGGAACCTGCCAGGAGGCGACCCAGCCCCAGCCCAAAGACTGCCCTCGGCCCCCGACGGACAGAGGCTGGGGGTGGGTAAAGGCAGCCGAGCTGGCTGAGACGAGCAACGCAATGCCAGGAGTGAGAGCCGGGTGGCTAGGAATAGCTCATGGGCTGAGATTCCAGGGTAAAGGTTAGAGCCCACAGACAACGCCACGGACTGCGCTTGACGGGAAAGTGGGGAAGGCCGAGACCTAGAGGGGCCGTGAGACAGGATGAGCCGTGTCCCCACAGAATTCACATGTCGAGTCCTGCCCCCACGGACTGCAGAATGTGCCCTTATTCAGCGACAGGGTCACTGCAGATATAATTAGGTAAGGTGAGGTCACACTGGAGCAGCGTGGGCTCCCAATCCAATATAACTGGGGTCCTTCTAAAAAGGGGAAGTTTGGACACACAGGTGGACACACACAAGGAGAATGCCTCGTGGACGTGAAGGCAGAGATGGAGGTGATGCGTCCGCACACCCAGGAAGGCTCTAGGTTGCCAGCAAACCACAGAAGCTCGGGGAGAGTCCTGGGAGGAAAGCAACCCTAATGACCGCTTGATCCTCCAGCCTCCAGAACTGGGAGACCATACATTTCTGGGGTCTTAGCCTCCCAGGCTGGGATACATTGTTAGGACAACCCCAGCAAAGCCACACAGGTGGCTTCTGAGAACGGGAGAGAGAAGTCTTTTCCCGGGAGGCTCTGGGACCCATGAGTTGGAGCGGTTGAGAGCAGGGCATGCAGTTCGCTTGTGTGGTCCAGGGTGGGTGGGGGTGGCTAGAGATCAATATAAATCAGTTTCTCTACCTTCTGGAGATAGACCTCAATGTACCTACTGATTAGAATATTTCAATGAAAACATCAAAAATAGTGCCTCTCTGCAGGATAATGAAGATGGGCTGAAGATGCGCTGAAGGAGGGCTGGGTGGTGAGCTCAGGGGGCCAGGTTTTCTGACTCTGCCCCTCCCACACCCTTGCTTTTTTCAGCCTGCAGCTGGTCCTCGGCTCTTCCACCCTCCAGGTTCCAGGAGACTTTGGGACTGATGGGCCTGCAGCTGTTTTTTACCCAAACCCTCCCTCCTCCCCTCCTGTGCCCTTGAGCTGTTTCTGGCTGGAGCTGTTGGCTGGGGGTAATTGGTTGAAAGTGCTTTGCATAGAGTCCATAATTACCAGGCCGGCTGCCCTAACATTTATGGACCATCAATTTCTATAAACTGCCCTACCTCGATTGTTCTGAGACAGCTTATATTCCTTCCGAAGAGCAGAACATTAAAAAGAAAAATTAAACAAGGCTTCTGAACAAGACGTAAACAGATTTCATGACGTGGCCACAGCAGGGAGGACACAGGCTTGAACTTTTTATAGGTAGACAGCTTTTGACCCCACCCAAACAGGAAGAAACCAGAAGGGCCATTCAAATCCCTAGCTCTTCTGCCCTGGGCCCATCAGGGTGACGGACTCTTTCCAGAATCAGTGGTTCTCAGGCTTGTTCATCCAGTAGTGACTGGCGCTTGTTGCAAAATAGCCACAAAATATTAATATTAATCAAGACAAGTCTATATACCTATTTTCCCCTGGGAAGTGAGGAGAAAGCCTTCCTCCCACTCTAGTAACAGGATAATATGCGCATTTCCAAGAGGCGATTTGAGAACCCTTCTTCTCGTTCAAATTCCCAAGTTCCCAGACTTAAAAGTCTCACAAGTCTCACGGATTATGCTTCTCTGTTTACTGGGCTTCTCACAGAGGCAGGTAACCTGACCCCTGTGTTTCTAATGAATCATTTCCAAGTGTGTGTGCTTGTATGGCTGATATTTATTTAAGTCACTTCCACACATATGGTCGAACGGCTCATATGCGTCAGGCCCGTGCCAGCTGACCTGAAGTGGCTGGTTACCGGCATGGCGGCTGGGACACCGACATAGGACACCCCTCTAGAGGCTGCACTGTTGCAACATTTATCTGGAAGATACGGGTGTGGGAAGTACAATGCTGCCCAGGCCCTGGAGATATATCATAAACCCATGCATAGAGTAAGTACAGCGAATGTGAGATTTTTAACACAAGAACGTAAATTTGATCTCACTGGTGTTGAGTCTCAGTGGAGTGGGATTTGTAATAATTTACTGCATGACATCTTGCTTCTCTCTAGAGAATGTGCCTTATTCATACCTGAATTCCCAGGATCTAGCCCACCGTTTGCCACATAGTAGGTGTTCAATATATACTGACTGAACAAAAGGCATGAATCCATCGTCCCCCAAAGAAGTGATTGGGGTAGACTGATTGCAAGAGGTCCCCGATTCTTCTGTCCTCCTTTTATCCCTACTCTGCGATATGATTTCATAGTTCCTCTGGTGAAAAGCTGGAGTCTATTTCCCACCCCCTTGAACCTGGGCTGGCCTGGGATTTGTCTTGGCCAGTCGTGCACAGCAGCAGAGACGGTGGCCACTTCAATTCTTGGCCTCAAAAGGCCTGGTGGGCCTCTATCTTCCCACTCGGGGTATTGCCGTAGCTGTCCACACAAGCTCAGGCTGGTGGAAGAGAGCCCAGCTGTCCCAGCAGGGACATCTGGACGAGCCCACTGTTGGCTGACGGCCCCCCAGTGAGCCCACCAAGAGCCGCCTCTCGACTCTCAGCTGAGCACAGTCACTGAGTATGGAGGGGGGTTGGTTACGTGGTTACAATACATTTTGAGACTATGCTGAGACTGTCCGTGTCCAGCACCCTCGGTGGTTTCAATGATGTCAAGTTTTACCCCTTTACCCTTTTCAGGATGGGTCTATAATCCGTGAATAATGGAAAAGTTAGCCGACACGGGAAGACTGACGAATGGACCCACTCTAGAAGTTACTGGAGGAGCTTCGGGACTTGTTCTCCCGAGCTGTGCTGACTGCCCAGGCTGCTTTGGGACATGGAAGAGGCCTTACAGGTCACTGCTGAGAATCAACTGTGTAAACAAAGAAAACAGCCGCAGCAGTGGTTTCTCCATCTGTGTGAATTAGGCGGTCAGGCGCTACTAACTTCGTGCAGGTGAAATTAACTTGGACTCAAATTAACCAAATACACGGTCAGCAAGTTTTCCTCTCTTTCGTGGATTAATTAAGAGGGGAAAGTAGGAGAACACCTACTTCCTGACCACTGGCCTAAATTAAGGTTTGGTCGTGGCAAACCCCATGCCCTGCAATTTAAAAAAGTGGTGTCTCACAGATGCACCCATAACAACAGTAGTGGTCACAGTTTAGCTAAAATGAGACACTTATTGGTGGCTGCCCAACAAAGACCAGGAACCAAAAGCTGGAAATGCTCCCAAGGCTCCTGCAGTTTCGATATCGAGAGCCAGGCTCTGGTGCACACAGAGCAGACACGAACTTTGGGGTTGGTGGATTTTCTAGACTTCAAAGTCTGTCAGTCCAACAGAATTCCAAGAGTCTACTCAAAACAACTGCTACATCGATCTGGGACGTAGAACCGTTCTGATTCACACGTAAGATTTTATAATTCTCTTTTAAAAAGGAAAATTTTAGATTTAACTTGAAAAACGATGATTTTTTATCTTGATGACCACATGTTTCTTACGCCGGTTTCCATAACACAGGACACTCAGCTTTTCTTTTCCGTGATTACAGACGCCTAGTAATTAGCTATTAGTCCCAAAGCCTTATGCAACTATGACTAAAATAGGGAACGTTGGGCTTATTTAAGAAATCTAAATAAACTGGTAGCAAAAGGGAACTAATTTACACATTGTGACACAAATTATCTAGACCTACTCGTTTCACGTCTGGAATTTTCCCCAAGGCATATACCAGATCAAATCCAGCTGTAGGATGTTTCTTCAAAGCACATGCACAAGTTAGTATTCAGGGCCTGAGTTGAAGGAAGAAGAGCATCTCCTCTCAACCCCAGGCCCTGAAGCTCTGGGCCCAAGTTAAACGATCAATATCAACACTTTGGCTCAGAATCTGGCCCGTGAGTAGCATCTTCTTATGGTTTCACACTGTTCTCAGCACAAAAGTCTGTGCTACATTCAAGAGGAAAACCAAAAGTGTCTCGCCCCATTTACTTTTAGATTCACGGTCGTGCGAGTAACCGTTAGCTGCCATCTGGATACACCCTGAATGGTTTGGGTTAATTTTCTGACTCCTTTATTCACCACTGACATTCATGGAGCTCATGCAGCCGGTGCTGTTTTGAAGGTACACGATGGATTTATGAGGTGTTATTCATGGGTTTTATGCAACTGGGCTCAATAGATGTGCCACTCAATTTTTATGCCCGGAAAGCTGAGCTGTTTTAAAGCCAAGGAGCCCAGGCTCTTAGAGTTTTATCGCCACCCAGAAGGCAGCAGAAGCAGGACTGAGGCTCCAAAGCAAGTCCTTTTCCAAGGTCTTGGTGCCAATCTCTGCGGGTCAGTGTATGTATGATATAGCTTTCTTATTTTTTCATGGAAAGAATGTTATGCCACAGTATTTAGTCTCGTCTTTGAATAAAATAGCCTTGTGAGCCCCTAAAATAGGTTAATTTCAATACATAAAACCATCTGTTTTATTTATTTAACACATAAAACAACCATTTGTTCTCACTGCTGATAAGCATCAATCCTAAATAACCACCATTCTGTTTTTATTTTTAAGATTGAGTGTGTGTCATAATGCGTGTCTCTAGGAAGCCTGGGCCATGTGGTTGACCTTACTGAAATCACTTCCTCTCTGACACAGGGCTTGGGAGTCAAAGAATGAAAGCTAGGACTTCCCAGGGAAAACACATTTTCCTTTCTTGCGCGAGGAGCACAAACCCCATTCCTTTCATCCCTTGAAATTTTCATGATAAATGTTTTAATAATTACTGGAGAAATCACTTACTACAATAAATGCATTTCGAATGGCTGGAGAAGAACAAGAAACGACCCAAGCGAGCGCCTTGCGCGAGGGTCAGCAGCCTTACCTATCAGGGTGTGGAAGACAGCAGCAATGGCGCCGGCCACCACCATGCACAGGACAGCTTTGGTCCTGTCTCGCTTGCTGTTCACAAACACCAGGCCCACATTTTTAAAGTCACTCATGGGACCCGTGAAGAACTTCATTAGGGAGTACGCCAGCCCATAGCTGGCTAGCATTTCCACCGCATCCTCCTTGACAGCAGCAATACCCCGGTTCAAGGCCTGTGGGGGGAAAAAGACAACCCACAAACAGCATTAGAAATGTCGCTGCATCTCCAGGGACTCACACTTCCAAAATAAAAACTCAGCAGACAGGTTTCTATAGAAACGCTAGGCAGCTTATAGGGTAAAGCTCACTATAATTTGATAAAGGTTATTAGTTTTCATTTTCATCCATATTAGCTTCGGTTCGAAATATCTTCTTGTAGGGGAGATATCTGCCCGTTGGGGTTAAAATAATAGAGGAAAAACCCAACAAGCATTTTATGCTAATACCAGAAAATAATTCTAGGAAGTTTTGGTTAAAAGCTTCACCTGTTAAATTTTATTTGTGGGCTGAATTTATGTAAGGGCAACAGGCATTCTAGAAATGAGTCAGACACTTTGTACGGAGTGGGTGATGGCTTTTCTTTTTCTTTAAGGAAGGGGAATGTGTGCATGTGTGTGTGTGCACGTGTGATTGCGTGTGTGTGTGCACCCATAACCTGAAATACTATGTATGTGTTATGTAGGTACCCTTCATAGCATAGAGTAGATTCTATGCTATGAAGAAAGTATTGAAGGGGCGCCTGCGTGGCTCAGTCGTTAAGCGTCTGCCTTCGGCTCAGGTCATGATCCCAGGGTCCTGGGATCGAGCCCCATTGGCGGGAAGCCTGCTTCTCCCTCTCCCGCTCCCCCTGCTTGTGTTCCCTCTCTCGCTGTGTCGCTCTCTGTCAAATAAATAAAATCTTTAAAAAAAAAGTATCGAAGGAATATATTATATAATTGACGGAGGCTATTTACCCAATTCTTACTATATTTTAATTTGAAATGTATTCCTGAGCTCTGTGCAAACAAGTATGAAAAGAAAAATCTTTAAACCAAAAACACTGTTTTTGGATGATGCTTGCTCAAGAAGTTGTGATCACAGAATATTCTGATCTCTTTTTTTTTAGGGATGGAGTGGGGAGAGGCAGAGGGAGAGGGTGAGAGAGAGCATCTTAAGTGGTGCTCCAACTCACAACCCGGAGATCATGACCTGAGCTGAAATCAAGAGTCAGACGCTTACCCACTGAGCCACCCAGGTGCCCCAGAATATTCTGATCATTTTCACCATCCTCCACGAGGGACCCTGTGAGGTACCTAGGTGGCCTTGTCAGGATGGCATTTCCAAACTTACTTTCCTACTTGCTCGACAAATTACACCACAGATGGTGGGAATGGATGTCTAGGTGGAGAAAATTAAAAAAAAAAAAAAGTTGCTAGGACCTCACCTGTTCTTTAGGAACAGGAAACTGATTAAGGAGAATCGGCTTTCTATGCAGGCATAGACTTTTAGAAACAGATGTAGTGTAAGCACGAACAGTAAGTTTTGATTGCTCAGACAACTATTTCAAAGAGGCATCCACTTTCAAGAAAACTGTTGTGAATAAACCCATGGCCAGCCACAAGACTAGATAAAGAGCCAGGCTACCTTCCTCACCACTAAGGCTCCTTTGTTTTAGAGATCTTGGTTGATTTCATAATTGGCCATTTGGGCCACTTGTCTCTTCCCCGAGAGCTTTAAATTCCTGTTCTTATGTCTTAAATTCACCAATAAAGAGTAAGCCTGTGAAACTCTGGGTCCCCACCCTTGACTCCAATAAAAGCAGAATCCCAGGCCCGTGTGTGTGTGTGCGTGCTCCCCCACCACCCCCATCTCACTGGGGTAACCCAGGTGTGCTGTGCAATTTCTGGTTCTAGTAAGTCATAAACCTTTCTTTTTTCAAAGTTTCCTGATGGTTATTGCTGAAGGGCGTCCTGCAATCACAGTGAGATCCACAAGGGTCAGCCCAGTAGTAACACTGATTTTTGAAAGGGGGAGATGTCTGTGGAAGGCTCACTGGGGCCCATGTTAGGGCCCCAAAGCACAAAACAATAGACTTTATTTTTTAGAGCTGCAAAATGGAGAATGTACAAAGTTGCTATACTCCCTCTGCCCCAGCACACACGACTTTCCCCACTATCAATATCCCATGCCAGAGTGGTACATTTTTACAGTCAATGAGCCTACAATGATGCATCTTTATCACTCAAAGACCATAGTTTGCATCCTAGGGGTTTTGACAAATAAATAACGACAACGTATTCATCATTATATAATTGAACCCAAAGCACAGTTAGCAAAAAAAAAAAAAAAAAAAGTATAGGAAAATACCGATGTGTAAAATGGTTTTAGAAGAACCTAGAAGAAAAATACCTAATAGCTATAGGAGTTTAGTATCATTCTTCTGAGAAAGTTGGTGTTAGATAAGCTAGTTTTTGATAATTGTTTCCAATTATATGTCTAATCATCTTTTCCTTTTTTTCCAATAATACTTAAAAATTCCCATAAGAACCTTCTTATTACCCTTTGTGGAGCATGCCTGCCATGATGCCTTCCTTAGAAAAAATTTTCCTTCTAGCAAATACATCTAATCTCTTTGATCTGATCTGATCTAATACTTTAACACCCTAAAGCAAAATAAAAACCAAGAAGCTCCTTGATCATAAATCCTGGTTCAATAGGCACATCTAGTCAGAGTGTCCTGTCATGTGTCAAAATCTATCACTGGATAATCTTCCAAATTAATTTTTTTGGACCTTATGCAGTGGATGCTGTTGGCATCCCACCCAGACCCTTTACTGGGTGGGAGTTGGCCACAATGGCTCACAGCTGCCTCCTCCTCAGGAAAAATTGTCCCCAGCCACTTTGGGTTGGTTAAGCCACACCTGACCCCCAGGATGCACACAGCCAATGGCTGGCTGACACAGGGGTATAGAAGATCAGCTTCCCGCCTCAGTGACGGGGAGTACAATGCATACTCCAGAGGTCCCCGTGGGATCAGGTGGGAGCTAGTCTCCAGTGGAGACCACCTCCTCGCTTAACTTCTCCCCGCCACCCAACTCTCCCATCTCCCTGCATCAAATCACCTGCATAAGAATTCCCCAACACAGGCTCTGCTTCCAGAGACCCCAACTTAGGACAACTTCTAATGTTGCTCTCAGACATTGAGATCGGCGTATGGCTTGGTCTTTTTCCTCCTTGTCCTTCCCCAATATCTATGACTGCAAATTGTTTAGTTTTTCATTGCCAGAACATTTGTTGAAATTTAAGTGATCGATATTATTTAGCATAGGTTGAAAAAGCATACAGGAGGACACCTAATAATGCAGGATTAGACTATTTACATGTCTTGTTGACAAAACATTATTCTTGGCTAAAAAGACGTCTGCCTTGGCTGGGGCACCCACTTTCTATTTCCACCAACAGGTCCTTGATGGGAGTCCTAAAGGCAAGGCTGAGGCAAGTGAGGGGGGGGGAGGGGGGAGGGCGCGCAGAGAATGAGGCTCTGTCAGCAAGACTGAGCGTGAACACTCCACTTTGCTCAATAATTATGGTAATTTGAGGAAGCACGCAGGGTTTAGAGCCACGCAGACTTGACATGGATGTACCTCTATCACTTAACTGTTGAGTGGTGTTGGCCAAGGCACTCATTCTCGCTGAAATCACCGGGCTGATCTTAGGTTGGACGCAAGTAGAGTACAGGGAACCAGGGAGTGACTGGCCTGGAGGAGGCACTTAAAAAGCAAGGATTTGTGTCTATTTTGTTTACCACTCTTATACCGGCCACTTCACCACATCAAAAACACTCAAATATTTGTTGTTGTTGTTGTTGTTTTAAGATTTCATTTATTTATTTGTCAGAGAGAGACAGAGAGAGAGAGAGAGCACGAGCGGGGGGAGTAGGAGAGGGAGAGGGAGAAGCAGACCCCCCCCCCATCCCCGAGCAGGGAGCCCGATGCGGGACTCGATCCCAGGACCCTGGGATCATGACCTGAGCTGAAGGCAGATGCTTAACCGACTGAGTCACCCAGGCGTCCCTACACTCAAATATTTGTTGAATGAATGAAGTATTTTCTACTAGGAACTTCATGCCCATATTAATTTTTATCAATTTTAAAAATCGCATTTTGATTCTAAGATGTTATTACTTGTCAGATATACCACTGATTTAACGTTTTTAATGACCACAGTAAATGTACACTGTGGATGAAAAACATTCTAATTTCAAGAAACATTAAAAGGCAAGGAAAGAAGAGCTTTACAGTTGAGGGCATCTGCTATATTAATATTATTAGCCTTTTTAATACTCTCATTTATAGCAAGTATTTCCCTCAATTTGTCCACTTTATGATTTCCTGATTTTCTTTTGATCCCCCAAATAATAAGTTATATGTAGTCCATCAGTCATCTCGTGGAGTTTCTTCCCATACTTTTTTGAACTTGGCTGTTCCTACCCCATCCACAAGTAAGGTAATTTTCTTCTAGTTGATGGTTTCATTTGCACACTTAACTTTTAATCCTCCCGGAATTTATGCTGTGAGATATGGTTCAAAATTAATTTCCTAAAGAAATAATTTATTTCTTCAGAACCGATTTGAATAAACACCGACTGCCCATTATTTGTGATGCTTTCTTTCCAGTAATTCAACCTTCCAGATCCTTCTATCACCTGCTGTTTGCTTCATCTGTCTCAACTTACTTCCCTGTTCCTTTTCACAGCATGTTCATTACCTGACATTATATTGACTATTTACTTTTTATTTGTCTTACTATCTTCTCCATTTGAAGGTAAGCTCTAGGGCACACAGAACTTCGTCTGGTTCATGATACGTCCCTAGACGTGCAACGTGAGGGGATCACATACTGGTAACTGTGTGAAAGAATGAAGTACCATGTTCACAAGCAGTATAAACACTTACTGTGATAGGTACTGAAGAAATGGAATATGCCAACGAACCGGGACTCCTTGGAGGAGCTTATTCAGATGGACTAGATGAGGAAACCCCTCCAAGAATGTGACAACTGAGGTTACAGTGGAGCTGAGGCCCCAAGATCAAGAATGAGCTGGTTGGATGAAGAGCTGGCGGAGGGCCGAGGGCTACCGGAGGGCTTGGTAAGGCCAAGAAGGGGCCAGGAAGAGCGGTGGGGGGTGGGGGCATTAAGTGAGTTTGGAAAAGTAGGCAGTCTCTTCCTGAGCTGAAGAGACTGGGAGAGGGAGGAAGGTTTGGGGAGAAAAAGCAAGCGCTCCACCTGGCTGTCCCCATTGGGTCTGAGATGCCCCTTAGAATTCCAAATGGAGAAATCAGGTAAGATGGTTAGCCTGGTGAGTCTGGAGTCCAGGGGAGACGTCTGGGCGGTGGACATACATTTGGAGGCCATCAGCATATGGGTAGTATTTAAAGGCACGAGACTGAACGAGATAATCTAGGTAGGATGTAGATAGAAAGTGGTCCAAGAGTCAGCCCTGTAGCACTCTAGAAATGAATCTGAACCCATTCAGGAGGTGACAAGCTCTCTGGGTGATACAGTAACTATGCTGCAGTTCAGCACGAATTAGCTCGCTGGTACCGCTCTGGCCGTGGCATTCCCGAACACTGCTGCATCTCCAGCCAGAGCACTGTGGGTTCCAGGAAGGACAGCCAGGAGCCACGGCGGGGAAAGAGGACCAGCTACGGTCTTGAAGTTTAGCTAGAGTAGTGCCTGAGAGGTCTTTGGAATGAATTAGGCTTTGAGTCAGGATTCTGTCATAACGACAGAGGTTCACCCGCTATTTAAAGGCAAGCTCCTAAACGTTTGCGAACTTTCCACAGTAAAGGCACTTTAGATTAGAGTCAGGCATAAGGCATTGCAAATACAAAGGCGCCCATCAATCACAGCCCAGTCCTGGTCCCTGATGGCATGGCTCAGGGCCTTCCTCACACTTTAGATCAGTGTTCTCTATGCTGCGGATGCTCAGCAACATGGAACACTGGACTTAAAACTATATCTGGGTCCTGAAGGCATTCAGTGGGTTCTACCTGTCTTAGTTTCTCCCAGTGTCTGCAGGGCTCGTGGTGCTCCGTTGCCTGATTTTTTTCCTCCCAGAAAGTTATCAAAGCTACAGGATATTAAAAAGTAAAAAACAAAAACAAAGCAAAACAAAACAACCCGCAGGGAAATGGCTAACTAATCCCACATGTGATCTCCCTGATATGAAGAGTCTTACTTAGATCCTTAAACCCTAAAAGAGATGAAGTTGGGCTCTAGAGACCCGAAACATCTCCATATTGCAGATGGAGATTCTCAGGGCAAGAGTCACCAACTCACCCCGATCCTGCAGTCATTTCATGGCAATGTGACCACAAGCACTCCCTGCTGGCTGGGAGGACTGTGGTCTCCCCTGGGGAGCAGGTGCAGGAGGACTGGTGCACAGCCTGCCTCTCCCTACTGGGGAGATGTGAGGCCCTCTCTATTTCTCCCACTCTGTCTCTTGAAGCTTCATGCAACTTGTCTCTCTCTTGACTTCTCTTCGGCTCCTCCTGTCTGTCCTCCCTTATCGTGCCCCACATTTCAGGGTCACCACTTTAATTACACTCGTGTCAATAACCACAACTTATTGTGTGCAAATCTCTGACCTCAGATTCATCTAATTATTTACCTATTCCCCTCTTCTCTGTATTTACAGGCTTCTACTTGGGTTCTGAGAGGGGCCGGAACCAGGTCCACGGCACGGACAGCTGGCTGCCACCCGGCTAGCCTCCACCCTCCGCCTGGCTGTT
Organism: Callorhinus ursinus; assembly: GCF_003265705.2. NCBI lineage: Eukaryota > Metazoa > Chordata > Mammalia > Carnivora > Otariidae > Callorhinus > Callorhinus ursinus. The sequence goes on along the minus strand of NW_027397065.1, from coordinate 81,390,421 downwards.
CTCTGCCCTATCACCCTCCATCTTTCCCGTTCTCTTCTCTCTGCATCTCTGTCCTGCCGCGTTCCCTCTGACTCAGCAGATAACTTCACCTCTTGCTTCATCTGGAATATGGAATCCATGAGAATTGAAAGTTTTGGGGGTGCCTGGGTGGCTCAGTTGGTTAAATGTCCGACTCCTGATTTTGGCTCAGGTCATGATCTCAGGGTCCCGGGATGGAGCCCCATGTTGGGCTCTGCGCTCAGCACAGAAGTCTGCTTGTCTCTCTCCCTCTCCTCCTCCCCCCGCCCCCACTCATGCACTCTCTCTCTCAAATATACATATAAATTAAAATCTAAAAAAAGAAATAAAATTTCTTGTTGCTTCTCTCCCTAAAACAAACCTCAACAAAACACATCTGCTCAAGCCCTTCCTCACCACCTCTGTCCTGTTACAATGGAAAGGTCAGTCTGACCAGGGTGACTCTAGGGCTGTCGACCTGGGCTCTGCATTTATGTCCCTCTGACCTTGACAGGAGCCCCCAACCTCCTCTCTGGCTTGTCTGATCCTTGCTACATGACTGGTTCTTTCCCATCAACACTTACAGACACATAGGTGTCCTCCATCTTAAAAATAAACCTTCTCTTGACTCCTTGCTTCTTCTAGTTCCCGCCTGCTTTCTCGCCTTCTTTTCATAGATAACTTCTATAAAGCGTTGGTTTCTTTCATTATGTTCATGTTTCTTCTTCCCATGTACTCCTCAGCCTGTGGGAACAGCAGCTCCATGCGTGCAGGAACCTCACCTGTACCCCAGGTCAACCAGCAATGGTGGGCTGAACGCACCCACTGAGCCCTGGCTTCTGCCTTCCTCCCCCCGCCCCCCCATGCTCTCCCTGCGAAAGCAAACGGGCACTTTTCTGTTCTCACCTTTCCAACCCCTCAGCAGACCTGACCCTGCTGGCTACTCCCTCTTTGAAACGCTTTCCCCCTTGGCTTCAGTGGCATCAAGGTTTCCAGGTTTTATTCCTATCTCTCTCTCCTTCAGCTTTTCTCCTGGATGCTTTCTCTTTCGTGGGCTCGTAAATATTGGTGTTCCCAGGGCTCGGTCTGGGCCCTCTCCTGTTCTCACTCTCGCTCAGCGATCCCACCTTCTCCCACAAACCCCAGTTACCTTCTGTCTGCTCAGAGTTCTCTGATCCATCTCTCCGGGCTTCTTGGACTTCTCTTCAGCTCCAAACCCACACCCCTCCGCTGAATGTCCCACTGGCGCCTCACACACTACTCTTCCAAAACTAAGTTCCCCATCAACGGACTACGTGGGCTCCTGCGGCCCGCCTCGTCTGGGGCTCCAGCTTGAACGCACGTACCCAGTGTTCCCCCCCAGAGGTCCCCGGATGCCTTCTTTCCCTCACTCCCACAGATCTCTTGGTCCCATCCACACATCTTCCCCGGTCACTCTTACATCTGTCCAGTTCTCTCTGGCCTCGCTGCCGTGCCTTGGGTCAGGTCTCTGATGGTCTTCCTGTCCCTAAGCCATCCTCCGACCCTCCACATTGCGGTCAGATCGCAAAAATCCAAATTACTAAAAGTGCATGCAATGTGCTTTAGGGCTGCACGCCGTTCACAGACCATGATCTCCATAAACCATGCTCTAAGCATGTCTGGCACATGGTTAGTCAGCAGCCAATAAATATCTGGGCAATGAGTGAACAAGTACAAAAGCCATTCATGATCTGACCTTGCCTGACACTGCCTCTTGCACTGTGTGCTTTGTGAAGCCTAAACTGACTGCGGTTTTCTGGATATACCATCCTCTCTCTCACCTAAGGGTCCTTTGCTTAAGCTCTTTTTCTCTGCACAGATTCACCTCTACCCCGGTCCCACCCATGTATCTGGTCAATGCATCATCAGTTGACCATATTTTCTGGAAGCCGTCCCTGGAGCCTACCTCCTGCTCTGTGCTCTGCAGCCACTGCAAGGACCCAGGACCCCTTCACTGCACCCAACATGGTGTACTGTGCTCACCTGTTTACCTGACCCTGCATCTCACCAGACGACCTGAGGCAGGGATGGGTTTACTTCTGACCACTTCTCCCACATCTATTCAGCACACCTCATACGTCGTTGAAAATCAATCCATGAATAAACAAATGCGTTACTTGTACATACAGCTTGAGTATGGTCGTTCATCAACAAAACCCTCCAGCTGCAGGTCTGGGTTTCTGGGTAAACAAAGCTATTTTTGGTGGAACTTATGTATTTAAAATAAATATGCAAATTGATAGCAGGAGTGCTGTACATATTCTTGTCATTCTGGTATTTGCTCAAGAGATAGGCAAGGACTTCCGTTGTCACTTCTATTATGCCTCACTGGGCACCCGGGTAGGCATTGGACGAAGGTGGGCTGCTTAACTTCAGACCCACAGACAGAAAGAGAAAGCGACACTGGGCCACATGATTAGCCTCTTAAGTGTAAAGCTTAAGCAAAGATTTTTTTTCTGGCTCCCTTTTGTCCCATCCTGTGGAGGTCAACTGGGATGGAGGACAGACCTCCATAGCGTCAAATCCTGTAACAGAAGTTGGCTGCCATGGTAAGGAAATCAGAAGGCAAAGGAGAAAAGACCCTTCTTTGCCCTCACCCCGGAGAAGCGGAGAACCCTGCCGAGGCGTGGGTGTGCCACTGACACATAACCCAGGTAGTCATCTCCAGATTGTAAAAGGTGGGTGCTTGCAGGGGCAACAAGGCATCGAGAGAGAAGGCCACACGGTTCAAGAAGTGCCAAGGGCAGTCAGAACCTGACCTGGTAACTGACGCTCATGGAGAATTGGTAAAAACACGATCATGTTGCTCATAAAGAAATAGCTTTTCAAATTCTTCCACAAAAAGGTGTTGAGTTGGAAACTGGTATTATTCCCTAAAATAGCAAGAGATTAGATTCAGCATATGAAATGCTGAAATTCCTACTTTTTTTTTTTTTTTTTTTTTTTACTTTTAGTAAAATGAATACTTCCTTCAGTGCCTCATCCTGGATTAGAAAAACGAATGGGACACTGGGTTCAGTAATAATTCTGTCTTGCTAGACTAATCTTTTTGATAAAAGACTATTCCCCTGTCTACAGCTTCACTGATCCTGTAACACTTTTTATGACCTGAAGCAAATGTTACTTTAAAAATCTCTCTCAAACCCAGGGTTCTCAGAACATTTCAGTTTGTAAAAGTGTGGAGAATTCAGAAGTATATGTGTAGGCAAAGCTACCTGTGGGGAAGAGCTTCTTTCAATGTCATGGATGATCAGCACCCTTGGATTTCAATCCTCTCAATGAGTCTAGGTTTCTGGAATTTTCCACTGTTATTGTTCTTTTCGTCTGTATTTTAAAAAGTGGTTTGGGTTAAATTAGATCATTTGTCTTCCCAGTAATTTTCCAGCCATGTTTTATTTTCTCAAGGATCTATACTGCTCTAAATGAGACACCCTCGCTCTGTTTAGCTGGCACTCCAGCCAAGAACTCGACACCCACACACGAGGTTGTGGTTTAAAGGGGGCAGCAATAAAATGAAGCCTGGTCTGGCCTCGTTAGCAGTCAAAGTCATTGCTCTGTGCGGTGCCATCCATATTTAGTGCTTCCTGAAAACACAGAGACAACGCGTGGCAAGGCCAAAATATGACACTGGCTTTTTCTGTCACTTCCCACACCTGCAGAAGAGTTTCCATAAAGACTAGAGACAAACTACCAAACAGGTACCAAGTATGGCTAACTCAGTTTCCTCCTGTTGCTTTCTTCAGTATCTCAGGGGAAATAAAAGAACATTTACTTTTTGACCTCTTAAATGGAAGTAAATTAGTTCATTAAAAGATATACGTTAGTGTTATAGGACCCTCTTCAAATCATCTTGATCCTCCATTTAAACATGAAGCTTCTTCATCACGTGGCTTAACTTAACTTGGATTCAAGATGGTGGGAGGCTCGACGGGGAAGAAATGTTACTACGGATTTCTAGTGCACTTTAAAAAATCAAAGCTTCGTGTGCCATTTAACTACTTATGCCCCAACTTGACCTCACATCTTTACTACTAGTGACATTCCCAAATTTCCTACACGTTTTTATACTTATAAAGTTTTATGGTCTCCAAATGGTGGTATTTCTCAATTAATATCTCCAGATTGTATCCATTCCACTTCAGACCTGAGTTTAAAATACTTTTATATTACAAAACCCCCACAACAACTCCATGAACAACAGGCTGGAATAGAAGATGAACTCTGGGGTCTGGAAAGTGTTTTTGCTAGCCGTCCATACTTTCTGTCCGCCCACATACACATACTTATCGACCCTGCTCACATGCCGAGATGCTTACTCTCTCCCTGCTGGCACACACCCCCTCTTCCTGCTTGGTGACAGACTGTTCCCTCGATTGTTCTAGCATACCTTACAATTGTCTGCTGACCTCTGGGCAACTCAGAAGTTCCATTCCTTTTTCTGACTCAGCTGCAACATTCAGAAGCATCATCCATTCGTTGCCTTCCATTCCAGTCCAGTTTTAAATGCATTTATACTAACAGAATGAAATGGGAGTGCCTATTTGCATTTAGACCTTATAAAACCCAATGAACACAATAATGATGATAATGATGATGAACTACCCTAGCAGCTAAATTGACTGAGTGTTTGCTTTGTGGCAGATGCTATTCTAAGATCATTACTTCTCCCCATCACTCTGTGAGAGAGGTACTATTATTTTCCAGCTTACTGGTGAGGAAACTGGTATGTGGAGAGGCTCAGTCACTTGTCCAGGGTGACACAGAACTGGGAGAAGAATCCAGACAGCTTCACCTCGGGCTGTGATCCTAACCATCACTCTGTCATACCAGCACCAACCCTCCTTTCCAAGTCTTTCACTTGGAATTAGAGACTGCAGTTGGTACCAACTGCTTACTTGAAACAGGACTAGCTGGTCAGATCAAAGAGAACTTTTGGATAAAGACTATTCTTATGAAAAATTCCAAAGATCCTGAGGTAAAGATTAATTTTTCAACAGTAACGTGTAGCAAAGTCTACAAGTGTACACGCGGAGGATGAAGAGAGTGAGGCTGACGTCACCATATTTATCTGGGTCACACCAAGGAAATGAGGATAAAGGAAATGGGGCCGCGTATGCCCCGCAAGAGGCACTCCACAGCATGGCCGAGAGGACAGAGGACACCTGTAAGCACAGCACCACCAGCTCAGGCGCCATCTCCGTCTTCCCCGGAGTGGTAGAAATGCCAAGAGGCTCTCAGTGGTGGCCTTCCAAAGACATGGACAAGGATGTTTATGGCTTCTTTTATACATAAGATAATGCATCATCCCAGCATCTTTGACCTGTTCAAGGTTTCACTCTTCTCTCAGCTGTGGGATTAATATATTTCTGCACGAGGTTCAGTAATGACTCACGGCTGGTATTTATAGAGTGGCATATGCCAAGTTTTGTGAAAGATTTCTAAGGTTCTGGGCTTTTGATCTGATTGTTTTTAGGAGGTGAGTGAGACAGTAAAAACTGGTCATTGGCACTGGGTGTTCCATGCAACTGATGAATCACTAAACTCTACTCCTGAAACTAATAATACACTATATGTCAATTACACTAGATTTAAATAAAAAAAGTTGGTCATTAAACACTTTCTTAATGCATCTAGCCCATGCATCTAGCCCATGCATGTTCTATGCCAGCGCCTACACACACACGTGCACATGCACTCACACTGAGAAAGGAATCCCAACGAAATAGGTAATATTTAATTGTGATGAAGCGGTCCTCTGTGTTTGCTTTCTGTGTGCAAGCAGGTTTGCTATGACCTCCCCACGCTCCCACTACTATTGGTTTAAATGATTGGCCTGATCTACGGTCTTTTATGTGAAGTAATATCGTCTCACTGAGTAAACTGTTTAGAATACAGTACAAAAGAGGACAAAGGGTATCGCTGTAGCAGAAGCAAATCAAGAAAGAGTCATATGGCATCATCAATGGTAGCAGGGCTCAAAGAATTACATACTACCCTGAATTCATTTTGCCTTTACAACTATAACCATGCTTTATGCTCAATATTTTCCACCTAATACGATAAAGTAATAAGCTATAGAATAATGTGGATAAAATTACAGTGTTTTGAAAATTTCTAAACTAAACAAATACATTTTTATAACTCACTACTTCATACAACTAATGCATGAGAGAGTAAATGCACATATTGAGCTTCATTCTAAAAATCCAGATTCACTATAATTCAGGTTTTGTATCTTTGGAAATCAGAGTAGCCCGAGGGGTTGTCTTCTTAGCCCTTTCACCTACATGGATGAGGAGGACAGTGGGGACCCAGTGAAAGGAGACATCTGTGCCCTTCTCCACTGTGGCCTTCAGGGCCTGGAAGGATGTTGCAGCCACAGACGGCGTATCTGTTGATTCATTCGGGCACCATTTATGGATCACACGAAGAACAGTCTCTTACGTACGTAGTAGGTCAGTCTTGAACGTGCCTTCACGCATTCTCTTATTGGTTTTATTTCACAATTGCTTTTTTTTTTTTTAAGATTCTATTTATTTGAGAGCAAGCAAGCACGAGCAGGGGGAGGGGCAGAGGAAGAAGCCGACTCCCCACGGAGCAGGAAGCCTGACTCCGGGATCATGACCTGAGAGCCTAAGGTAGACGTTTAACTGACTGAGCCCCCCAGGCGCCCTGCACAATTGGTTTTATCTAACAACGCTGCGGGGTCCGTACTGAAAATTCCCACTGTGTAGACAAGGAGACAGAGGCTCAAAGAGATTCCACGACTTGCTCGAGGTTCATGGTTGGTATGCCGTGCAGCCCAAAGGAGAAGCCTTTGGCACCACTAGCCGGCGTGCTCACTTCAACGCTAGACTGAAGATGGTGGCGGGGTAGGGGGTAGGACACGTCTCCACCATCAGCAAAGCAGGGAAGGAGTGTGGATGGCCTTGCACAGAAATGTGTCATTACCTGACCAGAGAGTTAAGTACTGACAATAACTACTACTGAAGGAAACCATTATTTTTATGTAATGGCTATTTGGTTTGGGGAATTGGGGAGCACTTCTATAAAAGGTGTGTGAGGTTGAGTTACAACTTCCTTGAGGCTTTTCTCTTGGAAGCAGTAAAGAGCAGGCTCCTGGCATCGAGCGATGCTGCTGTAGGTGGCAGAGCACAGGCCTGCTCTTCCTCTACCCTGCAGTCTGGGCAAAGAAGCTGACAGGACACGCAGCTCCAGAAGCTTCCACGGAGATTCCCCGTCAGTGCCCAGGAAAGGCATCTGTTAAAGCAGTGTGGCTCCCCGTCAAGGCCCTGATGATTCCGAAGGGAAAGATCTGTGAGTAATTCTGGGAGCACCTGACTCTAGAGAGGTCTATGGGGTCATACCCTGCGCTCTGTCTGTGGCTCCAGGGTAAGGCATCTTCCACATGTGGTGGGCAGCTCACAGACAAAGAAAAGCTAACGGAGCATACACACATGATGTTCTCCCACAGCAGGAGTCAGGGAAATAAAAACAGAAACAACAAGACTACCAACAGATTTAAACAATTTAAGTGACTGATAAAATCCAGGGCTGATGAAGATGTGGCCCAAGGGGAAATCTCATGGAGTCCACCGCTATAATCTTGTGGCAAAGGAATATGTCAAGAGGGATTAAAATTAAAAATATACCAACGCCTTGATCCAGCAATCCCTTTACAGAAAGCTATCCAGGGGCGCCTGGGTGGCTCAGTCGGTGAAGCTTCTGCCTTCGGCTCCGGTCATGACCCCGGTCCTGGGATCGAGCCCAGAGTCGTCCGGCTCCCTGCTCAGCAGGGAGTCTGCTTCTCCTCCTCCCTCTGCCCCTTCCCCTGCTTGTGCTCATGCTCTCTCTCTCTCAAATAGAATCTTAAAAAAAAAAAAAAGGAAGCGATCCAAACAAAATAAAAGTACTAGTACGTAATGCCATGCACACAAAGGTGTTCATTAAAGCATCCTTTGTAATGACTGGCAAGTGACAAATATGCTTGTCCACCAGTATAGGAAAGGCCAAATAACTGTGGTGCATGCACGCACGGGAATGTCGCCCAGGAATCATAAAGCATGAAGTGGAACTCAATGTACTGAACTAGAAAGAAGTCCACATACAGTGGTAAGTACAAGTAGATTGCACTTAAGCAATATGTTTAATACTTACACTTTTTACTTAAACTTATAAGTATACTTATACTTAAAACTTATACTTTTTTTACTCCATTAGAAAAAATAAAAAAGAAAGACCCTCAAAAATGTGCAAAGATATTTGTACGAGCAGAGAGAAGGCAGGTGAGTGACAGACACCAAACTGTCAATACTGGTTATTTTAGAAGAGGTTAAGGTTAAGTAGGGCAGGAAGGGGAAAAGTGTTAACTTGACACACACATCTGTATTGTTCTACTTACGACAAAGAGCATATGTTAGTTTTACCATGTGAAATGAAAAAAAAAAAGCAACTTCATCAACGCACACAAAATTAATAACATGCCAGCTTCCTAGGGTGCAAAGCTGCCCGCCACCCTACGAAGCAAATGTTGGTATGTTTTTGTCCTGTTCTTTGTGATCACTTGTGTTGACACCTCCTAGAAGAAATCCCCTTGTTAATTTTGCTTGAAAATGCCATGATTTACGATTTTTTTTTTTTTTTTTTTTTACTATAGCTTTAAACACAAGACTGAATCCCAGAGGCTGTGTGCTGGCCAAAAGACACTTGCCTGTCTCCAAAATCTAGACCTTCGAGCATGAGAAAAGAGGAATCTTCTGTTGAACTCACCCTCCTGCTGTTGCTTAAGCCCTCCCTGACCTACTTCGTTTTTTGACTTTAGCACCTAAATCGTGATTTGTTTAAGAACAGGTAAAACAACAATTATGACCCAGTGCCACTAGAGCAAAAGGCATTTAACCCAGGCTGCAGAGTCAGACTAAGAAAAAGGCTTCTTGGAGTCCTATAAACTCCAGGCTATCAGTGCTCTGCTGGGAAGAGCCCAACCTGAATGTCCTCACCGTGCTCTCTCTTAATCCCCGTCGAAACACCATCTCTGCCTCCTAACCTTCTGCCCATCCTCGGCGACCCAGGACTTTCTTCCTCCGGAACCCTCTGTAACCAGCCTCAGCCACACAATGGCTCCTGGCACAGGCTTATCTTCACCGTCTACTTATTCACAAAACTATTTCATTCATTCATTCAAATATATTCAGTGAGTTGGGTATATTTGCCCAGCACTATGCTCTTTACTGCTCAATGTACATGACCCGGCAGGCAAACAGACCGTGAAGCATTTATGGTCACCATGTCCTGCACACTGACCAGGAAAGAGCAGGCTGCCAGGCAACCACACCACACTCACTAGAGGTATCTGAATCTGTCAATATCCCTCAAAAACCTTAGATTTGGTAGATGAATAGTTTACTCACTCACTGTAGTAAGGATTAGGGCACTTTTAAAAAAAGATTTTATTTGAGAGCGAGAGAGCGCGCAAGCAGGGGGAGCGGCAGGAAGAGGGAGAAGCAGGCTTCCCGCGGAGCAGGGAGCTCGATGCAGGGCTCAGTCCCAGGACCCTGGGATCATGACCTGAGCCGAAGGCAAACGCTTAACGACTAAGCCACCCAGGCGCCCCTGGATTAGATTAGGGCACTTACTCTATGACAAGGAGGAGGACAGACTCCAAGAGCTAAAGATGAACAAAGTGGTTGAGGAGGAAGACAGTACAAAGGCTGTAAGAGAGAGACGCAGAAGGACTATGACTGGAAGAGGTGTGAAGACCTCAATACCTCAGTGCAGCTGTCTGAGTCCTACAGAGGGAGAAAGGACCCCCAATTGATCAAAATGAGCCAAAAAGGGGACTTTAGAACAAAGGTGTTTTGGAATGTGCCATAAACAGCTGTGTAAAAAGAAATAAAAAGACGTAGCTTGGACTCTGGGTGTAACTCCATCAACCTCACTGGCATCATACATAATGGCATTTCTGTAAGAATTTAAGAATTGTTCCAACGTCAATGTTAGAATTGTTTTACCACTCTTGAGCTTCATCATGGCTTAAATGCATTTTTAAAAAAGCAAATTTAATATTTTCACAACACATTAAACCTCTAGGTAAACCACTCTCAACTTATGTGGTGCTTCCACAGTGGCAGTGATGAAAAAAACCAAGCCCCTTTTCTAGAAATTTTTTGAGCTGTTCAGTATTTGGGCTTGATCACCTCTCCTTAAGGCTAAGGAATAAACCAAAGTAAATATTTTTTCCTATTTTACTGAGAGCACAAGGGCCTCTCTCAAGGTGATTTGTCAGGTTTCTAAATGGCAAAGTACGGATTTTAAAAATTGTGCTTCCAGGATAAAAACAATGGCTTTGAATAGTCATAGATTTGCTCATTGTGGAAAATTAATTACTCTGTCCATATATTTTAATCTGTTTTAAAGTAAGCTTTATGATGCCTTTCGATTGCTCCATATAGAATATGAGGTTTCTTCCACAAGTTAAAATGTACTAAGATTTTCCCCGTTGGTCTTTCTAAAAGACCATTTCCACAGAAGAGGAAAAGTGTTTCTTAAAATTACTTTCTTTTATGTGAAGATGAGCATACATTACATAGATAAAGTATGACATAAACTATGATATCACCTAATTTCTAATCCTCACAAACACAAATGGGACTTACGACTAATCCCCCATGACTACTACATGTTTTCTTGGCTGATGCAAAAATTGAAGAATTAAGAGAAAAACACTGATCAGGGAAAAACAGGAAGTCCCAACTTTGCAAAACACTCAATCCACCTTCTATGCAAACCACAAAGAGATTAGACAAACTAAGTATTTGTTGACATTGGCTGCAAATCTGGAAAAGGAATAGAGCCTTAAAATATATCTGGAATGAGACTCGAATCCTGTTTCACTGGTTCTTTTCTTTTCCTTTCTTTTCGTATATTTTAAAGGAACTGTTAGGTAGAAGTTCAAAATTATTTTCATATTCATCCCTGAATAGATCAGCAGAGTCATATGAAACTCCAGCTGTGGGTACAGGGGTCTGGGCTCTTGTGAAAGCTGGGGAGACTGAGGCTCATAGGGAAAAATGATTTACCTGAGCTCATGAAGCTACCCGTTGCCACACTGAGACTCTGGTCTCTCAATCCAGCAGAATCCTCTGGAAAGCATGTGGACCATCCCTTCAGATCTGAGTTAATGCCATGTTATCTTGGGCACATGACTTCACCTCTCTGAGATTTAGTGTCTTTAGTAAAATAGGAATGCTCACCCAAATCTGTCTCTTGCAGGTCAGATTTTAGGGATTAACTGAGCTCATGTGTGTGGAAGGACCTGGCATCAAAGGAGGCAAATCACCAACCCTCTTTTCTTCCCTGAAATAAGAGCATTGCTGAAACAGTGGTTTGGAAGTCTGCCCTGACTTAAGCCAGAGGACCTGGCCCATCGGGGTCCTCCAAGGCCTCCATGGGACCTCAGGATGCAGTGTTGGCTCAGGACAGACTAAAATGGGTCCTAAAGACCTGTGGCAGGTCTAAATATCTTCTGGAATTTACTTGATTTTTGGAATAGCCACAGCCTGTGGATAAGATTCAGGCCAACGATCACTTCCGTGATCCACTGGGTCACACCCACAGGGCCCCTCCGTATGGTCTGGTGGGGTTGGTGGAGGACCTCAACTCTGGATGGGTAGGTGAGCTCAGTCTTCTAGAAGCGACGGTGCTGACTCAGACTGCCTGAGATCTCATGACTCTCCAGTTGGTGGGGAGCAGACGGGCAGCAGGAAGAGGAATCGTGGTAGTTGCTTTGTGATCTTCACGAATTGCAAAGATACAGACTCGGTGAAGTAGTTCCCTAAAGTGCCTTGTGCTACCTAGCCAGGTTCCCCCGGCTTTCACAACCCCTTTCTGCCTCTCAATTTCTTTCTTTCTTTCTTTTTTTAAAGATTTATTTATTTATTTATGTATTTATGTATTTATTTATGTATTTATGTATGTATGTATTTATTTATTTATTTTTGCCATTCTAACTGGTGTAAGGTGGTATCTCAGTGTGGTTTTGATTTGAATTTCCCTGATGGCTAATGACGAACATTTTTTCATGTGTCTGTTAGCCATTTGTATGTTTTCTTTGAAGAAGTATCTGTTCATGTCTTCTGCCCATTTTTTGACTTGATTATTTGTTTTTTGGGTGTTGAGCTTGAGAAGTTCTTTATAGATCATAGATACCAGCCCTTTATCTGTAGTGTCATTTGCAAATAACTTCTCCCATTCTGTAGGTTGCTTCTTTGTTTTGTTGACTGTTTCCTTTGCTGTGCAGAAGGTTTTTATCTTGATGAAGTCCCAAAAGTTCATTTTTGCTTTTGCTTCACTAGCCTTTGGAGATGTATCTTGAAAGAAGTTGCTGTGGCCGATGTCAAAGAGGTTACTGCCTATGTTCTCCTCTAGGATTTTGATGGATTCCTGTCTCACATTGAGGTCTTTCACCCATTTTGAGTTTATCTTAGAGCCAAGATACCCTTCAACAGATGAATGGATAAAGAAGATGTGGTCCATATATACAATGGAATATTACTCAGCCATCAGAAAGGATGAATACCCAACATTTACATCAACGTGGATGGGACTGGAGGAGATTATGGTAAGTGAAATAAGTCAAGCAGAGAAAGTCAATAATCATATGGTTTCACTTACATGTGGAACATAAGGAATTGCATGGAGGACATTAGGAGGAGGAAGGGAAAAATGAAGGGGGAGGGAATCGGAGGGGGAGATGAACCATGAGAGACTAGGGACTCTGAGAAACAAACTGAGGGTTTTAGAGGGGAGGGGGGTGGGGGGATGGGTTAGCCCGGTGATGGGTATTAAGGAGGGCATGGAGCACTGGGTGTTATACGAAAACAATGAATTGTGGAACACTACATCAAAAACTAATGATGTATTTTATGGTGACTAACATAATAAAATAAAATAAAATAAAAGATTTATTTATTTATTTGAGAGAGAGAGAGAGAGTGACTGAGCAGGGGGAGGGACAGAGGAAGAGGAAGAGGAAGAGGGAGAGGGAGAATCCTTCAGCAGACTGCGTGCTGAGTGCAGAGCCCCATGCAGGGCTCGATTCCAGGACCCTGAGACCGTGACCTGAGCGGAAACCAAGAGTCTACTGCCGAACCGACTGAGCCACCCACGAGCCTCCTCAATTTCTTTTTATACATATGGTTCCTTCGCTTAAAAAATGAGTGGAAGTTGGTTTTGACTAAATTCAGCCACACAGTTCAAAGCAGCAGTGGCTAGGCAAAATCAACCAAACTTATTACTCAACCTCTATCTTTCATTCATCTGACAGTTTCAGAAGGAATGTGCACGGCGTGTGCAAGTCCACACTGGCTTTACGTGTGCACAAGCAGCTTGCAGTGCTAACCTCCTTAGGTAGAACATCTACGAAGGCCTCTAGCTGGGGCCCTCTGGACTCTTCCATTCCGGTAAATCTCTGCCAGCAGGTGCTGTATGGAACTGGCCTGTCTGGGAGTCTCCTGATTAACAAGTATTTGCTCCTTAGCTGCTATGGGTTCAGTGCCCCGGAGCATCCCAGAGAGATTTCACATGAGGTCCCTGCCTTCAAGGAGGTTACGGTGATAATACGGAGCAAGTGAAGAGGGGTTAAATGTGGTAGAGCACAGACTAGCCGGGACACAAACTTGAATAGTGGAGGAGACAAAGCTGTGTGCTGGAGAAGACAGGGAAGGAAGGGTCTGGGGAGGCAGAGAGAGGAGAGTGGAGGGCTTTACGTGGCTGTGGGGAGCGGGGGCGGTGGAGGCAAACTAGGTTGGGGGGGTTACGTGATCCGAGGCAGGTGGATTTAGGTTGGATGGAACAGGCAACCAGAGGGAACAAGAACTTGTGTCTGTAGTTTACGAAGATTGATCTGGTAGAAATGTGTGTAATGGACTGAAATGTCAAGAGAACAGCATTGGAAAACAATCTCTCGTCACAGAGCCCCAGGGAAGAGGTGTTGAGTCTGGGACCCATGGCGTTGGCGGTAGGAAAGGACGTCGGGAGCCAACATTTATTCTGATGCAAGAAATAGGTGTTTCTCATCTGCCTCGAGCACCCCATCCTGTCAGTTGCCCTGGGGGCGGGGCCTGTATCTAGGTTGTCAATCAACATTGGTTTCAGGGTTTCTAGCTGAGGACCAGCAGGGGTGTCACCGCCTGACATGGGGCACTGGAAAATACAAGCGGAAAACTCTACATGGGACCATCCATGATCTAAGTCATGTAAAATAAAACAATGCTTAGTTACAATGGAGCCCCAAACCAAAGGGATGTGGACATTCTTGCTTATGTCTAAAGAGGGTTATGAACCATAGTGAAAGACGTGGTCAGAGCCAGGCTCCCTTGGACTCTGCCAGCCTTCAGCCAGACATGCAAGAATGGTGATTATGACAAATGTCTAGGGGGGATACTGTGAGTCGCTGCAGACGTGATGAGGACTTGGCCCTCTCACTCAGTCAGCCACACACTGATTCCATACTGTGTGCAGTGAGAGCTTGTAGGACCCCCTTTTCCCTAGACCACGCTTGGCTGCAGCCCTAACCCGTGGGCGCCCCTCACCTCTGGTGGCTTTACCCAATAACTCATGGGAGTTTCTCCCAACCCCTGCAGGGCCATGTCTGCAGAGGGCTGGTAGCCTGGGAAGGCCTGCAGGGGATCAGGGCCAGTGGGACCATGGGGCATCTAGCAGCATGGCTCCCCGAAGGTATAGCAGGCTAAGTGGTCTGAGCTGCACAGGGCGTGAGGAGGCAGAATCCATGGGTGAAGGGCCAGGCGGAGAGAGCAGATTTATAGGAGGGGGGACATAGAGTAAGCTGCAGGACAAGTGATGGGCAAGAAGAGACCCCAGAGCTGCTCTCAACCTTCACTGCCTCAGCTCCTTGCTTGAGATACCCAATTTGGAGTGAGTTGCCCCCGGAAGTTTGCAGGTGACACTTAGTGGCCCAGCTAGCTGAGTGGTCCTGGGGAGGGCAGCAAGCAAGGCCCTGGCCGGGGCAGTTTCCTGCCCATTTGCTCTCTCATGGGGCAGTAGGTCCTCTCCCTTTCATTTGCTATCACTGCCTTTCTTTGTTGCTGACTGTTGAACAATGAGTGGGGTGACTGCCCACAGGGGGAAAAATGTGTTTCTCTAAGTGGGAAAAGTCTTGCTAACCAGTGATGCATTCGGCTCTGCAAAGCAAATGTGTTTGCTGAGCCAACGCTTATCTGATGGCAAACTTCTGTAGGAATAAACAGAAATATCACTGGGATCTGTTTACACTGGTGAGAACCAAATCCCGGGGGGAGGGAGCGGAGCCAATGAGACTTCGCACATATTCTTTCAAGCAGAGGGGAGCGCGGTGGGTGCACTCTGGGAAGTCCTAAATGGTTTCAGGAAGGAAAGCACTGTCGGGAAGGGTGCTGGGAAAACTGGCCTGTTGGGGGGGGGCGCCGCGACACCCATTTGCAAGGGACATTCATTTTACCCCCAGGAGAGACCTGGAAAAAAAAGCGGAACTGCTCAAGCTGGAAGTGTAAGCTGCAGTTTCCTGCAGGCCCAGCCCTCACCGTGAGTGCAGCGGGGGATGCTCTGAAGGGGGCAAGTGGAACGAAGCCCTCCCAGGGACCAGCCCCACGGTGGCTGCAATCGGGGCAGGGGGTAGGGTGGGGGTGGCTCGCAGGGCAACCCGGCTTCGAGGATGTTCCACTTAAATGCCTTTTCTCTCCCTCTCCTTTCTCACCCGAAATACTTAATAGTTCTCCTTCCACAGAAAATCCTTTGGCTTACTGTTAGATCAGTTTAAAGATACATTTCCCCAGGTTTATGACCTGCTGTGATTTGTAAATGTGCTGTGGTTAAAAGCTGACCCCCTGCCCTCCCCCCCCCAGGCAGATCACTTCTTAGGGTACAGTTTGTTTCCCATGAAGGTGATGAACATAACATGCAAATGACAGAGGTTGCTACAAGTCCTATAATAAACTTTTTTTTTTTTTTTTTTTAAACAGACATGGCCTTAAGATTTGGATACCAAGGTCTGGAACTGACCAGTCTCCTTTTCTTGGAATTGGGTTCAGCCTGCATTTAGCACTACCTTGTCCTAGGACTTCGAAGAAATACAAATTCCATTTGCTTCAGCATAAGGTAAGGCAGTAGAAACAGACAGAATTCCTTTTGTGCTTTATGAGATGTGCTCTTGTGTTTTCTTTGCTGTGCTGTATATTTTCTGAGGTAATGGAACTAGAGACAAAGTGTGCTCTATGCTACTTGGCTGAGTGACATTTTTGTGTGCCTGGACTCAGGTCTGGTCCAAAGCCTGTCCACTGGGCCTCACTCATCACACACTGTCGCAAGCAGCTGCTCTTTTCTGAAGCTGGATTTTTTTGTGTTTGTGTACAGAAACAGTTTCCATTTTCCCTGTGGCATGCTCATGGCAACATAAAGTCTGGTTGCTGATTTGGAGCTCCTCCTGCCAGATTTCAAAATGCAGTCAGCAACCAGAGGGTAGAAAAAAGTTGGTCTTCAATGACACTAAAATCCAATCACAAGCTACTCAACATCATTGTTCACTATTTGAGCAGGCAGACTTTTCTGTATTTGGAAAAACAAAATGAAACACCCCAAAAACAGATGCAGATTTTCTTCTACACTAGAATTCCCTTAAAACTTAACCACTTTGTGGTTCTTAAACTCACTTTAAGTGAAAGTAAGTCAAGATCATATGAAATTGATTAATGAGATACGAAAAAGCCAAGAAGGAACATGCTGGATTCTTTCAGCAAACCCTCCCCGTTTACAAGGGCAGACTGTAGAAGGGATATTGCAAAGCAGACTGGAACACAAATATATAAAAGCAAATATCCTGAGATGAGCCCAGAGACAGTGGGGCTTGTTAATTATTCCTTTTGCAATGTGACATCTTATTAGTGTTCTGTTCCTTGGAGCCTTTGATAAAATTCTGTTGGACACATTTGCCTTTTGGATTGTCAAGGTGGGTTGCAGCTGAAGAAATTCTGTCTTTCGGATGTGATATTTTTACAAAGAAATTAATACCTGTGCCTTTTGAGTATAATTTGTTATACATATCTTAGATGATTTAACAGAATCACTAGACCAAAAGTCTTTTTTTTTAAACCATGTGGTTTCATTGACTTCCTACCTTTATATAGGACCCTATTAAACACATTCTTTTCTTTAAGTCTTTAAATCCTCTATGACCCCCCCCCCCTTGAAAACTCTCTCTCTCTAATTCCTAACCTGGTCATTACTAACACTTACTCTGAAATACCCTAGTTTGGAAATTGAGGAACTCATGCAGTGTTTCTGAATATGCCCTCAGGAACATGGTTTCACCCAGATGTTAACAGGTGCTATACTGGGCGTGCAAATACCTTTAGGATTCAAAGTCAAACTTTTTTTGTTCAAATGGCACAGCTTCTCAAAGACTTTATATGCCACCGTGTGTTCTAAATCTCCAAGGGGAAAATGGTATTAGAGAGTTTCCCATATGTTTTTACCTACAGAATCTGTTTTTGAGGTGCATGTCACACTGTTGGCTTTCCTACGTAAGATACACTCTTGCTAGCTGTGCATGCACGGGTGAAAATGAATCCTTAGCATAGTATTTCTTGAACAGGAGAATGAAGACTCATGATCAGTGCTCACTGATGGTTCAAACAAGGTGATACTATGAGGGCCAGTAGATGGGGATCAGCAGCCTTTTTATTTTTTTAAAGATTTATTTATTTTAGAGAGAGACCGTGCATGCACGCAGGCACACATGCGCAAGAGGGGGGAGGGGCAGAGGAAGAGAGAAAATCTCAAGCACACTCCCTGTTGAGCATGGAGCCCAACACAGGGCTGATCCCAGGACCCTGAGATCATGACCTGAGCTGAAACCAAAAGCCGGACAATTAACCCACTGAGCCACCCAGGTGCCCCATCAGCAGGGTTTTTGGATCTAGTTCCTTCCTCGGCACAGCTGGCTTTGGGATACCGGAGAGGTCACTAGGTCACCTATTGTGGTTTGGATGCTTCTGAGGTCCTCTGATTGCGTGATTCTCAATCTATTTGTATGATAGCCTGAAGCAGCTGGGGATTATCAAGGCTCAACTCTTCTGAAAGTGAGTTTATCATTTCTTGTTTTAGGCATTTATTCTGAAGTATCCAGTTTTCACGGAATCTATTCAACCTTTCTCAATTATCTTGTTGTCTACAGACTTAATCCACACGTTTCTTTTCTGCAGTAGACAGTAGATCACATTGATTAGTTGGCATATGTTATCAAACCGGGATGTATTAACAACTTTGTCGATGCAAAAATATCCCCCTCCTCTTCCCACATGAAGTTAAGACAACACTGTCACTGGATAGTACGCATTTACCTAGGTAAACCTGGGCTCCCTGACTAACCGGGTATCATTTGGACAGCCCTCCTCCAGCTCCAACAGTTTGTGCTTCTAAGTATTTTGATTAGCACTGAGCTAGTTGTTTCAGGAAGATGCATAGAAACTTAACAGGTAATTACTAACTTGTTCAGTCTAGGTAGGGTGTTAAGGTATACATATCAAAGTATAAAATGTATACAAGTAGACCACTTAGGTGCAACTTTGTAACCATAATTTTCAACTACTCCACATATTTGTTTAATACTAAGTATAGGGTGCCGGGGTGGGCCAGCTGGTTAAGCATCTGCCTTCAAGGGTCCTGGGATCGGCCCCGCATTGGGCCCCAGCATTGGGACCCCTGCTCGGTGGGAAGCCTGCTTCTCCCTCTCCCACTCTTCCTGCTTGTGCTCTCTCTCTGTCAAATAAATAAATAAAACCTTCAAAAAAAAAAAAAGAAAATACTAAGTACAAGCTGCCTAATTCAATAGTTGCTGAATAAAATAAAAACATCAATCAGGTAAAGAGAATTATCCCCCATGTAGCACCTCTTCCTTTTTACCCACTCACCCTTAAAAAAAACCCACAACAAAACTCTAAGTATCCCACTTATAAAATGTATTTGGGTGGGGAAAAATCCATGACATAAGTTTACTGCTTGAACAGGGTTAAAACAAGAAACTTTAATGTTTTACATGGAACACTCATCACACTTTTAATCATTACCACTTAATGATTATCTTGGAGTCCAACAGAACACTCCCCTTATAGCAGCGTCTGATGAGTGTTGCTATTGTCTCATCATTTCCTGCTACGAGCCCCTCTGGCAGGAGGTTAGGGCAGTGCGGGCTGAGCCTGCTGTAGGAGATCAGCCCCCTGCGTGAGGAGGGAAGGGGGTACTCTGCAGACCATTAAGAACAGCAGGACCAGTTTCTGTGTGTGTTGTTCTTGGAGAACCTTCAAATGGCAATGGGCTGTGGCAGTTCTTCTATCAGATGTGATCTATCTTGGGGATCCTCAGTTTCAACTGTCCTCCTGTAACCTCTTGGAAGTATGAAAAGGAAAGGTGGAAAACTAGTGAATCCCTGAACTGATACTCGATAAAGTGACAAAGGAGAAAGAGACATGGCGCGAAATACTGTTGCCTCACGGAATTTTTCACTTTGGGAAGCCCGTGTTATTTTAGATATACGGTTCTGAACAATATTGGTTGTCGAGAATTCTGAAAATACGGTTCTCCTTAAAAAAAAAAAACAAACAAAACTCATCTTTTGTTTTTTTATTCCATGTGATGAAATGTTTCTTGTGCCTCCTTCTCACTAGCCTGGCATTAAAATAACTACCCCAGACTTATGGCTACACAGTTATCCTTCAGGATTTGCCATTATTCCTTCCTATGTTACTGAGTCAACACAGTTCATGAGAGTTCGAGACTAATATTTCTGGAGCACTGTTTCCTTGGGTACCTATCCTTAACCTGAACCAGTGGTGAGAAAGGTAAGCCTATTAAAGTATTTTCAATTTTTGCATGTGTGGCTTTACACATATACAACCTGCCCTAGGATCATCTGTTTTAGATTATAAATCTCTCAGAAGCACGCACCATGTCCCCCTCTGGTACGTCCATATGCCGGCAAAGTGGCCCACATAAAGGGGAGTGTTTAAATGCTTTGATGAGAGATGTACGCACATCATGATAGAATGCTCTGGTTTTCTCCCCCCACCCCCATGGTTTTCTATTTCTCCTTGGAATGACCTGTTCAGGGGATAAAATGATACTTTTCTATAGTGATGAAGTGAGAAAGTACATCCTGCAAATGTTCAAGTCTCATAGTTCCAGATTCTTCGGGCTGAGGCCAGGGGCCACTTGGATGAAAAGTCTCCAAAGAAAACTCTGGACCCACAGGAAATAGGGTGGATGACTCAACAGGAGGGCTCCTTCCTGAGTCAGCCTGGTCTCAACGTGACCCCAGAGTGGGCACTGGGCTCCTGAAGCCAAAACAGAATTAAGATCTGAAACCAAGCTTTTGCTCACAAAGGAGCCTAAACAGGAAGTCAGTTCTTGGATGCCAGCTGAATTGCGGCCACAGACATGGACTCCGTTTTCATTCTCTGGTGGCACGGCTGCTCTTCTGACTTCTCAGGGGCTGTGTCCCCCCAACAGCTTCTGAATCCCATCCAAGGAAGGGAAGACCACTGCTGAATTTCATGGGGGAGGAGCATAATGATTATGAAAGCATGCAAGTTTTTAACTTTTTAAAATGTAAAGTTGAATCATGATGAGCACGTTTGTGCCTGACTGTCCTGAGAAGTCAGTTCAGGATGAACTTTCAACTCATTTGAGTTTAAAGAACCCAAGGGACAAGACTAATTACGTTCACCGTGAACTCAGTGCCTGCCCGTTGATTCCAGCATGTTCACGTTTCAGGACTCTCTTGCAACACTAAGAAACTAAAGGGACAAGTGCAGGTTTAGCTTCTACTTTCTGTGCCCTTAGAAGCTGCTGCTTGTCCTTGGCTCCCCGACTTACTATTCCACAGTGAACTTTTTGTTTCTAAATTAAAAAGTCAGCCAAGGCGGGGGATGAGGTTTAGTATGAGATCAAAGCTTGTGAATCACTGGTCATTTTTTTTTTACCTCTTCTACACCTAGACGACTGGATCGTAAAGTGCATTCATAAAATTCCAGATTCAATGCTATCCTTTCTATGGTGACAAAATGTCATTCTATAGAGAGTTATGAATTCAACAGGGCACTATGGGTTGAAGAAGGTAGGTGGGAAATAAAGGGACTTTTAAAAGCAAGAGATAAATCATGTTCCTGCAAGTATAGCTTATGATCCCTCCCGTACAGCCCACGTAGCCTCCTAAATAAGTGAACTGCAATGCCCTGAGCTGGTTGCACTGACTTCACTTCGGTAACAAAACAGTTACTTGGCTTTCCAAAGTCTCCGTTCTGCCAATGCAATAAGCTCAGAGACTCCATGTCCTTACTCATACAGTAGAAAAAGACACAGCTGACCAATAATGGCAGACCAGAGACAGAGAAGGGACAAAGAGAAACCTGGGGACCTAGAAGCTAGCACTCTTCTCTGACGTCTCTGCTGACCACCCAGACCAGTCACATTACACTTCCCAGCCAAGGAAGCCCCCCACGTGCAACCACATGGGGTCCCTGGGGAGCCAGACTGCTGGTTTACCAGAGGGCCTGTTGAATGGTCCTGTGAGTGTGTGCCTTTCAAACTACCAGCTTAATAGCATTCTATATTACATATTGTCCCCAAATGCAAGCCATGAACCTTGTGTGATAAAACAATAAAAAAATATTGAAAGTCTGATTTTCAACCCAGTGACTTTTCAGTTTCTTAACATTTGAATACATTTCTATGTCAGAGGAAACTCCTTTTCTTTGTAGTCCTAGGGTCTAATGCAAAGAGGAACTTTTACCACTTTCTGTAAGTTCCTGCTTTCTGCAAAACAAATTCTTGCCTGTGATGATCCCATTTTCAAGCTAAACAATACAACCAGCCAGGGCAGCCAGGCCCTGGGGCTGGAACAGACCACTGTTTTTCATAGAGTCTGTGCTCGATGTTATCCATCTTATTCATTTTTTCTTCTATCCTTATTAGTTCTTCATGTCTGAAGACCAACAGGAAAAGTACATGGCACCACTATGGCCCATTAGAAACCCTTTCCAAGTCTGAATATAGAAAATCATTTTTTTTTTTTTAGTTCAATTCATGGTACCATCATAGTCCTTTCTCTCTCTCTATTTATATATTTCTTTCCATAAAATTCTTGACTAGGTACTTTTAATCATTTGATCCTGACAGTTTTTTTCTGTTCAGAATATTTGGCTTTTTAAAAATAAACCAAATAGAACCCCAAGAAGTTTGGGCCTTTCCTTTGCCCACATTAACGTATTAGCCACCTCCTTCCCCAAGAGCCCCCTTGACTGGTACACAAAAATCTCTAGTGATACCTCTTGGTCTGGAATCAAACTGCACAGAAGCATTACAGGTGTTCTCGCCCCACATACATAACACTGCGTGTTTTCCACTTTTAATACATCAAACAAGACTCTCCTTGACTCAGCATTAATCAGGCACCTCTGAGCCCTCTTCTGGACTAGGCCTCGTTGACCTTGGGTCTTCGTTTTGGCCTGCCTCATCCATTTGCAGCACGGTGGTTTAGAGAGAATTGTTCACCCTTGATATCTGATCTCCCTTAGTATCTATTCAGTTCCTCATCCTCAACCTTGGATGTCTAGGCCCTTGGCCTGCCTTTGGCAAGAATGCTGGTAGGCTGGTTTAGCAAGAATGCCCCTAGCCCTGATTCTTCCTCTTAGTGATTTCTAGGCACTGACCCCTGCCTCTGCTCATTGGCTATAAAGCACCACTTGTCCTTGCTGTATTCGGAGTTGGGCTTGATCTCTCTCCCCTATCATGATAGTCTTGTTGCCGTCACAACAGTCCTGATCCCTGCCCTCAAGCAGCTGACAGTCCAGATGCGGAAACGTCTGTTCTGACACATGCAATACAACCAACATGAATATAGCATGGCAAGAATTGAGTGCTATGGACACAGCACATGCAAAGTGCTGGGGTTTATTTTGATTTGGTGTAATCATCCTTGTCATGTTTACATATGGCCATTAGGATAACCCACTTTTCAGTGCATGTAATGGTCTTAGCACATTACAAGATGTTGACAAAAATAGGTCCATAGATACTCAGAGAATGTGAATTTTGGCAAAAATACTATGCAGATTAGTAACGCCAACGAACACCTGAATTCTCTAAAGAAAATGTTAAGTTCACGTGGTTATTAGAGAGTTATTTTGGCCCAAATGTAAGTACAGAAGAGTCACAAGAAGAAAGAACAATTAAATTAAATTAAAATGTGTAACACCATCCTCAGCTTTGTAGGATTAAGGTGATCACAAAGCTCCGAATCATCCTGGAAACTCCCAGTGAGAAGAGGATCTGCATCTACACAGGCCAGATGACCACCAATTCCCGGATCCTCCCTGTGGACCTTGGGTGGGGCCTGGTCCAGAGACTGAGCTTTCCTGGTACTTGCCCCCATCAGTGTCTCTGCCACAGCACATCAATCCACCTTGACTCTCCCAGCTCCCCGGCTGCTTCTCCACACTGCTCCACAGTCCTCGTCTTAAAACACAGACAAGACCATGCCACTTCCATTTGCAACACCCGTTAAGGACTCCCACTGCCTACAACTTAAGTCTAAACTCCTATCTGTGGACGATTTGTGCCACATTCTTTTCCAGCTTCTTCTCCACTGTCTTTCTCTGCACCTCACGCTCCAGCTCTCCCTGACTGCTCACCAGCCCCTGAGCATCACACTTCCCTTCTACTTGGCTTTGACTGATTCTTCAGGCCAGGACTGAGGAATCAACTCTCCTACTTTCCCCTTTATCCCAGTCCCACCGAACCTTCAAGGTGAAGGTCAGGTGTGAAGGTCCTTGAGATGACATTCCCTTCTCTCACATCAGAAGCAATTACTCCCTTTTCAGGGTTGTTTCCATAGACAATTGTCAGTCTCTGCATGACAATGATTCCATTCACATAGAGCTTTATAAAATTGTTTATTTGTTTGCCTGCTCTAGTAGATCACAAATGATATGAGGGCAAAAGAATGCATGTGTGGCCTTTGTGTGTGTGAGATCAGTCAATGTACTAGCCCTGTCTCTGACAGGTATCAGGTATCTAAACATGTAAATAAATGGATCCCAAGGTGGATGGATTAAGTCAGCTCCTTTAAAAAAAAAAACAAAAAACAAAAAACTCAACACCAAGGTGCATTTTATGGCATTCCTTGACTAAGACTCAAGGATATACCTTGGATTTATCCATCTAAGAATTTCTCTGAGCAGCTCATACATTCACCCCACAACATTTCCTGGGGTCATAAAGTTCATTAATAGTTGCCTATCTAGTTCTTTCTCTCCCTTGCTCCCTCTCCTCTCTATGTAAAATATTACTCCCTTCAAATTTCACACGGGGTGTCCTAGTTCCAGAACGCCAGTGTCTACTAAACAAGGACGGTTTTACTCACCTACATGTGAAAACAGAACCAGGATATTTAACAGAGCGTTGGCCTTTCTAGTTTGAAGAGTCCTGGCCTTTGAAGTATGCTTTTACACACCAGCATCTTATCTGTCCCTTTGAACATTTCACTTGGCCCTTCCTGGAAATTCTGCAATTCTATGTAGAAAAACTACACTCAATATTCTAGTTCTGTGGCTTTCTAGAAAAGTAAGGGAATATTTTCTGTTTCAATTTCAATATCCTCTACCTAATGATTCCTACTGGACTGAGCATGACCTCTGGGCTGGTGTATTCAAGAGAAATTACAAGTCTCCTGGGTTGCGCCACATGTGAGGATTTACAAAATTGATGCCCCATAAATTCACTAGTTCACAGTTGCCTAGGCTGACGCTAGTCTGTATGTATGCCTGTGGATGTGTGTGTGCATGCATGTGTGTGTCATAAGAACACACAGCCACGGCCTTGAACTTTCTCATTCATAGTCATTCTTGTCATTTGCAGTCTTAATTATTTTACCATGTACTTCCTCCTACAGATCATTATAAAACTATGAGAGATCTCGATTTTCCACATGACTCCAAATCCATATGATTTCCAGGGAGCCCCGTAGGTTCTGCATTTCCCGAGAGATGTGCTCGTTCTTTGTTTCTTGTGTCTAAGTCAGTTTTCATGGATGACAAAGTATCCATTAGCTTCTACCAGGCAGTACTCCTTATTTATAAGATAATAACCACAGCTTGGCCATTTCCAGACAAACAGTAAAAGGAACATGAAGTGGTCCCACAGAGACAGGGACTAAAAGGCAGACAGAGTATCAAAGAGCCCAGAGACACCAAGTGCAGAGACCAAATACTGCTAAACACAAGTTGGACAGGGCTCTGAATGTTTGCCTGGTTCAGCTGAAACACTCTAAAAACCAGCTTGCTCAGGTTCTTAAGGTAAAGATCAAGTGTTCTGGCTAGTAAGCCAATTGCTGCTCAAGGTGGATGGATTATCATTGCAAACGGCCAATTCAAAGTTCTGGTCCCTACATTTTCCTGTTTGCATGTCCCATTCACTAGGCTCCCCAGTCCTGGTTTCCAGCCATGACCCCAAGATCAAGAGTCGCATGTTCTACTGACTAAGCCAGCCAGGTGCCCCACGAGACGATTGTCTTACCTTCACCAAATCACCTTATATGCAAAATAAAAGAGGGTTGGTTTAGAAGCTCTAAGAGAAAGGAGCTACTTTATTTTTATTTTTTAAGATTTTTTTTTTTTTTTTTTTTTTTAAGTAATCCCTATAGCCAACATGGGGCTGGAACTCACAACCCTGAGATCCAGAGTCACATGCTCTACCGACGGAGCCAGCCAGGTGCCCCAGAGCTACTTTAAATGAGTCTAAATTTAATTTCTTCTAAACCGCAAGTGGATGCACTGGTGATTTTTTTTCTCACAAGGCTTTCACTCCCAATGATTTGATTTAGCACCAGAGAGGGACATGGAGCATAAGAAAGGAACAGGGCCCAGTACAAGAGGAAGGAAATGGTTCAGATGGGAAAACTGTCACATTTAGAAGTGAGACTAAATCATGACCATCTTATAAGGATGGAAAAGTCTTGTGGATGACTCCTTTCTCTGGATCTATTCTCTCGCAAACCGTTTTTACTGATGCGTCAATGTTTTCACAGGGCCCAAGCGTCTTTGCCATCTTTCTTGGAACCAGAGCACCTGACTGCTCCTCGGCGAAGCCTC
The DNA here is from genome assembly GCF_003265705.2 of Callorhinus ursinus. Taxonomy (NCBI): domain Eukaryota; kingdom Metazoa; phylum Chordata; class Mammalia; order Carnivora; family Otariidae; genus Callorhinus; species Callorhinus ursinus. The sequence continues at coordinate 81,364,208 of NW_027397065.1, read as the reverse complement.
TGTAACAGGCTGGTCTGGCACCAAGAAAAGCTTCTCAAAAATTTACCCAACCAAGAGGCAGGGCAGTCAACCCTTCAAGCCACGAGCTTTGGCCAGTAGGCAACGTGATGGCAAAACAAACTCTCCCCCAGGGAAAAGAAAAACACTCATCTGGGATGTGAAGAAAGAAAAGACCACGGGCCGGGAACACGTGCTTGTATCGGATTCTCGGGAGCCTGGCTTTCCCAAGCCTACTGTCACGCGTTTCTGTGGGATACATTTTTTTTTTTTAAACTAAAAAATAGAAAATCAGTTTGGATGATTCTGTGGCATGGTATTTTCTAAATTCAAGTATTTCACTGGATAAAATGCTTCAATTCCTTTAGACACGGTCTCTCATTTTTCTGTTGTTTTTGCCAAATAGACAGATGGAAAGGATGTATCGTGTAAGAATCTAGGATTGGACACTGTGGGGTAGAAATGATGAATCAAAGCTTACGGCTTGTTTTTGGCTTTCTGTGGTGCATTTTGGCAGCCTGCGTTACATGTGTCAGAGGCTGTCTGACTCTGCATGGTACTGGCTGATGGGGGTGAAATTCTGCGTGTGACGCAAAGATACAGGGGAAGTAACGATGGAAAACTGTTAAACATGAGTGAGAATGAGTGAAATGCAAAGATGAAAATAAGAACAGCAAGACGACGGCAATGAAAGAAAAAACAGAGCCCACATGATGTAGGAAAGCACATCGATCTTTCTGAACTGCCACGAGATGGAATGCATTTGTAGTGATGAACAAAACCTCCTCTCCGTTATCCGTTCTACCGTCACCAGAGAGTGTCCAGTCAGCCTTCCTCTTCCTCTTCGACCCTTGCACTATTTATTCTATATAGAAATTGTCAAGAGGACACATTTGGCTTTAGAAAGCATGACACCTGCCCTCACTTTATTTGTTTAGATTCACAAGTGTGAAGAATCAAAGGGTTGCTTATTTCCTCAGGGTATTTTGTCTAGAGCCAAGGTCCTGGGTAGACGCCATGTCTCAAACATGGCTACCCAACCTGTCACACCAGCGTTCATCATAGATCAGGTTTACCTGGACCGAGGTGTCACCCACACTCCTATTGTAAAGAATAAACAGTGGTTATTTAAAAGTGGCTGTAAGAAGAGCAAGATTTAAAGAAACCAATAGCTAGGTACATTTTGTTACCTATTCAGTTAGTCGGCCATCATGGCTATGATTCATTATGCATTATGTGTCCTGATGACACTTGTAGGTTTTTTTCCCTCACCTACTTTATTTCACATGAGAGCCTGGGTTTTGCCCGTACTCCACATTTAAGTCATTACGCTCTCCAGCAGAACCATGAGCAAGAGAGAATTGGCCCCCCTCCATGTATCCCTCCTTGAGCCTTTTTTTTTTTTTAAAGGAGGCAGAAACAAAAAAAGGATCACATTCATGTAAACAGTTGCATCTAAGCTAAGTGGCTTCTCTATGACACCTAGTTTCACAGTTGCTCCTTCTCCAATGGGAATGGAGCGATTCTGCCCTGGCTTCTTTCATGAAGAAATAATAAGCCTCACTGAAATACTGTCATTCTGGTCTATGACTTGTTGAAATATGCACACAATGGACAGTTAGTGGAGGATCCATCAGCAAAGGCCTTAGCAAAGAACTTAGATTTAATTGCTTTTGCAGAGGTCCTTTCGAAAAAAGCTAATTTTTAAGAATCACGAAGTACCTTATTCTAAAGACAAACACGCTTACTGAGGTTTTAACATAGAGATGGAACGTAGTTTTACTACAAAACTCAACTCTGAATAGGGAATTACTGATGCGGACACCGGCAAGACACTTGTCTGTTGCAGATGAGCACTGTGGGCCAGTGTCCTTGACAGAACTCCTCTAGTTCTGGAAAATGATTCCCTGGGGGTGGGGGGTTCATAGTTATCTTCAGAGAAATGAAATACCAAAACTTCATGTTATTCTGCTTTCTCTCCTTTGCATAACGTGTGACTAAACACTGAGGAGAGACATTCTGGCAGGAAACAGACGGATACACAAGTCCGTGCGTCCACATCTTAGATGGCACCATATTGCTGGCATGCCACCATGAAAGCCCAGAACGTGGGTCTGGACTCTCCCACGAAATAAGCTCTCCCGATGAGGCCCAGCACTTATACAAGCAGGTCCTCTCTGTGATAGAAGCTATTCTAAGGTTACAATGTGATTCTTGATCACCTTCATTCTAGTATGCTTATTTCTGCCATAGAGAGAGCCACTGTCCATGCAAACTCTCATTAACTTCCTGCAACTGGGTTAAAATAAACTAAGCCGAATCTCCAAAAAACCTTGCAACTCAGTAGAGAACATCCCTGGGAGATACGTGCCCACATATTCTGCTCCAAGCAATGTGGTATAAATTGAGAACACCCCACTCCTATGGAAACAGCTAAGACTAGGGAGATCCAGTATTTTGGGAATAAGCTTTCTGTAAAGTTTTAGGCCAGTTTTTACATTTTGGTTGTAAATATGATAAAATGTCTACATGTTGTACTAGTAATATGCAACCAACTTTGTAAATAAGAATGAACTTCAATTCTAACCATACATTTTACATGAGCCTGCTTGAAGTAGTGTTTCTTTAGTTGGGATGAAATAAGAATTTACTATGTATCATTATAAAAGAAAATTGTCCTAAAGTTTAACACATGGGCTTTCTATGCAACTTGGGGATTGTTTTGTTAAAGAAGAAAGTTATTCTGACACTGGTTAATACAGTAAGGAAGACTTTACTCAGGACTATTGCAATAGGGGATCAACACTATCGCAATGGGGATAGAGAGAGCAAGTTCAACTCTGAATACAGGAAGGACGAGTGGAGCTTTACAGCCAATGAGCAGAGTGAGGGGGTCTGTGGATAACATCAAGGGTGGGGAGATTCTTGCTAAAGGCAGGGCAGGCACTTACCCACACCAAGGGTGGGGAACGAGGAGAGTGATAGATTTCCAGGGCGATCAGATATCAAGGGTGGGGGATTCTCTCTAAACTGACATAAGGGGATTCTTTGCTAAAGGCAGGTGAAGCAAGGACAGACATGGAAGGTCAGGGTCGAGGCCCAGGTTGAGAAAGAGGGCTAACTACAATTTGGTTAATGAGAGAATCTTTGTCAGCTTCTACCATACAAAAAATTTAAGTTATTAAACTTCAAAAGCATGTAAAGGCATTATGAGAGTCAACATCAAGAGGATAATAGATTTATGGGTTTGTAGAGACATTCCAGGTTAATTCTGAGCATATGCCTCTACTACGAATCCCTTGAGGATAATAATCCAGCAAAGCCTCCATCTCCAATCAACACTAATAAACTCCAAGGTCATAGCTTCTTTGGAATGAGGGCCATCTGGTTGGCAGCACCTCTTTTAATTGGCCACAAAGACAGAGCTTGTTATCACCTCCCTTAGAATTACAGTAACAGCTCTTATACTCTGAAAATGGAATGGCATAAAATAGCCCATAATGTAGAGGAAGCACCGAGGGTGGAAAATCACCACACATAAAGACTCTGTGACTGGTTCCGGTTATGAGTTAACACTAATCGTTTCTGGTAATTAGGGCTTATAGTTGCTATAAGTGAGGTCTTTCAAGCATTTGGAATGGCATTAATGTGTCATTCTCCCACTGACCGTACCAAGCGAAAACATACGCATTCATTAAGCAGAAATTCCACATTTTTTAGGGGGGGAGAAGCCCAACACAATAAAAACAACCGTTAGCTGAAAAGTAATGTGGTAACTAAAGAAAGCATTGAGACTATAACTGGAGTCTTTAATTCTTCCATATGGCATCGTGTAGCTATGGCAACAGCAGACCCAGATACATGTGTGCAAACAAGAATCCTTTAGGTTAAGGCTCTATGATGTTGAATTTTAATTTCCTTTAGGAAATGACTAACATTAGATCAGTGGGTCTTTTTTTTTTTTTTTTTTTTTCCATCAAAACAAAGTCAACTCTGCTATGGAGCAGCATTTGACCTGTACAAATAAACAATTCAGAAGTAAAGTTATATTTTCCAGAACTTCTTGTCAACATTTTCCTTTTCATGAACTGACATTTCATTTTCTCCAAATGAGCAGACATTTCTCATGATCTCTGCCTGCCTCCTACCCGAAGTGGCAATCAAACCATTAGCAGACTTACTGCGTGAAAACACCAGGCCCGGGCTCTCCAGTTAACAACTGTTGGCCGTATGTGGCTCCTGAGCATTTGGCACGTGGCCAGTCTGAACTGAGATGTAACATATGTGTAAAATACACACTGGATTTCAAAGATTTAGTGCAACAACAACAAAAAAAGAAGAAATCTCTCATTAATGATTTTATTTTGATTATATGTTGGAATGATAGCATTTTAGGTATAGTAGGTTAAGTAAAATATACAAAAATTATCTTCACCTATTTATATTTTTTACCTTTTAAATGAGGCTACTAGATAATTTTAAGTTGCGTATGTGGCTCCTATTACATTTGTGTTGGATGGTGCCGCATTAGACAGTTCTTTGGGGGAGGCTGTTTTTTCCTAGCCATCTGAACAGAATGAATATTTCACACTTCAGAAATAGCCCACCAGCAGAATCACATAATGACCCTACAATGGGCTCATCTGCTCTGCTACTGATTTAACTCTGTTATATAATCTTTCTACTGTATGTAAAAAGGTAGTGGCTTTCCATTTTTTTTTCATGACATACAGCATGTATTCATAAGCAATGCTAACCACAACAGTCAAAAGTCTGCTGATAAACAACAGAAATTTCATGACCACAAATCTGCAAATCCCAGAAACACATGAAAACCACTTTTGCCCTCTTCTTGTGCCTTAAGTACCTGCCATTAAATACCACTAATACTGTATTAATTTCAGGTTATCTGGGCTTGGTAATATTCAAGTACACTATTATGAAATTTTACAACACTAAATGAAACCAAACTTTCAACTGCACTTGTGATATTGACTATATTTGCTGTAAAGGGCAAAGTATGAACTTGAGAGATAAATGCAAACAGCCGCCTGGGTTGTCAGAAAGCTGAATCTGTACTGCTATTTTACACTTAAATTATAAGAAAATAACTTCGGTTGATTTATTTCATTGGTCCTAAATGCTTTGAACTGTGATTCATTCACGATCATTTGAATGAACGTCAGTGAGTCCATCTCTCAGAACATCAGGAATAACAAGAGCAATGACTACAAGTAAAAATAATTCAAAAAAGAAGAGAGGTGTTGTTTAAAAAGAATTTGCTGTGGAAGTGAACAGTTTCCAACGTTACATGGCAAGAAAGCAATCATAGCATGGAGTTGGAGTGGAAGATCCTCCTGCAAATAACTCAGGAACTAGAGGACCAAGAGAGGAAAAGTGAGCTATTTTCAAGCCAGCTAGAGATCAAAACTAACAAATGACTTTCAAGTTCATAGCCTCTGACGCACAAGAGGTCATTTCCACATTTAAACTTTCCTTTCTTCCTGTGCTGCCTTCGCCCAGATAAACAGGCAGCAGACAGAAACCCACTGAACAAGTAGGTGGTAGCTAGAATATCCTATACTGACGAAGAGACTGCAGAATCTCCAGGCAGCCTTGACTGAAGGAAAACACATCTTGGTTACTAGGCTGAGATGATCTATTTTCAGCAGCAGAACCATCCTTCCTTAAAAGAGGGGGAAAAATGGGTTCTGATGAAATAGAAATAGGAAAAAATTAAAAAGTGATGGGAAATTGACTTCCCCCTCCCCAGATTTCTTATTGGGGTGGGGAGAGAATTAGAGCCAGGTAGACTTAGCCTGAAGATGGTTTGCTGTTCAGCAATCCAAACCCAAAGTGGACTAGAAGCCCTGAGGGGTGATTTGTCCAAGAGTGCCGATATTAAAAAGTGGTTTCTTATTAATGTTAAAACTGGACTGCATTTGAGTTGGGAAGGGAATGAGAATGTGTGTCCATGGCCGTGCAATCTAAAACACAACCCCATGTGCCATAGAACCAAAAATACCCTTGATATTAGCTCATTGGATGAGGACAACTGTGGTATGTTGTTCATTATAAAAATAAGCAGTCATTTCCAAACCACGCCAGCTAATAAACACAATGAAGGTCATGTAATCAACTGATATGAGAGACTGCTGATACTCTTGGACGCTGATATGTTACAAAAGGGTCCCCCAGAATGAGGTCCCAAGTCCTAAGTCCCTACTAAATCACCAGTATTACAGCCTGAGAAGGTGGCCTTGGATACTTTCATTTTCTGCCTAGCCCCTCATTCGAGCCTAGCCTGTGCATTCAACTCTGTGACCCATGGCTGTGGTTCCACACCCCACGGTGGGGAGCAGTGTCATTCTCAACTCAATGAAAATGACTTTGAAGAACAAATGTGATCAGGAACGTTCTCATTTTGCACAGTGGAAAATGCTTTGAGATCTAGAGATGAAAAGCGTAGGAATATCACCTGTTAGCAATGGACTGATTGATGGTGAGCCTAATGTCTTATGTTTTTATAAAACCCAAACAAGGCAGCAATGAAAAAAAATAAACAAACAAACAACACAAACGAACAACCCTAATAACCAGAGAGCCAAATATTCAGGAGTAGGTGCTTTCCTCATGTGACTGCCATACTGAGTCTTTTCAAAAGGCAGATGAGGCCACGAGCGACTGGGCAAACACCCAACTGTCTTGTAGCTTGGCCAAAAATGTTGAAGTAGATACGCCGGCGTAGAGACATTCTAATTACTCAGCTATTCCGTGGCCTATCAAAACCCTTTGTACTATGACACATCTGCCGCTTCCATCTGACATCTGTTTAAATCTCAACTTTTCGGTGCTTTTACAAACATATCTTAGTCCCACAGAGAAAACTGAAATCCATGGAATTGATAAAAATGGCTGGGAGCTGACTCATTTACACTGGTCAGGCAGGATCTCTTAAGGAAACAAGCACCTCACTCAAAAATCGTTCTGTACACTGTCAACCCACAAGGGCTCACAGAATTGTGATTTTATCTTTTTTTCTCTATGATGCTGTACTCAAAAGATTAAAGCACACCAGTGACATCAGGTTGCTTAACCTCTACGATTAAAATATTAACTGCAGATCCAATAAATAAGGGACCTGACTGATTTTTTGAAAAATATCTGAACGGATATCAGATGTTAAGATGCTAAAGCTGCTTTTCCAGACTAATGCAATGCACGCCTGGTTAACCTGATAATAAACACAGCATGTTTAGCTAAGCAAATAAAGTAAACCAAAGGATAAAGTACACACCGATGTGTGTTTTTCCATGCCCATGTGCATTACTTTTTCTTGACAAACCACTCAGATCATGACAAATTAATGGATGCTCTATCAGGTAGAGTGGATTAAGTCTGTTTGGCTGTGTGTCTGGATTTGGTCTCCTTAAGTAAAAAACAAGAGTTGACGACTATAAATTCACTCTTTATCAAATTTTGTCCCACTATGGATTAAAGGGCTATAGGAAAAGACAAACCAGCAATTTTGTTGATCTCTGTTAATCTTGTGATTCTTCATCAATTCATATATATATTTTTTCATTTGGATTAAGAGCTTCTCTGAAATCAGTTTATTCCCCCATTGAATGTGGACAATTCTGGTACCTACCGCCTAAGGGCTATGGTGGGGATTAAATAAAGTAATTTCATCTTATTAATTAAGATGAAATAAGTACATAAAGTGCTTAGTATTTTGGTATACAGTAAATGCTCCATAGGTGTTAGCTTTTATTACTGTCTTATTCAAAAATGAGTAAAAGCTGAAGTTTTGTGTGAACATTAGAATTTTTGAGTGTTGCTCATCAAGAGAGATTTCCGCATTATTAAAAATTTTTTTTTAATTTTTAATTTTTTAATTAATATGTTATGTATTATTTGTTTCCGGGGTACAGGTCTATGGTTCATCTTACAGTCTTACACAATTCACAGTGCTCACCATAGCACATACCGATGTCCATCACCCAGCCACCCCAACCCTCCCACCCCCCTCCACTCCAGCGATTATTAAAACATGTTTATGTTTCATGGGAAAACTATACACCAAAAGTCAAACCAAAGCCAGAATCATCCATTTGCTATTGGTTTATCCATCTTCAGACCAATACCCGTGTTCTTCTCCACTTCCTGGGCACACAGTTAAACTACATTTCCCAGTTTCCTCTGCAAGGTAGGTGGGACCATGTGACCAATTCTGGCCAATGAAATGTGAGAGAATTACTGTGTAACGAAGCCAATGTAATGTGGGAGAAGGTCTGGTTCCTAAGAACTCCTGAGCAAACAAACCTTCTCTTCCCTTTCCCGCCATCTGAATGCTGAAAATCAGTGAAACACTCAGAGGCCCTAGCATACGGTGGAACTACTATATACAAGGAACCTAGATTCCTGCATCTGCATGGAGCAGAGCTACCTCATTGACATGGTCTGTGGCACAAACAAGAAACTTTTACTGAGCTAAGTGACTGAGATGTCAGCATTGTTTGCTCGGGCAGTGAGCAGACCCTAATCCGTGCTTTTTCCTTCCTGTGGACATGACTCTAACACATTTTAGTAACAATAATAGCTAATATTTTTACCTTGTGCCAAACAGTATTCTAAATGCTTTACATCGAGTAAATACTTTACATATAGTAGCTCTTTAAATTCTCTCAACAACCCTATGATCCAGGTCCTTTTTTCATGTAAGGAAAGTGGAAGGACAGCCAAGATAAGTTGGCGAACTGGTGCAAAATGGCGGTCTAGTTGTAGAGTCGGTATTCTCAACCACTAGTCTGCACTGCCTTTTCAATATAAATGCAGCATATCACACATACGCCTTTGGAATTATTCACCTGCATGTTATTTATGTAGGATCCATCCAGGCACAGTTGAGAAAAAAGCTGGTTGTCAAAAAAGGCCCTCTCAGCTCCCTTTGGTAGCTCATCCCACTTCCCAGGCCTCCCAATTCAAGGATCCTATCCGCACAGTCTATGCATTCTCTGACCACTGTTTTAATTCTCCTTATATCAGAACTTCTCTGGTTCCAGGACTTACTTTTCTTGGGATCTTCCTCACTGAGAGTTGGTCATTTGGCAAGTTGATGCATTACATCATGGTTCTCCTCCCCTCAGATTATCTTTTTATTGTAACGGAGATTTGAACAGAGGCCTTCAAGAGACAATGCTATAATCTGAAATGGTCATTTGATTGCTGACAGTTTCCAAACCTGTCCAGGTAGGTGAAGGACCCATATTTGTTTGGATAAAGAGCAGTACTCTGCAAACTTCAGATCATAGCCCGTGGGGCCATTCTAGCAAGGGATAACTACAGACAAACTACAAAACGTGTCCCCTTGTTTCTAGGCATGTCTACAACACCTTCCTTTAAGAACTGCTATCTATTTTATGCCAATTAGAGAAAGCAATCATGGTAACCTTACCACACAATTAGACATAAAGCTGTCCATGACAGGATGGCTTGGATACCACTCATGGATATCTTATCATGAAAAACAAGCTTGTCTTTACTCTAATGCAGTTCTTCGGGCCATAGCATAAAATGAAACCCATCAATAATGTGCCCTCTCATAAGGATCTCATTATAGGGAAATTTACTTGTGAAATTATTTCATAGCTCAAACTCTAGCCATGCTATAGGAAAATATCAGTTTATCAAAATAAGGTGCATCCCCTGCACTGTATCCAAATCAGAGGTAAAAGACCAAGCTAGCAAATGACTTTGCCCAAGTCAAATGTACCTACATTTAAGGTCTGAATTACTCAAGGGAATTCCCTGTAGGACAATCATTCAGAAGAAACAATATCAAAGCATGGTCCTCTACTACAGTTTTAGTTAATTGATGACTCTTATTGTATATTATAAAGAAGAGAAATAACAGAATCTAGAAGAACTTATTTAGTATCAGGCTCTGTACTGAGCACCAACACATGTTTTCTCTAGTCAAACATTCACTATGACCCTATGAAAAATGTTTTATTCTCAGCCCTTTACCGAGGAGAAGGCAGGCTGGGTGGAGTTGAGTGAGTTAACTACATCCTTCGTAAGTGGCAAAGCCAGTACTTGAATGCAGGTTAATTCTTCAGTATTTTATTTTATTTTTTTAGAGAGGGAGATATGGCAGGGACGGGGGGGGGGGGGGGGGGGGGGGGAGGGAGAGAATCTTAAGCAGGCCCTGCAGGGCTCCATCTCATGACCCTGAGATCATGACCTGAGCCGAAATCAAGAGTCAGACGCTTAACTGACTGAGCCACCCAGGCGCCCCAATTCTTCCAGTATTTTTAACTACCACTATGATACTATGTAAAACCAGAAATGCTTATTTTGATATATAGCTGCCTGAGGTTCTTCTGTTCTCCTTCCTCGATCTTGGCGGTCAGATTTCTAGAAATAACTTAAATAATCAAAAGTGAAACATACTACAGAGTTAGAATTCAGCTTCTAGTGAAAAATGTCAAAGTTCTGCAAATAATACTGCCTTCTCTCTGAGACATGGGAGAAAAGTGTCAAATCTCTACTTTATAAATAAACTACCGAATGCTTAGGAAGAATGTATTTGGGCATGTTGCCTGTTCTTGTGCAGCAAATCAGCAGGAATGCCTGACACACGATCTAGAATCCACTTCTGCCAGGCTAGTGCTGGGTAACCATTACACATCGTGCGTGTCTCACGAATCAGTCAGTCTTTGAAAAAAACCGCCTCGCAAAATCAAATCACACAGAAAGAGTTATTGCACATTTCCCGTGTTTTAGGCAGAGATCTGAGACAAATGGAAGCTGTTTTCCCGTCCTCAGGATATATAAAAGAGGTCGTCCTGAGGTAAGTACCGTGTCTTCATCGAAGTTCATGAATTCACTCCTAATTGAATAATAACTTCAAGAAAATATCAACTTCGCCTCTAAAATGATCCTTCCCGATCTTAGCACCATGTTATATAAAGCAGAAAATTATGAATGCTTCATTCCCGGTCCTGGTTTTGCAATACCTGGAAAAGGCACCTGTCTATTCTTTATCTGTAGGATGGATGCAAGGATGAATTAATGTGAGGAAAGTACTGTGTTTTAGGTTGAAAAACACCTCATTATAGGCCCCATTAAATCACCCTGACAGACTAAATACATCCTTTAAGGGTAACTACTAAGCATGTTCTTAAAAATGGGTATAGGAAGCGGAATCATGAGGCAGGAGTTTTCTGTATTTGAGGCTGCCCTTCCAAACCTTCGAAACCTTTTGTGCCTGGGGTTGGTTGGGCGATTGTGTTTCCCTCACACGGTGCCGTATCACACTGAGGACACATCCTTTGCAGCTAGCCCCCAGTGCTGGCACTGCCCCTGGCCTGGTCACACACACCCATCCAGGCCAGAATAACCGGAGGTGGGGACCACATGAATAGGAGGGTGAGGAACGCACAGCCCCCATGCTGAGTGAAGAGGCCAAGTCAAACATGCCATGGGGCCAATGGGGAAGGAAGTGGCCGGAACGATATTCCCTGATGGCTCGGGACATTTAAATGTTGTGGGTTGGGGAGTGTGAGTGTGTGTGTCTGGGGGGGTGCAGGGGGGCGTATACAACCTTGGGGATAAAAAAGCAAAGTTGCTAAACCTAAAAATAATTTGGTCCTAATGGACAGATCACAACAACAGCAAATGCAAACACGGCAGCAAAGGGCTATCGAAGATCCCAGGGTTGTACGTCTGTTCAAAGGTATTCACAGAATACCTTCAGCTGGCCCTGCCTATGAAGCCGTGCATTTGGTTTGCCATTTCACCCCCCATGTAGCCTGGCCCTTGGCGCCGGGAAGGCACCAGCCGTCCCGGTGTGCCTGGGACCCACCTGGGTTAGCACTCCAAGTCCCAGATCCCCAGAAACCCTGCAGTCGTGGGCAAACTGGGTCGGTTGGCTACTCTATAGGTCTCTCATGTGGGATATTTTTTCTGCCTTAATGGAGAGGCGGTTCCATTTGTTCTTTCTTTTTTTTTCTTTTTCTTTTAAAGGACAACACTTTTAGGGGACGTAACTGTTTTCTGATCAGTAGAATACTGAAACTGTAATTTTGAAGGTTCCAAATGCTGCACCACACGTAAAGTGACAAATCCATACATGTAAAACTGTTCTTAAAGTCATATAAGGCGACCTCTTGTGCATTTTTTTTCCACATTAAGGTACACTATTTAAAAGTATTATTGATGGTACATTTAAAAGCAGTATTCTTTCAACTCAAATCTGCACAAAGCTTTATAAGCTGTGGTTTGAGAGAACTCCTCCTATGGACTGTTAGCCCTGGGAAGCCACTGAGCCAGGCTGTGGCCACCCATGTGGCTCTGAGCCCCTGGGGGGAGGATGAGGCAGACACCAACAGAACTCATGGCTAAGCCCCACTCTGCAGTCTCCCCTTACCAATACCTGACCCCACCCCTTCTCCATTCTCCTTCATGAAATGCCAACTTCTTGTTTCACTTGCTCTCTGGAGGGACAGGAAAACACCCAAGGACCAATCAGACTCAAGCAGAGTGGCACGCAAGGAAGGACCACAACTTCTTCCATCTAGCATACCACAGCTTGGTCCATCTGGCAGCGAAACACCTGGAATGCTTCACCAGGAGTTTGCCTCTCCAGGGTCCCGCTGTGATCCCAGGCTGCCTGCCTGATGGTGTTCTCTCACTCAACTTACTGCTTCGGGATTCTGGACACACAGTGTGAGGCTACCTGGGTTTTCTCATTGGTTATCTGCTGATTTTGAAGTCATAGAACCCTATTTCTTTCCATGGGTGTTTCTAGATGCCAAGCATTTGTCGGGGGGAGGTTGGGAGGGGTACAAGGACAGTTCCCGCTGGACAGTTCTTGGCTGGGCTACACGCATGGCTTTCACTAGTGGGGCTGTGATGCCCAACCCAGAAACCTCAGAGAGGCAGGGGGCTCCAGAAGGAAGGGTGTGGAAACTATCTATGTTCCCACTAGCTATTTTCATCATTATTATTTTGGCCACTCTTAATTAAGTCACTAAATGTCTCATTAAAAAAAAAAAGACTTTTCTTGCTTGTCACATCTCCTCACTTTGCTATATATAGTTCAGCTCATTTACTACTGGCTCAAGGCACTAGGATGGTATATGCTAAGATGTGCCTCGAAGACATTTCTAGGATCCCCTTTTCCCATGCAGAATGCTGCCACAATATTTACAGCCATGATTCCCATGTGCAAAGGGGTCCGCGTTCAAATGCCTGCATACCATCCTCCTCCGAGAAATCCTACACTATAGGAAACCATCCTTATTGTCGTCAACCCAACATTGCCCAAATGTACTTGATCACATGGTCCAACCTGCACCTAAGCCCTATTATCCTACAGCAGATTTTGGGAAACTTGCTCAACTAAGGTATTCACAGAATTGAAAACAGTCTCTTTTCCTCAACTAGACTATGAATCTTGCTAATTGAGGAAAAGTGGTTAGCAAACCATGGACTATTTCCCACAGATTAATCTTTTTCATCAACAAGTTAAATTCTGAAGAAAGATAAGGAGGAGGGATAACACCTTTAAGGAACAAAGCTTAATCATTTATAAAAGATATTTTGCTTTTAAAACCTACCCTAAATTTTGAGGGGGGGGGGAAATCCTTGCTCAGCAAAGCATCCAATTCTCTACCAGAATTTTCCAACAGCTCATAATACCAACAGGAGGGCCCAGCTCTACTCCGCATTACAGTGAAAATTCCTGGCAGCTCCCTTCCAAGAAAAGCAAGTTTTAGGTCAAGAACCTCCAAATATTGATATTTTCTGGTCTGACATTCATACTAAGAAATCAGTCTTTAAGCAGTTACCTTTCCAAAAGAGAACATAATAAAGAAACTAAAAATGTAACAAAAATGACTTAAAAGTTACTAAAAGGTTGCTGCCACAGACATAAATTTATTGTCTCAGTGGAAATTCTGACAGTTTTCCATGTGTAAATAAGTATTATTTCCACTATTGTGCTTTGTTATAAGGTCCCCAAAATAGTTGCAATGAGGGAAAAAAAATTTCTAGGTCATAAATAAGCATATCCTTTCCAAAAAATTTCAATAACAAAGTCAACTATCAAATTGCTAGTTCATGGCTCTAGGGGTAGTTACACACAGAGGGAAAAGTCAAAATAAACAGATTATAGTAAGTGAATAAGCAGATTTGTGGAAGCGTTCGAGTCATCTAGAAAACACACTATGAGAATTAAAAACAAATTCTAATAGATTTATTTAAAACTGGTGCAAGAGGCGTTGGACTCTTGATCTCAACTCAGGTCTTGATCTCAGGGTTGTGAGTTCAAGCCCTGCCTACTTAAAAACAAAAAACAAAAAACATGGGTTCAAGAGGAGTTGGAGGTGGTAAAACTGCAACAGAGGTTAAAGTGAATTTTAATTACTTTTCCTGCTTTAGGTTCCTAGCTTTAAAATGGAGATAAGGATCTATGTTCCACTGGGAGAGCAATGAAAAATTTGGAAAGAATATGACTATCGAGATACTGGAAATACACCAACACCCACTAACCTTTCTGCAAGGAGAAATTTCACTAGTTAAGATTACTTCCAATCTACCTTCCAATTGACAAAATATATCTCGCTACAGTGGAATGGCTAAGTAGCCAGAGACAATTTTTGGGTGCTTAATGCTTCCCACCTTGATGCAGTCACACTACTGCTTTGGTGGGCCCCTACCCTGGCCAACCTGATACGGAGGCTCCAGCAACCTGCACTCTTATTCCTGGGTCTCTGATGGATGGGCAGGGCAGCAGGCAGAAAGTCCCTGAGGTCAGTGGCCTTCCTTTCACTCATGTTAAGGCTCATGATAGACTGTATCTTCAAATGTCCTAGAGGCAGGTAAATAGTCATTCCCTTCTTAAATCACAGCGTAGCCATATATGTTGGAAGTTCTACCAGAGAAGAACTGGTTTGACACGCTCATTAAGAATGAGGTCTCTTTCTTGATATTCTGACACCCTGGGCTCTCTAAATTAGCTCAGGTCTTGAAAAGGGTTTATTTGAGGACAGAGGTGTTAGCTCTTCATGCTAATAGGTAACAGTTAAAACCAAGCTCTTACCTACTAAACTTAGACAGCTTGTTGAGCTGTTAGAAATGCCAATCTTTTTTTTTTTTTTTCTTTCAGTGAGGGAAAGAATGGGTTTGGGGAAGCAGAGGGAGAGGGAGAATCTTAAGCAGGCTCCACGCCCAGTGTGGAGCCCGACACGCAGCTTGATCTCACCACCCTGAGACCATGACCTGAGCCAAAATCAAGAGTTGGATGCTTAAGTGACTGAGTCACCCAGGTGCCCCAGAAATGCCAGTCTTTGTAACACCTGCAGCAAGGGAGGCTGAAGCAAGATTCTTGCTTGCTTTTTCCCAGGCCTGATGTATACATGGTCCCAGGACTGAGCCCTAGGGCTACAGGAGTAAGAGAGGGTGAGGATTACATTACATTAAGGGTCAGGATTGAAAAGCTGCTGCACAAGCTTAAAAGAAAATAGTGATCTTTCCCAGAGTCTTTTCAAAGCAGCCCAGATAGTACCCTTTGTGGACTGGCCTGTGTTGGGCCTGAGGGGGGCAAGCCCAACTGACCTGAGGCCCTGCCCAGCTCATCAAATATTAGGCAAGAAGGAAACGACCCGGTGCATATTTATACGTGCTGGTGGGTCATTCCCTCGTCCATGTAACAGGAGTATTTTTGTGTGAAGGAGCTATTAGGGGCTCTGCAGTCCTCCAGCAATGCTCTAGCTTCTCTTTCCCACATCAAAACTCTTTTCAGTAACACACCTCCTAAGAGTTGGCAGCAGGAAGGAATGAGGAGACCAGCCAGCACCGGCGTGGGCCTTCTGTGGCGCTCACGCTGACATGCGTTCCGTCCAGACCCGACCTGGCCTAAGTTCAGAACGTGGCTCCCCTTCCACAAAACTCACAAGCATCTCATAAGCAACTCTAAAGTGATTTTATATAAAATTTTAAAGTACGAAGCAAAAAGGCCTGATGTCGTGGCAAAGGACGCGAGCTCTCCCGTTGGCCTGTCGGCGCTGCTATCTGTCCCTGGACAAGCTAGCTGCCACCTGCAGCTTCAGTTTCCCCATCTGTAAAGATGACAGGCGCCGTCTCAGAGGGCAGAGCGTCCATTTAAAATGCTGAGTCTATGCACAGTCCAGAGGAGGAGGCCCTCCATACGCTGCGATGACTACTGCTGTTACCACTGCTAATTACAGTGAAGACAGGCGAGCTCGGCGGACGGAGGAAAAAGGACTCCGCTGAGGGAAAACCCAGTTTTACTGCTGACTTACTAGGGGATTTCTCGAGATTCTTAAAAAATGTGAAGGTCTATCGTATGGTCTTGGGCAAGTCACTTACCCACCCTGTGTCTTCGTGTCCTCATTTGGAGAAAGAGAATCGTAACAGGAGCTGCTTCATAGTGATATTTAGCAGATTAATGAGTTAATATCCATAAAGGATTTAGAGCAGTTACTGGGAACAGAGTCAGGACTAGATAACTTGTTTGTTGTTTTACCATCGTTAAGACAAAGAAAAACACTGTTCTCAAGTCAGCCAGTGGAGGAAAGAAAAGCCTATTTACTTCACTAACATTAATGAATCAAATAGTGTTTTTTTTTTTAAGATTTTATTTATTTATCTGACAGAGAGAGACACAGCGAGAGGGAGCACAAGCAGGGGGGGAGGGAGAGGGAGCAGCAGACTCCCCCGCGGAGCAGGGAGCCCAACGCGGGGCTCGATCCCAGGACCCTGGGATCATGACCTGAGCCGAAGGCAGACGCTTAACGACTGAGCCACCCAGGCGCCCCTCAAATAGTGTTAATCATTACTTTTGCTGCTAGTATAGCTAATTTCAATTTTTATGGTGATCTCTTTACAATAGGTTTTTAAAAACCATATATATAATTCTATATTTGTACAGAGTTGGTTAATCCGATGTATTTTACATTCTGTCAAGACTAAGAGACTCATGTTAAAAGAGACGAATGTGCACCTCTGGTTAATCATTAGAGTAACTTGGGCAAGTCTGTGCCATTATAAAGGGAGCCTGAGAAAAGCCTGACAGTCTGGGGTCATGGTCAGCTCAGCACAGGCTGAGATGCTTCTCAAGTCCAAGGCCACTGACTTTGAAAACCAATTTTACAATAAGGCTCTTGATCCTTTGGATGGCTTGGTGTGTTGGTGATAAAAACCCGCAGGAGTCTGCACTCTCCCCTAACAGGTATCTCCTGCTGCTTACCATCATTTAATTTCAAGCCTTCGGAAGATCCAGAAACACCCATACAGTGTTACTATGAATTTTTGGCTCGTGAGATTCTGGCAGATGCTCCTGCTGGCTGTGAATTACTTTTCCTGTTTGTCTTTCTGCTTATCCAGTCACCCTCTTTGTCTCCTGCCAGAATCACACTCGGGGGGCAATTCTGTCCATTTCCAGACAGCCCGGAGCACCTTCCCTGGTGCAGGCGGGAGCTGCAGTCCCGGGAGGGCCCTCCCCTGCCTGAGGCCACAGGAGAGGAGACAGAGGGGGATAGGCTCCAGCACAAACAACTGGTCCCTGAGGGGCTGTCTGCTTAATTCCAATGGGATTATGTTACTTGGCAGATGGTACCATGCACACTTTCTGATAAAGGACAGTTTAGAAACAGTTTATTTTTCCAATAAATCACTTAACGAACATAACAAAACACTCCACAGTGTGAATTTCCCTGCCAGTGTATACAAACTGCAGGTGTGCCCAGGCGAAAACCCAGCCAGACCCTTCCCGGCCCCTAAGGTGCGCTCAGATGTTGGCCACAGAACAGGATCGCTACCCACGTCAAGACAAAGAACACCAAAGGCCTGAGCGCCGGGGACGCGGGTGTTTGTAAACAACAGGAGAATCTCTTTGAGCAACAACTAATCATAAACATCTGCACAAAGATCCTTCAAGCGATTTTGACCTAGCTATCCAAATATATCTTCACTTAGCTTTTTTGAGGAAATTGAGCCTAGTGCCCTGTTCATTTAACAGAGGGGGGAGAGGTCCTGAAAGTAAAGTGTGAGAGGTATCAGTGGGTTGCCATAGCAACTGCAGCACGCACATTCTCTGCTTTCTTAGATTTCAACCTAAGGGCTCAACTGGGAAAGGTACCGACTTTTCATTTCTGGAAAAGGAAAGATTATGCTCTTTCCTTCTAATCCTTAACAGAGAGAGTAGTGAGGGCAGGTAAAAAGGATGCTAACACAGATGAGTTGAAACTTCTTAACTTGGGGCACCTGGGTGGCTCAGTCGGTTAAGCGTCTGCCTTTGGCTCAGGTTATGATTCCAGGGTCCTGGGATCGAGTTCCGCATCGGGCTCCCTGCTCGGGGGCAAGGTGGGGGGGAGGTCTGCTTCTCCCTCTTCCTCTGCTGCTCCCCCTGCTTGTGCTCTCGCTCTCTCTCTCTCTCTCTCAAATAAATAAATAAATAAAAATCTTTATAAAAAAATAAAGGCTTTTTAAAAAAAAAAAACTTCTTAACTTGAATACGCGTGCACACACACACACCACACAGTTGCGGCTTGTTGTCTGACTGGGTCCTCCTAAAGCACAGTATACCAGCATATTCTGTAGCCTGAATTCTTCGAATTGTCTCAGTCAAGACCAAAAACCAGAGAGATTCCTTTTTTTTTTAATCTTTAGCATAAAAAAGAGCTTTCGTTTGGTTCTGTTTTCAAGGCCGGGGAGATTTTGATCAGTCTCCAAACTCCTATTACCTTCAGACTGAAATCCAGACTAGAAAATGCCAAGCCTCAGATTTTCCTTTTCCTAGAAGAAGCGACAAGACGCTGGACAACAGAATGAACGCCCCAGTGGTGCTCACCATGCAGCATCTTGTTTTCAATATTCTAATTCTGCACCATAAAGAGGGCACTTTGTGCACATCGTGGCTGTCTGCGGGACCCAGTGTTTATTCTGCCCCGGGGAGGAATGTGAAGATGGGACATGTGCCATCAGAGGGAGGAACCCCTGCCTTGAGTGCCAAGCTCCATGTAACCAATCACAGACTGAACCAGAGAAAACGACCAATATCTGAGCTTTTCTGTGATCTAACATAATAATGTCCAGGCTGGCCTTTTCCAGGACAGCTAGCCACACCCCTCCACGAATGCCACCAAAACCTTCTGAGAATAAGCAAGAGAATAGATGAGAAGTTATTAAATGCTTTATTCTGGGGACTCTTGCCGTATCAGTGATGGGTGGTAACATTTTGCTTTCATCCCAACCACATTCTCTATAAACCGGTTTGCTCAAAAAGAGATTCCAACGCTCTCATTCTCACAAAGTGGAGCATCTGGCTAGCGTGAGGAATTCCCCCAACACTTTATGATAGTTTATTTTTTCCTCTTTCTGTATCCAAGATACACGGTTTAAAGATTTTTGAGAGGGAACATTATGTTACTCCAGCAGGGTGTATGTACCCACCGTTTTCTATTTTGTCCTAGGACAGAAACACATGGAGAAGGTTGTTTCTGCCATAATTTCCTAGGAAGGAGGTGAGAGTGAAACCAATCACAAACATCGGTTATTCTTCTCTGGATTCAGACCTCAGCCAAATTCTGATTTTTCTAACTGGGTTTTTACCATGCTAAATTTGGAATCTAATACTCTATTCATAAGGTAAATTGAGCTGTGCATTTTCTTGATTTGTGAGTTATTTTTTTTTGTTACGTATCATTTCTTCTTTTATTTTCCTTGTTAAAATTTTAAATCAAAAGAATTTTAAAAACGGCTTTATTGAGGCATATTCAACATGCATATTTAAAGTATTCAATTCGATGTTCTTTTTTTTTTTTTTTAAAGATTTAATTTATTTGACAGAGAGACACAGCGAGAGAGGGAACACAAGCAGGGGGAGTGGGAGAGGGAAAAGCAGGCTTCCTGCAGAGCAGAGAACCCAATGCGGGGCTCGATCCCAGGACCCTGGGATCATGACCTGAGCCGAAGGCAGACGCTTAACGACGGAGCCACCCAGGCACCCCTTCAATTCGATGTTCTGACGTATGTATACACCAGTGAAGATATCACCACACTCAAAACAAGGAATTCATCCAGCACCCCAAAAGTCTGCTCCTACTTCTTTTTCTTAATTGAGATGTAACTGACATGCAACATTGTACCAGTTTCAGGTGTACAACATGATGATTTGATGTATGTATATATTGTGAAATGATCACCACAATAAGCCTAGCTCACATCCATCAGGCACACATAGTTACAAATTCTTTTTCTTGTGATGAGAACTTCTAAGGTCTACCCTCTTACCAACTTTCAAGTATATGACACAGTATTTCTGACTCGAGTGTCACAGTTATTCTAATGGTTGCTTTAGTGGTCACGTTCAAGCAAAAGCAGATGCCAATGAATTTGCTGCCTAAGATGGTTTCTAGAAGAGACACAATTTGATTTAGTAAGTACTACATTTTCAAGCTTCCTTCAAAATTCTGATTTATCAGGTTAAAGAAGTTCCTATCGGCTTTCTAATGATGCCCAGACAGGCTCATCAGAGTCTGTCCCTCAGAAAAAGGTGTTCTGACACCTGAAGACAGCCAAGGTGTGGGGCGCCTGGCTGGCTTGGTAGGTGGAGGGTGCAACTCTTGATCTTGGGGTTGTGAGTTCGAGCCCCACATTGGGTGTAGAGATTACTTAAAAATAATATCTTTAAGAAAAAGAAAAGACAGCCAAGGTGCATCCTGAAAGGTGACTCCAAGGACCTCTATGACAATGGACCGTGAAAGCAAGACAGGCGAGGCTCCCAGAAAAAAGAACTCACAGCTGCTCCAAATTAGCATGCCTTTTGGTTTTATATAACTTGGCAGGCTAATACCTTAATCTTGAGTTTTTCTTCTTTACCCTCTAGCACGTATCGGGAACTTCCTTAAAAGTTTTACGGGAAAATGTATATGACAAACATGCTTAAGGATACCAGTTGTCAGTACTGGTTCTATATTCATTAGGTAGAGTGGGGTGAACAGAATGTTTGGAGGGACGAAGAACTAACATACAAAGTTTTGTAAAAGCCAAAACAAAACAAAACAAAGGAAAATAGCAGGCCTCTTCCATCTGGACAAACAAGGGATCCAAGGGAAAATAATTAAAGCATAAAATTATGTGGTATTTCTTTTTTAAATTTTATTTTTTAAGTTGGGGTAAAATATGCATAATATTCAATTTAGCATTTTAACGATTTTTGAAGTGTACAGCTCAGCGGCATTAAGCACACCCACACTGTGCTGCAACCATCACCACACTCTCCTTAGGAACCAGCTCGGACTCACTCTGTGTAAGACAGGGTGGGGGAACTAAAGTGAGCTGACCGTCCAGGCCTGCAGAGTATCAAAGCCTTTCATTTGCAGCATCCTGAGAAAACTCTGAGCTGAGTTTCTTGGGCTGGACTTGAAACACGTGGCAGAGGCAGGGAGTGTGGGTCTTCTGTCTAGGCCACATCTGGTGAGAAACACTCAAGTGTCTCCTCCGTTCACTCAGGGCTCATGAGCCACTACTGAGCAATCAGGTTACCACTGCATGGTGATTTCCCTCCCTTTCCTCTCTCAGCAATAATGCCCAGAGCAGAACGGTCTGGACACGCAAGGCAGAATACATGGAGATCCCAGGACAACACACCCGTTCTACAACCATCTCCTATATTCGCCACACTTTGTTCCACTGTGATTCCCTGCAGCACAGCAAAGAGCTTCAGGGTCTGCGGCATCTATATTGTGGCCAGAACACTGAGCGATCAGAACCTTTGTAGACACTGCTCCCTGGGTCTGGCAACTGCCTTCGCCTCAGGAGCAGAGACCCCATCCCCTGGGCTCTTCAGTTCCCCGACGGACGAGTCACTGTGGCTCTCAGTTTTCCGCAACACACTAGACTTCAAAGAATGAAAGCCCTTCCCAGCAACTATCGGGGGGGGTTGACCAAACAGGGACAAAAGAGCCCATCTGATAGCAGCAGAAGAGTCCACGGAGTGAGAGCAGACCAACAGGCCTTGGGCAGAAGACTGAGCCTGAGGAAGAAGCAGGCAGGAGGAAGCTCGGGAGGAAGGCGGGTGCTTCTCCTGCTGCTGGGCTCCAGGAGCCCTCCATCCCTTCCCCGACGTGTCCTGGCTCTTGGTCTCTCCATTGGGTAGAGGAGGACACAGGCCAGCACTGAAGGAGGACTAAGTAAAGAGAGACAGTGAGGATGACCCACCGAGTTAATGCAGTCCCCACTTCCAAATCTGACAGCCCAGGCAGCACCTGTCAGACACCGCAGGCACGCGTTTCACATGCTCAGGTAAGTACAACCACCGTCCGCTTTAGACACCTACATGTGACCTTTCATTTTTAAAAATTTTATTTATTTATATATTTACTTACTTACTTATTTAAGGTGGGGGAGGGCAGGGGGAGAGGGAGAAAGAGAATCTTTAGCAGGCTGCATGCCCCTGCGGAGCCAACGCGGGGCTCGATCTCAGGACCCTGAGATCATGACCTGAGCCGAAATCAAGAGTTGGGTGCTCAACCAATGGAGCCACCCACAGGCCCCTAAATGTGACCTTCTCTTAAGGGACCTGATCCTTTTCTCTTACTCCTCTGAACCCACAAAGCAGGGATGAAGGGGAAGAATAGAGTGTTCTGGCATCATCCGCACCGTTCTGTCCTGGAGCCAAGTCCACATTCACATCCCTCACAAGAGGGAACGAGTCTCTTGGCTGCAGAGCAGAGCAACTTTATTAGCTGGGCTGCAGGCTTTGTCTCTCTCTGCCTCGTGCCTTAGCTGCCCTGAATTTGGGTATTAACATAAAGGCCTTTTTCATTTGTTCATATTCCCACGGTTGGCCGTCTTGGGACGACTCTGATGTCATACGTTTCTCTCTATAGTCCATTCTTTCTTCATACCATAAGCAAACAGGCTCACTGGTTTCCTAAACACACGATTATGTCCCATGTGCCAAGCTGCACTGACCTTAACTTCTGGCCTCAGGTGGTTCTAGCTACAGGTGCACTATCCCAGGGCTTTCGCCAGACTTCTTGGCCACCAGCTCAACAGCAGGAGCAAACCTCAATTTAGATGAGGTCCTGCAGCCTGAAGACAGACAAGTCTGGTGCATTTCAAACGCCAGTCTTGCAAAATGAAGGGCTCTGCATGCAAGGCAGTGCATGCTCTCGGGGAGGTGGTGGGGGCGGGGGGCAGGAAACCAAATGACCCAGGGCACCGCGTGAGCCGAGCGCAGCAAAATCATGATTGGTGTGACTTCCATCCACGCTCGGAGGGGAAAGGAGGCACCTCAAATCAAATGCTTCTGCGGCCAGTAAGGAACACAAAGATCACAAAAGGGGAAAAGGGCAGTTGGCGATTTTGAAATCACATCTCCTCAGCTGCCACCGTTGAGTAAGCAAGTGCTGTGCATGAGGATGCCCTGAAGGGGGGTGCGGAAGGCGCCCTGTAATCCTGTGAGGGCGGCATGCTTTGGCAAAGAGAAGCAGCAAGTTCACAGGGCTGCTCAGTGAACAAAAAGGTTGTAATCAAGGAGGGTATATCAAGGGCTTCATCTATCCTCCCGGGAAGCACCTCTGTGCAGGGCCGATCCTATCGTTTCTGCCGGCCTTTGGCTCCGCACCGCACACCACCTGCTCAGGGCCGGCCCACTGCTCAGACTGCCCGCACGACTGGGCCCACCGCTCAGGCGGCCCGCATGGCTGGGACGGCAGTGAGAGTCTATTTGGTGCCTCTAGGTATGGACCCAGTCTTCCTGACAATCTTGACATAAAGAGAGGTTCTCCAACTCAATATGGGAGGACCCTATGCCTTCCAGTGACCACCGCTCATGATGAGACCCCATGGAAAACGACAGTCGAAAATTCAGTAAGGGTTTTAATTTCCTTTTCTAAGTTTTACATTCTGTTCAGTGAAGAAGAAAGACTTCGAGTGTTATTATTGCGCCATTCTGTGATAAAGCAGGAGTAATTACTAGGAAGGAAACGATATTATAAGGAGAGGTAAGTTATAAATTATTTTAATGATCTGTTTGCGGAGGGGGGGTGGGATAGTGGTTCATCTCCCTTGACTTTCCCCCTCATCCCCTCCCCCTCCCCACCAAAAATTCAAAAAGCAAGCAAATAAATAGAAATTCCTCAGAGGAGAGATAAAAGAAGAAAAATGCTTTTATGCCCAGGAGCTGTCCACCCCTGGAAAAAAACAACAGCACAGGCATAAAAAGGCTATTTTTACATTTTGGAAAACCACACAAGATGCAGACTATACGAGCCTAGAGTCCCTATAAGATTAATTGTACCGTACTCCCATCCAGTCTGGTTGCGAGCTTTAATTTCAAAGCCCCCACTACCAGCTTATGGCAAATCCATGCTCTACCTTCTAAGATTTTTTTCCGTTCTTCCTCTTTAAAACTGAATGCCATCCAATTAAAAAGAGAGAGAGAGAGAGAGAGAGAGAGAGAGAGAGAGAGAGAAACTGGCTTACTTCAAACAACCTATAAATATTTTATACTATGTTAAGGGAAACCTCAAATAACACAAAACTATCAAAATGTTGCCACAGTTATGTAATCAATGATTTAATAAGCTCAAAAGAGAAATAACTACAAACAAGTACACATCACAGCTCTGGGTTGAGGAGGACAGGGTTTTAATTTACAATACAGTGCTGTGTTTTAAAAACACAACACTCTCATTTCCACGCTTCCCCCTCTGGACTTACCCATCAAGCTCAGTTGCTAAGGAACTGGCATATACTAGAGATCGGATATCTTCTTTGTAAACTTGGTGCGGCAGGTATGTCCCAAGTGCATTTTCTTTTCCACCTTCTCATTTGGATTTTGGATAGGGAAAGCACTCTAGTTCTATTTTTAACCATATTCTCTCATTTTGTGTCCCGGGAAGTGATGTAACCCATTCAGAATCCCCAAAGCAAAGGACTTTCCCCTCCTACAATGTTGGCGATACATAGATAGTTTATAAAACTATTTATTGAAATAAATAAAACCATTTGCACAGGAAATTATTACAGGTTATCAGGCGATATATTTGATGGAGGGAGGGAAGATAGGCTTAATAGCAATATTGTTTGCTATTGGATTAATATTACTTCAGTGTTACTTTCTGCTCGGGTCCCATGCTGTGACATGTAATATAATATTGTCCCTGCTGTGACAGAATATGGAGCATTAAAAGCTTGTTGGTTTGGCTGCAGCCCATTCTCACCACAAAAAGTCCAGAGTGCATAATGCTCTTTACTAGGAGTCAACAGCTAACATGGTAAGCGCTTCTGGCCACGGTCGCTCTGCACATCGGGGTCTGTCCAGGCTCACCCCAACTGTAGTTGTGCAGGGTGACTCCTTTGCCCCAGATGGAGATGCATACTTGCCAATCAGACAAGACTGGCATCCTTTAAGAGACTGCTTTGATGGTCATCTGGATGTGTACCCCTACAGGGAAGCTTGTCTTGGGGAACTTTCAGGGCTAAAGGTGAGAGCCATTAACTAGGAGTGGCCTGCGGGGTGGGGGACTCCCCAGCATCCTTCCCCACCTGCTGGGTTAAGACCGCCTCCCTAGGCAGCACCCCGTAGTACTCAAATCACCCTGACTTCTTCCCTCAGGTGAAAACACCTCACACAAAAGGGCATGTTTTGGCGTGTTTCCTTTCACCAGAAAATGCTTCTCATCCCAAACACAAGAATAATTGTTTCTCAGGGTAGTCAGCCTCACTGGCATCTAGGCGAAGACCAGTCGGCGAACCCGAGTATCAAGTCCATGCCGCTGGTCACTCCCTCCCTGACGTGGGGCCAGCTTCGACATCTGCGAGGAGTGGCTTTCCCCTCCGGGTGGGGAAGGGAGGCCACTCTGGTCGCGCACACTCACGCGTCCTTCTGGTCCCGCTGCAGACCTGAGATGAGCTGAGCTCTTTGCCAGGCAGCACGCACAGGAACAAGTGCAGCCAACTCAGTCTGCCAGCCCTCCATGTAGAGGGACACACGTGCTCCAGCTGATAAAAGATGTGGGCCCTAGGCGCTGACCTTGAGCTCATCACCTGTGTTCTGTGGCTTATGGTTTCAAGCAAGGGGTCATTCACTTCATCCATTTACTTCACCCCAGCCCGTCTGAGGCTCCCCCTGTGCTGAGTGCTGTGGGAAAGGGAGCCCTGCCTCGGGGCTTTGCGGCAAGGTGGGGACACAGATGTGGCACCACCAAGATGCCAGGAGGCACGGGACGCAGGAGCCCCGGGGCCTCCAGGAAGGGTGGACTGCTGCCATGAATGAAAAGGCAAGAGACTCATCACTGCGGCCATCCAGGCAACCTAATCTGAAATTAATGAATGCTTGAAAGGGAAAAATTATCCCTAAAAAAAGACACCTGATTATGAAAAGGTGCTGAAAAGCAGAGGAAGCTCCAATGTCTGCCCAAAGGTACAGCCAATGAAAGCCCAGGGAGCCCACACTGAGGTTTTTTTTTTTTCTTAACCCGATGATTAGATTTTAAGAAAGTAATACTCGGCTGCATAGACAAGGAGGCGGGGCTACAGGGCACGCGGGGCAGTTCAGAGGCAGGCAGCGAGGCTGGGGTGAAAGCGGGCAGGTCATTTTGGCAAGGCGGAGCCCTATGATATGAATGTTGAGGGAAGAACAGAGCCATGCATGCAAGCCAGAACCCGCGGGACTGGGGTGGACCCTGCTGGTGACACTCAACTCTGCTAAGCTTGTGCCGGGACCCTAGCTCGTGCTGAAAGGCAGCACCCATGTTCACTAGACAGAGTGAGCCCTCAGACAGGGACTGGGGAGGAGGCTGAGGACACAGAATCCCCGGAGCAGAGGAGGCTGTCCCTGGGCTGTGCACGCAGGAACCTGCTAGGCTCTCAGCAGATCGGAGCCCTGCCACTTCTCTGTTCTCCAGGTCTGTTTTCTGTAACTCCAACATTGGACTCCATACTCCTTGGGGCTCCACAGGACCCAGGGCTGGGAAGGAAGGTGGAGCTCAGCTCCAAGAGGGGAATGAGGGCAGCCGGGGCCAGTGGGCTCTATGGCCAAGCACGGCCTCTACAGACAGACGTCCGCTGGCGGTGGCCTCCCTTCTCCTTCCGGGCAGGGTTACCCTATGTGCCTCTGGGCTGTGGATCAACTATCACATTTAATGAGAATATATTTTACAAGCTGTGAAGTCCTCTGCAAAAATGAAGTGTACACCAGGCAAGGGAAGGGCAATGTTCATTTTGTTGCCTCCTGAAATAAGGTTATTTACTTTGGCTGAACTAAAAAGAAAAAAAAAAGGGTTAAGTATTTGTCTCTCCATGTAATCTAAGGCATTCGATTTGTCTTACATTGGAGATGACATGGCTGGTTCTCAAAAAGAAAAAAAAAATCTGGATATAATATATAATTAGAGATATTCATTTTACAATATGGATGGTCCAATTCCAGAAAATATCTTCACTTCCCCAAATTCTCATCTACATTCTGAGCTTCCTAGTGGCTTGTGGGTCTCTTCCTAGGAAATGCTGCCTTTGCATTATTTTTCGAGAAGATGTCAAAGGAATGCAAGCACAGGTAAGCCTAAATCCATAGGTACAGGTAGGTGTTACAAAATTTTACTCACTAGAAAACACAGCAAGCTACTGTAATCACAGCTGATGAGTCACGTGCATCCAGAAGATGCTTTTATTTTCTTATTTACTTTAATGACTGACGTATAATTGATGTACAATATTTTATTGGTTTCATGTGAAATGCAGTGATTCCACGTTGGTATACACTGTGAACTGATCACCAGAAGGCTAGTTACCATCTGCCACCAGACAGTTAATTAAATAGTACTGACTATATCTCCCATGCTTTGATTTTAAGTTAACGTGACATCCATGGTGGGGGGCACCCACCTCCCCCTCTCCCAGCCATGACCTTTCTTACATTGTTACCAAACCAACTGTTCTTAAAGTTAGTTAAGACAAATGATGTTTTTCAACATTACTGCTTTCCCCAATTCCTACTATTCTTACCGCATGGTTTTCTACTAGTCCTAGCTGCAGATATATAATATTTTAATAACACTAAGGATTAAATTATTTTGGTGGAATGGCCTGGAAACCCAGCCACAATTCATAATATTTCTATAGCAAAATGTATTCTAACTGCATTTTGTGAATTATAAACAGACCGTAAGCTCTAGACAATACTAAAAAACAGATAAACAAACATAAAGCCATAACAGGAACCCCTCTAAGGTTAGTCCACTCCCTACTGTTTACCCAGCAGACATTTAATATACAGACAGAGCAAACCAGGGAGCCTCATCAAATTTAATTCCAGATAGCATTCTCTGCTGTCACCAGGCACCTGGTGCAAATGTAATCTTATCCTTAGCACAGCACCATGATGATGCAGACAAATCTCCTTCCCCCAGAGTCCTCATGGACTCCAATGCCAAACATTCAGAAATGTTGAATTTTCCCCCTCACTATTTCATTAAGGCAAGTGGCTGAGAACGGACTGTATTATAATAGAGCATTTTTTTACATGTTGAAGGAAAGATGAATATTCATAGCATTTGCATCGAGGTAAAAATGCCAACAGCTCTCACTTATAAAGGACGTAACCAAGCTGTCCCGGGAAGGGAAGGAGAAGGGAAGGAAGAAAAAAGGGAGGTAAGGGGAAAGGGAGGAAGGGGGAGAGACACACAGAGACAGACAGACAGAAGGCTATACAGAGACAAAGTATTTTTGTAGCTCCCACCATTACCCATATTTTGTATTCTCTCTCAGGCAAGCGATTTCAAACATTTCACTAAACTTATTAACAAATAAACATGACTGCGATGGAACTTGTCCTCTTCACTCCAAACCAGCTCTTGTAATGTTTGACGGCATCATCATCCGGTGGTCCTCTCCCACTCCATCTCGTCTGTGGCCAAGCCCACGGGATTCTAGAAGGTGCTTCCTTCAGGTTCTCCCTCCCCGCCCCAGCCCTATTCTAGGCCACCTCTCTGATGGCTTCCTTGCCGCTGGCCTCACCTCCCTCTAATTCATTAGCCCTGCTGAAACCAAAATTATCTTTCAGATATGCAAATCCAAGCACACCACACCCCTCCCAGGAACCCTTCAAAGTTTCCCACTGCTCTCAGGACCAAGGCCAAACTGGGACGTTGCCGGTCTGGGTTCTGCTCTCCCTGTGGTCCTACCCCTGCACCCTCCTGGTCTGGTTCCCTGTTCAAGTCATAGGAAGCATCTGTCATTCCTCACCTGGAATTCCCCTGCTTTTCCTCAGAATAGGGACGCACTATCCTCTTTAGGTCTCAGCTCAATCAGAAAGCTTCCCTGACCCTTAAAGGTAAAGATTCCTCTTATAAGATCGCAGAGGAGATCATCCCAGAGGAGAGCACATTCTGTGGAAAGTGCCTGCCTGTCTGCTTACCCTATGGGATGATCACTGCACAGCCAAGGACCGTGGCCATGCTTTTCCTTATTCTGTTCTCTGTGACGAGCACTGTGCCCGGGACATAGTAGGTATCCAAGAAACACTGGCTGAATGAACACATTCATGAACACTCTTGCCCTCTGTGTTCCATATTCCCCATTATTTAATAGGGAAAACACTCTGAAACAGTACAGTAAGCACCTGGAGAAACAGGTTACAACTTTGGGCTCATGAAGCACCCACCGTACTTTAGCTTAGTAAACACCTTGGTGGGTCACTGCCATAACTGTCAACAAAACTGAGAAAGGCCTGGTCCCACTTGTAAGTCTGAATTAGAGAAGGGGGTCAGTGGGATATGTAGCCATTCTCCTCCAAGTCTGTGAAAAACAGTAGCCTGTAATTCAAAGTAAATGTAATCTATCATTTCAAAAAGCCCATGTTATCTAAATCCCAGTAATTCAACTAAAAAAATAAATAAATAAAAAACTACTGAGAAAATCCAGCACTAAGCGTCTTTTCCGCAAACTGGGGGAAAAAAAAAAGCAACAACAGTATTGCTGGCACACATGCTGTAAAATCCAAGTGTTTCCAGCATCAGCCTTCAGCATGCTTCTGTCTGTCCTAACCCAGCTGGCTCTGGGTTAAGAAATCCCCTACTACAAGTCACTGAATCAGTATCAGGAAAAGTCAGCTAGTCAAAGACTATAAAAATAAACAGCTGTAGCAGCAGCATGCCAGGCTCAAAGTCTTAGGAAATATCCCCCCCCACACATGCCGCGCTTCATACTTTTCAAAGCACTTTTGTGTCCAGACTCTGTTTGGTCTACACTCCAAACGAAGGTATGCAAACCCTTTCTCCCTGTTTGACAGTTGGGAAGGCTGAAGCCCACAGAGGTCAAGGTTTTTGCTCCAGGTCATAGAGCCAGTGGGTACAGGGATGGAGGGAAAATCCAGGGATCCTGTCAGGAGTGGGTGTCCTTTCTCTCAACCTTGCTGTGGCCGGCTTGTGGCACTACCAGAAACTACTGGGCAGACGTAATGGGGGAAGAAACAGGAAGCCACAGGAACTCAGTGCGCCTCCGAATGATTGTGAGCCATTTCCCCTCTCTGCTCTCCAAGGTAGACTTGAAAGAGCCAGGAGACCAGGTTAAATAGGAGAGGCCATGGTCAGGGTGGTAGGAGAAAACACTTTCTCTTCCAGTTCTCCTAAATATCACTAGCTCTGCATTTCCCTAGAACTCGGTCAACACAAATATTCTCCTCTGAGACTAAGCAGGAGCCCTCAGTCCCAGGAGCCTGGCTGCTTCTCTGAGGGGCCGAATGACACAGGGCACAGCTATTCATTCAATCCCTTCATCTCTGAAATGGGAAGGTGAACCCTCCACGGTGCATGCCAGGTGCCTGAGGGCAGGGCCTGGCATCTAGAAAGGTAATTTCTTCTCCTCTCCCAGGTGTTCACCTGCGAAGTTTTAGGAAGCACACTTCTTGAGCATCACTGAACTCATCACAAAAGCACTTCTTGGGGCGCCTGGGTGGCTCAGTCGGTTAAGTGTCTGACTCTTGATTTTGGCTCAGGTCATGATCTCAGGGGTGTGGGATCAAGTCCCGTTTTGGGTTCCCTGCTCAGAGGGGAGTCTGCTTGAGATTCTCTCTCTCCCTCTGCCCCTCCCCTCCAAGCATTCTCTGTCTCTCAAATAAATAAATCTTAAAAAAAAAAAAAAAAAAGCACTTCTCTCTGCTTTGAAAGCTGCCAGAACAGGTATTTTCCCAAAGGTATGCAAGTAAAGCCTACACAATCCTTCCCCCCCCCACCCCCGCTTCTGTCTAACCCCCTGCAGAGTAGGGATTTGGTCCAAAACCTGCCCACTGAAAAGAATGAGAGTCTTGCAACAGTCTGAAAAGTGTTGCATTATGAAAAACTGAACTGATCGCTCAGCATTAAACAAAATGCTCTTAATAAAAGAAATCATTTGAAGGAGCTGGGCACCGTGTGGCTTTGAGAGAACTCCCGTGGAGATTCCTGGTGGCGGGAGCCACTGGACGGGGAACCAGCATCTAGGCAGGGCCTGCCTGCTAGGGGCCAGGGACACGCACATTCACATGCGGCACCTGCAGGGGCAAACTGGAACTTTCTGCAGAAGCCTGGAAAGCGGGCACACGTACGCGAGTATTTCTAGTATTAATCCAAGGAAATAATCAGATGTGTGCAAAGATTTCTGTACCAAAAAAAGTTGCCAACCATTATTCATGATAGAACAAAACAGAACCAACTTGAACATCTAACTGCAAGGGAATAAATTATGGCATATCTATGTGAGAGAACATGAGGAAGCTGTTAATCATCACATGTTAGATGAATACTTAAAGGGAAACTGGTTATGATAGCAAATGGAAAGAGGTTACAATTTTGTTTTTAAAATATGTGCCAAAAAAAATAATAAATAAAAGGAGGCGGGAAGAACACGTGGTAAAATGAGCTACAACCGCTATCTCTGGTGCTGGGTTTGCACGGGATTCTTAGTTTCTTCAAAAATTTATTGATTTCCCTCCCTTTTACAGTGAAAATGAATGTAACTAGAATAAAATTAATATGTGTTTTTTTTTTTTTTTTGAGAAGACCAATCCTCTTCAAAAGCCACAGGCTTTCCCGGCAGCTTTTGATGTTAATTGAAACTTTTTTTTTTTATTTTGATAAAATATATCTAACATAAAAAATATCATTTTTGCTATTTTTAAGTATATAGCCCAGTGGCATTAAGTACATTCACATTACTGTGCAACCATCATCACGGGCCATCTCCAGAACATTGTCATCCCAAACTGAAATTGAACCCATTAAACCCTAACTCCCCCTTGCTCCCTCCCCCTAAACCCTGGCAACCACGATACCACTTTCTGCCTAGGAGTCTCACATTCTAGGCACCGCATCTAAAGTGGGATTATACCTTAGTTGTCCTTTTGTGTCTGGCTTCTTTTACTTAGCATGTCTTCAGGGTTCACCTATGTGGTGGTATACATCACGATCCCATCCCTTGCTAAGGCTGAGGAAGAATCCATTGTATGTGTCTACCACATTTTGTTCTGTTACCTTTTAAATCAGACTTTGATGTTTATCATGTCTGAACATCAAAACAATCAGCAGCTCTTATAACTGAAGGATGTATACCATCAGAAGAATTAAAAACACCAGACAGTCCAAGGAAAAAAGTTACTTTATACAGAAAACCAAATTCTCCACCTAGCTAGAACCTAGCAAAATCTACAATATCAAGCCAAAGTTTGCAAGAAGAAAGAATACCGAGTGCTACACGCTGTAATAACAATTAGTGGCCCCAAACTCAGTTATCTGGGACCAAATGCACATGTGTCATTTTGCATGAGTAATTAAAAGGGCTTGCCACACCAATCAGGATAGTGGTTGCCCCTCGGGGACCAGGGAATCTTCTGGGCCGAGGGAAATGTTCCATACCTTGGCCGGGGTGTGGGTCACACAGATATGCATTTGTCACTTGTCAAAACTCATGGGCCAGTACACTTAAGACCTGTACATTTCACTGTAAGTTATATCTCGATTTTTAAAAAAGAAATGAAAAACAGGCTTGCCAGAACCCCTTCTGAAAGAAGTCACATTAAGCCTAGAAGAAACCTGAGTAAATAAGAATTCTAGAAAAACAGAGGTGGTTCTGCAGCTCAGTGCTGATACTCTGCTGCCTCTGTCTGCCTTGGGCCCTTCAGTGGGTCTCCACTGCCCCTGTGAGTCCGAGCTCCTTCCTCACTGCTGAACCATGTCTCAGGACATCTGGTAAACACGCGGTGGACTAACTACTCATGCCAGGGAACCTGCCCAGATTTGGTCAACAGCCCCATAGGTGTGTGGCCCAGGTGGTGTAATACCTGAAGGTATGTCCCTTTGTGTGGGAGTAGAGAGGAGATACATCTCGACTACCTGTCAGGTCCAGGTGATGCAATGCTGCAGCTAAAAAGGGAGGGGACAGGCACTGTGACCCATTTTCAAGAAAAACAAGGTCTCTAAGAGTGCACCGGGGAACCACATTCGAGTGTGAAATCTGGGGCTGAGAAGACACACTTTGACTCCCTTATTTTGGATCCAGCTGGCTGCAAGATGCCTTTCTGGTTGCTTCTCCACTGGGCTCGGCTAGACTCACGAGGAGGCAAAAGTTACCTCTTTCTCATTAAACATGGTTGTTTGTTACTCTCCTCTGCCCAGTCTGTCTTTATAAAATGTCAAATTCAGGCCACACATGGTGGGAGGCCTCCGTGTCCCAGCCACAGCAAATATCCTGCCAGGCCATTTAAAGCACTCAGATGTGAGACAATTTTTTTTTTTTTTTTTTTTTTGGTAATCTGCTGTTCTAGATTCTCTGCACTACCATTCCCCTCTATTAAAATGCACAGCCCAGTGGCCAACAGATCTCCGGGTTGTTTATGGAGCAGCATTCAAGAGCATACAGACTTCTTATCGTCTTCAAGGCAGCTCTGAAAGCAGAACAGGCCCACCGAAGTCACATGGCAAATCGTAAAAAGGTCAGAGGCTCAGATACTTCCCCAGACTTAATGTTATATTTTTAAGAAACTGAGCAGGGATTCTGAAAAGCTTCTGGACACGGACTCATTATCACGTAGTTAAGACAGTAACCGGGAGCGACCGGCTCTCCACAGCCATAAATGCTGGCACAGGACTACTGACCCTCGAAGCTTCCGGACCCAAACCAGTCCTCTTTGGGTCTCTCACAAAATAAGCTACCTTTACTTCTCACATTCTCGGAAATCCCAGCCACTAGGCCAATGGTGGCCCCTTCCCATCCTCGGCTCACCTGGCTCCCTAGGTAAAGTCTCATTAACCTGCCAGCAGACATTCTGCTCTTCAGCCATTTCATTCCAGCTAAATGTCCCGAGGGGCCTCAGCCTCTCCTTTCCAGTCACCTTTGCAACTGCTTATCCAAGGATTCCCACTTTTGCTCTCAATTTTCTCCCAGCCTTGAGTCAGAGGGCCCCCCTGCCAGCCGTGGTCTCCGTCCAGGCAGAGAGAAACCAACGAGGCACAGGAAGTGTGCTGGTGAGCGTGTGCTTGGAGGTGGGCACAGGCGCCTCCCGCCTCCCTCCGCTCTAGGATGTGGAGCCACACACAGCCCCTCCTCCACCCTGAGGCTGGGGACAGTGAGGTCTATTGACGTCAGGAGGCAGACTGCGCATTTGCAGCGCCAAACTCATCTTTACAGAAAGGCAATCCTCTAACAGCGCCCGGCCCATCTAATGCTATCAAAATACCATAAAAAATGCAAAACCCCGCAAGGACCTGTGAGCTAACTTACACCAAAATGTACTCCCCCAACTAGAAACCCCAGGGCATTTCCTGAACCAGATGTGCAGATGGTTTCTGATAACTCCTTATCCGGGGGAGAAAATTAACCCTTGGCCTGACAAATAACCAGGTTATCACCCTTCCCAGGATGGACTTCGAGAATATTTTTGATATAAAGGAGCAATCACACAGAAGCAGCAGAAAGTTGTGATGCACAGGTCAGTTAGTTGACCAAGACAACTGTCCTCCTTGTCATTTTAAGCTCATTTACCCTTAGCACCGTGAGTGGTATTTGGTTGGAATAGCAGCTGAATGATCCCCAAACCATGGAAAAAACAAATATACAACAAACAACAAGAAACCCCGAGTTTGTATGGCTTGCTATGAAGTCTGCTAATTTACCTATACTGTGACTCTATATTCACCTTTGCAGATGGGGTGCTTCCCACTTTGGTGACAAGGGCTTTTAGGGAAGAGGAGGCAAAGGGGTGACCCCAGCCAGAAGATAGCTACCTCGGGACAGCGGGCACGGCCTTACCGCTCTCCTGCATTTGCCGAGCACCTTGCTTCTGTGATCATTAACTGCACTGTGCAATTATACACATTTATATATCGGTGCCCCTCTGATTGCAGAAGTGTTTCACGTATGTTTTCTCAACCAGGTTCAAAGTAATTTGAGGGCCGGGCCATGTCAAAGACGGCAACGCTTCCCTTGTTCAACGGTCACTTGCTTGACACTGACTCTAGAATGTCTCCAGAACAGTAACAAAATCAGCGCAGGGCAGGAAAGCAAGTGTCATGAAGTGTATATGCTTTTTCCCAAAGGAGGCCTCCAAAATGATTCAATGTTATGTTTCATGGAATTCTCGTAAGTGTTAGTTTCTTAAGCCTGGGGCAGATCCGAAGCCAGAAATTAAAAAGTACTCATCGTGTGTTAGCTATTTTTATTATTATTTTATTACTTTTATTGTCTTGGTCAGTGTCAAACTCTTTTAAGTATTTTGACTATCACCTGTCAGCAGATATCCCTGATTGTCCAGCACAACAGGTATTTACAAGACACCAAAAAATGTTACATGGTGTTTTGCATACTGTATTTATTTAATAAGGTGTACAGATGTGCAATACGTATTTTCAGCAATGATAATTCTCGTACTAAAGAAAGAAAAAGAAAACCAATGAATGATCTGAATTTTAAGGGATAAGCTTCAGTTATCAAAAAAAAAAATGCACTCATGTAGGCAGCTCACATCCAGATAATGTTGCAGAAAAACAGGGTTTTCCTTATTTCTACTGTGTCTCCACAGCAACTCATAGGGTCTCGGGTGAGAAAAAATACCAGACTTTTTAAAATGTAGGCATCAGCCAACTCACTCTAGTATGAGTTTCACAGGGTTTATTTATTCCAACTCACATAGGACATTAAAGAAGAATGATTTTCCGTGTGGCGTCTCTCATCCTCCCATCTCAACATAACC
This sequence comes from Callorhinus ursinus, assembly GCF_003265705.2. Taxonomy (NCBI): domain Eukaryota; kingdom Metazoa; phylum Chordata; class Mammalia; order Carnivora; family Otariidae; genus Callorhinus; species Callorhinus ursinus. The sequence continues at coordinate 81,327,949 of NW_027397065.1, read as the reverse complement.
TGCCCCAAGTCAGACAAGGAAGAGTAAGGAGACATGGAAACCACATTACTGAGCACTAATATACACTGGGCTTGTCACAGCTAAAAAGTGAGATGGTACCATGAACCCTATTACTCGGGATTCACTGCTTGCAAAGAATGTGAGGGACTCCTAGAAAGAGACTTAGATATTGTCTTGATATATGAAGACTTTGATTATCTTTTGAAGGATATGCTTGGGAAGAAGTATTCTGACAAAGTAGTAGTTAGGCTAGTCATCAAACCAGTCAAGAAATAAATAAGTGGAGAAATTTGCCGCAGGATTATACCTCCGTGGCTCTAGAAGTAATCTACTTACCTAAGTGCATCGAAAGAGAGGTACTTTAAATGTAGATATACATCTAAAGAGAACTGGGAAACACCATGGAGAACAGAGTATCAATTAAACTAAGGAGGTCACGGTGTCCTTGACTAAATATGGACTGCCAGAGAAGAGTGACCTCATTTTCTATGTATGAACGAGAAACTGAAATAGGTACCAAATTACGCCAGGCATAAAGCCCAAGGCAGTCAGAAAAAACACATTATCTGCTTATTACACAAAGATGCTCACTGAAACTTTATATCGCAGGAAACAAGAAACCTCAGCATTTAAACAAATCGGGGAAGAAATATTTGAAGGAGATTATGAGGTTCAGACTTCCAGTTAGAGAATAAATAAGTCATGGAGATGGAAAGCACAGCATAGGGAATATAGTCAATAATATTGTAATAACCTTGTACAGTAACAAATGGTGACCACATTTATCACAGTGAGCACTGTGTAAGGTATAGATATGTCCAATCACTATGTTGTACATCTGAAACTGATATAACATTGTATGCCAACTATTCTTCTATAATAAAAAGTAATAAAAATAAATAAATACCATTGCAAAAAAAGTAGGTACTCGATAAGCAATAAAAGAACAAAAAAAAATAAATAGGGAAATATACAGCAAAGGGAATTACAGCATGCTTGTATAATCAAATATTATGCTGCTATTTAAAATCATACTTAAATACTTGCAAGGGATATGGGAAAAATGCCTGTGTTCTGTGAAACATATACATATCTCAATTATGATGAAAGAAATTTGGCAGGAGATATTCAAAATGTTAAAGTTTTTTTCTTCAGGGTGGAATCAGAGGTATTTTTACTTTTTCCCTCCATTTTTAAATACTTAACCAAACTTTTGACAGTTAGCATTTATTATTTTTATAATTAGAAAACAATGAATGGCATTTTGAAGTCTATTCCATTAATATTGAATAGATTGAAGGGAACTCCCCCCTTTCACCCCACGGTTGCTTGGAAACTTGGCTTGAGGTTGCCATTTCTGTCTCTAGGTACTTTGCAAAGTGGAACAAACAATGGGCAGTTTTATTATTACTTAAGGCAAGCTCGGCCTGGGGAGTCTCTTCCAACAGTGGCCAATGTCAGACACTCACCCTTTTTCATTCTTGTACCTCCTGGTCTGGGGTGGGAGGGGGGATGTATTTCTCTACTTAGTAGACAAAAAGGACATTTATTAAACTACTTTTCCTGGGCCTTTCTTTTTTTCCATTTTGTGATATTAGTAATTTGAGACCCTTATATTGTGAAAGCCTAACACTAGGATCCCTAAGTTAGAAAGGACTTAAGAATCCTATTACCCATCTTATTCTACCAATTGTCACAATCCATATACAAAGCTCTTCATTCACACATTAAAAACTTTGGGTCTTTGAATTATGGTACTGGACCCAACCGGATTCTGTGAATCATGCAGGGCAATTGGAAATACCCACAGTTATCATTTTGGGGTGAGAGTGAATTACCTGACACTGGGCAGAACACATTTTTTCCTAGGTTTAGAGAACAATTTCAACCTTCTTCACTCCTTTGAAGGCTTCATAAAGGGAGTTGTATTTAACACTTTAAGCGCCATTAAGTACGCTGAAGCAAACTTCACTGATTTATTCTACATAATTTGGTGAACTTGGCTTTTAAGGAATTCAGGGACTTTGTACCAAGTTTAGTTTTAAGTAGAAATAACAGTCCTTTGGGCGCCTGGGTGGCTCAGTTGGTTAAAAGACTGCCTTCGGCTCGGGTCATGATCCTGGAGTCCTGGGATCGAGTCCCGCATCGGGCTCCCTGCTCAGCGGGGGGTCTGCTTCTCCCTCTGACCCTCTTCCCTCTCGTGCTCTCTCTCTCTCAAATAAATAAATAAAATCTTCAAAAAAAAAAGAAATAACAGTCCTTTGAACATGGTGACAACGTGGACATATGCAGATATTTTAAAGAAATACATTGTTCAAAATCTATTTTAGCAATTTGCAGTGCTCTAGTGATAAAGACTAAATAATTTCTAAAAATTTTATTGTGAAGTATCTGCTGCTTCTTATCTTTTTCCTCCCTTTTAACCAAAGGCAAAATAAGATACACTGTTGATTTCTCAATATGAATTATCTGTATAATTTGGTTCTTCTTCTGTGAATCTCTTGATCACAATCCCTTGGTCCTGACAGCCCTTTTTATGATTGTCTTACCTCATAAAATTACAAAATTTGACAGCCAAGATTAAGTTTAAGCCCAGGCTGGGAATCAGAAAAGCCAGAAACTTACTCCTAAATTTCTAAGAACTCCTGGGTGGATTTCAGTGGGTGGGCCTGAGTGGGGGAGGCACAGGGCAGAATGGCCAAGGGCCAAGCAGATGTGGCCTTGAATCCTGGCTCCGCCCCATAATACTTGTGTGATCTTGGACAAGTGACTTCACTTGCCTAAACCTCTCAGTCTTTCCTCACTTCAATCTGTAAAAATAGAGATAAAATGATAATTCTAGATATTATCATAAAGTGTGCTATGCACCTATAGGGTTCTACAAACATTATTTTAGTTCCTGCAATAATGGATTGATTCTCATTGCTCCCTATGGTGCTTTTTAATATTAAAAAGCAGGTTGTTCTATGCCATATAGCTTTTCTCCCCCACGTAGGACTCAACCCTCCCTCGTCCCCCCAAATTACTCCCACCGCCAAAATTTAAAATGTGATAATAGGTTTTGTTAGTCTTGTTAGAATAATAAGATAATATTTGGGTTTCCTCCCTGACTGAGCCATAAAATTATAGGGAAATCTATACACAACTGAATGTTCATATGTCAGGAGGTTCTGGATGAATCATTGCAGGCTTCTTCCTAGCCCCTCCCCCACATGCACTGACAGCTCTGAGATAATTTATGAATATGTAATTCTTTTACACAATCACATATGTGCTATTTATTCAAATTTCAATAGAATCCTGTATATAGCTGGATTTCCATTTTAAAAGTTCTATCCACATTTTGTACAGAAACAGCAAACTGAGACGTTTATAACCGTAAAAAAACCTCATCTTTTACTATCTTTTGTTCTTGACAAGTCAGAAACTTAAAAGTTAATGAGATGTTTTATTTTTTAATTTTGCATTTTGCATTTCTTGATCATCTCCAGGGCATGGGACCCAAGGGCTGCTTTGACCTTTGACCTCTGCACTCCTTTGTTACCCCTCTACTTTAAGATGAATAAATTATTGAAATATGAAGGATTGTTCACTCAAGGCATGGTGTAATACACCTGCCCACTCTGAAAGAATGGTGGAGATCTACACGTGTCCATCTGTCTTAAAACACGATTAAAAACCCCTGTCAAGAGCAGACTATTTTCTGAAGTCTAAAATAGACCTACTTTTGCAAATAGGTTCATTTTCCTCCTCTCTGTTGTGTTTTAAGGCAGTTGGGGTAAAATGCACTTCTATTCTTACCCACATGTGACCAGGTCACTCTTCAACTCCTACTGTAATTCTTTTCCTTCAGTGTAAGGAAATGTAAGTTCTGTCCCTCTACCCTTGTACTATTTTGCAAAACAATTATCATCTGATACCAGATGGCAAAAGAAGGTTCTGGAAACATCAATTCCTTCCCCACCCCTTCCCCCCTAACTCTGACAAACTATCTCTACCACCAGGCAGCCTATAACCTCATAAACACACTGGCACTTAAGGGATAAGGGCCTCAAACAACACTTGTTGATAAAACTTCTGTGCAAAGAGACAACTCTTCTAGTACTTTGCTTACGTCAGCTATGATAATTAGCAATGTTAAAAGGTTAGCAATCTCTCAAGGATGCGTTTGCATTATTAGACCTACCAGGATAAACCAAATGTATAAACCAAATGTTTCTTATGTCTAGCCTCCCTTTCGTGACCTCAGCAGATCCTTTCCCTTACACTAAAATCAAATCCTTAGTTATATCTGCCTGGTATTATATCAAGGCAAATGTGAGGCAATACTATGGTATGTTTCAGGTTGTTTAATTACGACAAAGAATACTCTCACCTTCACTAGTTATCCCATAAAATTTTCTTTCTCTTTCTTTCCCTCTCTCGCATATGCGCTGCCTCACACACACACACACACACACACACACACACACACACACACTACAACAGTTCTGGGGTACGGGATCAGGTGAGCAGCCCCCGGCTTTCTGACAACCTTTGGGGTAGCTCCACGAAAATAAGCCTTAAAATAGTAAAACGGGCAGGTGAACATACAGCACTTGACTCATCTAAAATGTGCAGGGCAGTGTAGTAAATTCAGATCCTAGAACCTTTCCACGGATTATAGGAAACACCCCAAGTCACCAGTGAATTAGGAAAGAAGGGAAGGTGGGCAGGAAGGAGGTGGAGCAGCAGAGAAGCCCTTGGGGGAACCTAGTGAGCAAAGTGGCAACAGAAAAAATATAATAGTTCACCAAAGGAAATTAGTTGGCTTACCAGACAAAGGTCTCTAGAGACTATACTATCTTGTGAACACTTCTTGGCAAGACAATTTGCAGTAAAAAGCAGCCTACAATGTGGGCTAAGCATTAGTGAGCTTATAGACTTACATCAATCAAAAGTTCTGAGTACAGAGAGACAAATCCAAGCAGATATTCATCAAACGGAGCAAACAAACCCCCTTCTGAAAGTGGGTTTTTAAAAACTGAAAGTGCACCAACATAGGTGCATTTTCTATACAAAAATTCTTTTTAGTCTCCCGACTTAAAGGCAAAGAAATAAGGTACTACGGTACCAGGAGTGAGGCTCATCACACGCCGGGGCTGGTTCCCACACCTGCCCGTCAAGGTGGCAGGCCACTGTCCCCCACTCCCATCCCCTTCCTGGCCTTCAAATGCAGCTGCATCCCGCTGGAGGCTCTGCGAAAACGGTCCCCACAGGCAAAGTGCAGAGTACCAGTGCCCCGCTGCTGGAGAGTCTGCAGCGCCGGGGATTTGCAATGACGCCACATGGCAAGAAATGGGGGAAAACATGAAAAAGAAACAGACGAGAAGGCAACAAACAAAAATGTGCTCCCCTTCTTTAGTGGACCAAAAGAAAAAAAAAGAGAGAGAGAGAGAGAGACCCCAAACTAGAGATGGCCAACGGTTGGCTTATCAGGACGCATTTGGGCACCCGTAATTCATACCTGGGCAAAAAAAAAAAAAGAAAATTAGAAGTACCTGGAAAATCAACTTGGACACATTCTAATACAAAATCTCCCCATCATCGCCATCGCCATCACCACCAACACCGGATAAATAAAAACCAAGCACTTGAGCTATTAGCAACTACATTTTACTTACAGACCTGAGGTTTACATAATAACAAATTACATAATACTCCTGCTGTGCACTAAAAACCCTTCTATAGGTGAAGCTTTAAACCCTCTGGTCTTTTAACATTTTCCAGAGAGAGCTGGAAAAGTCTGCTGAATAATTGGGGGGAGGGGGAAATGGAGTGCTGGAAAAGTCATCCTTGACAAGCTGCAAGCCCAACCAAATGTTCCAGGATAAAAAGGGACTGGGAGCAGGTGACTCTCCGCTGCTCTCATCCCCTGGCGCCCGGGTGTCTAAGGCCAAGGCAGAGCGAGCCGGGCGCGGGGCGCAGGGCGCGGGGTTCAGGGAGGAACTGCCCGGGCCGGGCGGGGGACGGGGGGCGCGGCCGGGGCTTACCTGCTCCCCGAAGTCGATGGCTATGTTGGTGATGCCCAGGGGCACCAGGAACCGGATCAGGGGCCAGTAGTGAGTGAGCGCCGGGAATTTCACCATAGTCCCCTCCGTGGGCTGACCCCACACACATCTGCCGCCGCGAGGGGACTCTGCCAGGAGGCGCGGGGCGAGTGGGCCGAGCGGGGGCGCGGGCGGACCGCGGCCGGGTCCGGCGGGGCCTCGGGGCGGCGGCGGCTCCTCCTCGCGGCTGCGGCGCCCTCGCCAAGCGCGGCTGCTCTAGCAGGAGATCCGCAAGCTCAAGTCCATCCCTGCTGCCCTCCCACACAACAAAGATCTGCCGGGAAAAAAAAGAGGAGGGACAGCGGCGGCGGCGGCGGCGGCGGCAGCAGTAGGTTCTGCTGACAGCGGCTCCATTATAAGCGCTCTGGGGCCCGGAAATAAATAAATAACCGCGCGCACGAGGCGCCGCCGCCGCCGCCGCCGCCGCTGTCCCTCCTCTTTTTTTTCCCGG